>NC_080774.1:11070454-11373484 GCF_020826845.1 Diceros bicornis minor
GTTGGTGGTGGTCTTGGCAGTGGTGTGACGGCGTGGTAACGATGGAGAGAATGAGGTTGGTGGCAATCTTGGTGGTCGTGTGATAGTTGACGATGGTGACAAAAATGGGGAGGGCCCACTCAGCATTTTCGTTCGCCATCCCTGTGGCCATCTCCCTGAGTCACTGTTCCCTGGTGGTCTCTGTGACAAGCTTGGTGGGCAGTGGAGGATGGTGAGGTCCTGCCTCATGGAAGCTGCAAGAATCCTTGGCATGTTTGACCCCAGGGACCAGCTGATGAAGGTTGGGGCAGTTCCTGTGAATCCTTGGATGACAGAACTGCATGTAGGCCTTGGACTCAGTAGACACTTTCTTTCTCTCTAAAGCTGTGCCGTCCAGTATGGTAGCCACTAACCACAGGCAGCTATTTAAATTTATGTGACTTAAAATTAACTAATATTTAAAATTCCATTTCTTGGTCCCACTAGCCACATTTCACGTGCTCAATAGCCACGTGTGTCTCCTGGCTACAGTACTGGACAGCAGAGATCCAGAACACAGCTTTCATTGCAGAAAGTTCTAGTAGATAGCTCTGCTCTGGAACATTGCTTGGTGCCTCCAGAGTGGTTACCAAGTGTGGAAACACAAGCGAACTGATAACAAATGGTTTATTGATGTTGCTTTTCAGTACATCTGTTTCCATAGCTCCCAGCACTGACTGTGCTCACTCAGTGCCAGTCGTTCATTCATGCCATCATAGGGTCATTTATCGATCTCCTGCTGTGGGTCAGACCCTGGGCTAAACACTAGAAGACTGCAAGGAGCAAGACAGCCAGGGTCCTTAGTAGAGGTCTACTACTGGGCGACCTATGCTGGAGATCTCGGTGTAGTCGGGGAGCAGGCAGGCGCACAGTCACACAGGTAACGAGTTGCAGGTCTGAGATCACGAAATACACCTGGTCTAGGGGTGGTCACAGAAGGATAATCTGAGGAAGTGATGATTGAACAGAAATCCGAAGAATGAGTGAGGGAGGCAGTGTTCCAGGCAGAGCAAACGGCCAGTGCAAAGGCCCTGTGGTGGGAAGGAGCAGAGTACGTTCAAGTCTGTTGTGTTTGCAGTGCAGTGAACGAGGGGAAGGCGGTGCAAGTTGAGGTTGGAGCAGGGACCAGACTGACAGGCCTGGACGGCCATGTAAAGGGCTTTGAATTTTATCCTGAGTAGAGGAAGTCACCATTGAGTCCTCGTGCCCATTCTCCCAGAGAGGCACTGAGTCCCTGACAAATGAGAAATGCTAGGCGTCGCTGGCCCCATTCTCTCTGATTTATCCCAGAACCTTCTCTGGTGGAGGGCTGGGGCCTGACAGCGGCAGGAGGTGGTTTCCTCCTTGGCTCCAGGGTCGGCATTCTGCAGGCTCGGAGCTAGTGCGGGGGCCCGGCTTATGGCCCTTAGAAGCAGGGCTGCCCCCCACCAGGGTGCCGAGTTGGCCATTTCGCCTTTGATTCCCCCCCACCGTTTGGGGCCCCGTTTCTATTCCCAGCACCCCCACTTGGGTTCCTAGCACCCCAGACTCCCTCCATTCCCCCTTTCGACAGGCCCCTGTTCTCGGCGGCACCCCTTTTGTGCTGCAGCCCTGCTGGATCCCCCAGAAGTTCAGCTTCGCTCACTTCCCCCCCCCCCCCCCCCCGGAGCGGCTCTCTCCACACCTGCCCCCTGTTTACCGGAAAAGGGAAAAATCCACTCATCCCTCCTGGGAGCCTGCCAATACCCCCCAGCGAGGGAGGAAGGCCTGGAAACCTCTGGGGCTGGCAGGGGACCTGGGACTCCCGGAAAACTGCCAGAGGGAGGGGCAAGGTGCCTCCCACCAGACATGGTACAGGGTGCTCCCCCACTTCTCCCAGGAGCAAAACAACATCGAGAAAGGAGATCTTGTCCTCACTGCTAATGGTCCAGGGAAGAGCCTCGGGCAGGCGTCCTCCCCTCTCCAGGCCTCAGTTTCCACATCTGTGAAATGGGCAAGAGCATCGCTTTGCTAGCAGGGTTGTTGGGTTGATGGAGAGAACCCAGCCTGTGATTTTATCCTACAAACCTTGACTAATCACTTGCCATGTGCCTATCCTGTGCTGAACACTACGGAGGTATGAAAGATGAGTAGGAGACCCTAAATCTTGAAAAGACTGTGGTTCTGTCACACACACACACTAAAAACAATAGAAGGTTGTAAAACCCAAAGCTCGCATACATGTACTGAAATGAACACAGCTTCTATCTAGATTTTCCCGTTGTAAAATTCTTGATAAGTTCATTGAAGCTGAACTTTGATTTTGGGGGGAAGTAACAACATGCAGCCGGCAGACTTTCCGATAAGGTCAGAGAGTAAATATTTTCGCTTTTGTGGGCCCTACAGTCTCTGTTGTAACTGCTCCACTCTGCCATTGTCACATGAAAGCAGCCATAGACTTTATGCAAATGAATGTGGCTGTGTTCTAATCAGACTAGCTGTGGACGCTGAAATTTGAATTTCCTATAATTTCCACGGGTCATGAAATCTTTTTTTTTCATTTAAAAATGTAAAAACCACTCTTAGCTCGTGAGCGCCGCAAAAGCAGGCGGCGGGCGGATTTGGCCCGCGGCCCACAGTTCGCCAACCCGTGCCCTAGCATGTCTTAACCTGCCCACGGGTAACACAGCGCTGGTGCCACGGCACGCCCAGCAGGTCGTATACTGAAATACACACCTCGTGGCGTGTGCCGAGGTGCACATGGGTGTGCGTACACGCACACAGCACCAACCCGCATGTTCGCGGCTGACACACAGATGCCTTGTCTCTGTGCCTGTCGTGCAGCCAGCAGAAGAAAGCCCAGGTGTCCGGCCAGACCGCAGGGGAGAGGCCGGCCCGGTCCCCTGGAGGCTGCTGTTTGTTCAGCTGGTGCCCCCTCACCTCTCCCCTGCGGGGCTGTTTTCATCGCTCCCCGCAGGGGGTGAGGTTCCCTTTGAAGCCCTGCAGGTCCAGAGCCCACGTGGAAGGGAACACTGTGACCCTGGGCCACGTGATGTCAGATCACGCCCTTCCCGGGCATGTGTGCTGCGACAGCCATGGTGTCCTCCGTGGTGGGCCCCGTGCTGTTCCCCCAGGCTCTCCTCTGCTTCCTTTGTCTCCAGCCGTCCCTACCACAGGCAAACCCAGATTTCACAAATGGGAAAGCCAGGGCTGAGGGGCCTGTGGGCACAGCCGCTGGTGGCGGAGCTGGCCTAAGGAGCCATTGGGGTCTGGGGGAGGGGGTTGGCTCCACCAGCAGTGGGGGAAAGATTGGGGAGCCGTTTTCCGCCCCCTGTGAGGCCCCAACTTCCCTGAGGGTCCCTGGGGCAGTGCTGTGGGGGCCTCGGAGGGCCTCACCCAGACCCTGGATCCAGGCCCCACAGCTGGACAGGAATGTGACTTAGCCACTTGCCAGGCAATTTCCAGATTCCTCCCCGGACTCACATGGCTGGGGGTAAGGGGGGGGCCACCTTTCTGACTGACTGTTGTCGCCCGTTCTCCTCTCCCTCTGCTGCTGGGGCACCATGGCTGCCATCTGCCCATTCTGCAGATGGGAGAGCTGAGGCCAGGGGAGGCCAGGCTGGGGACTTCCACAACTGCTGTCCCCGAGGCTGGAGGCGTGGCTGTGCCTGGCACTCCCAAGCTGGCGGGCTGGAGCGACAGGTGGCAGCTGGTTTCAGCCTCCCCCAAGCCTACATCATCCCTTCTCTAGGTGGCTGGGGCTCCCCTCAGCCCTGGTCCCTGCCCTTATGGGAAACGTCCTGTCTGGGGACACGCTTAGGCTGTTGGAGACCAGGTGGGGCCACCCAGAGGGAGGAGCAGCCATCACCAGAGAAAGCACCATCAGAATTTACACTCCTAGGCAGGTTGTTCAGATGGAGAGACGGAGGCCTAGAGACGGTGAGTGACTTGCCCAAGGTCACACAGACAGTCAGTCCCAAGCTGGAACCCAGGCCTCTCAGACAGGTCTCAGGGATGGAGAATGAGGTGACCTTCAGTGCCCCGGTGGAGAGAGTCCCCTTCCCCTTCTCCCTGGAGAGCTCTGCTGGGGCTTGTTGTCAGGGTCTGTACCAAGGCAGGAACAGCCTACGCAGCCCCAGAGGCCTCCAGGGCCAGCTCCCTGGTTACAGGGAGCTGTAACCTCCCAGCCCATCTGGGAGGCCCCTGGGGCTGGGCCTGACAGCAGGGGCAAGAAGGACGATGTGCATTTGGGCGGGGAGGGGTCCATCCTGTGGTGGTGGCAGGTCCACCTGATCCATACGTGGCTGCCACCCGTCACACTGCCTACGTTTCCACCACTACAGGCCCACCCTGCTGGCCTCTGGCCACTTGTCTGGCTCCAGGAGCCTCTTCTGATACCATAAACTCACGGTCACTTTGATTTCACAGTCAGTAGTGCCCGCTCAGTAACAGGCCCTGGCTGGGTCCTGGGGACTCAGAGAGAAGGACAGGGCCCTTGCCAGATTGCTTTCGGAGTCTAGTGGAGGCAAAGGCAGATAGATATAGAGGGAACAGCTGTTGGACCCTCCAACTCAGATATGGATCTGAATTCCAGCTTGGCCCTTTGCTGGCTGTGTGACCATGGGCAAGCCCCTTAACCTCGCAGAGCCTCAGTTCCCTCCTCTGAAATGAGAATAAGAGTAGTCCCTACCTGAGAGGCTGTGGTGAGGATTAAATGAGATAACGTAGGTAAAAGCATGGAGAGTGTTGCTTTGCACATAGTTAGCACTCGTGCTCAAGGAGGCAATAGATTTCAGTGCCTCATAGGAGGGGTACAGGTTGCCTTCGTCCAGGTGACGTGGGCGGTGTGTGCCTGGGGGCTCTGAGCAGGGGCACTTCCTGGAGGAGGAGTCCTCTGAGAGTCTCTGTGGTTTGAGGAACACTTCCAGGTGGAGGAACCAGCATCCGCAGGGTCCTAGAGGAGACCCCAGGCCTGGGTGGAAAAGGAAGGCTGTGACAGAAGAGAGGGGAGGCAGGGAGGGGGTAAGGGAGGCCTCTTGGGTCCCACCGGGCCTGGCTGGGCTGCCAGCTGCTCTCCTTTAGCAGCCAGGCCCCGGGGGACCCACAGCCACACTAAGCTGCAGGACCAGCCTCATTAATCAAGGGCCCTGGAGGCCAGAGCTGGAGCCGGCTGGGTGGGGGCTGATGCAGGCATCACCTTCCAGTCCGTCTGGGCTCCCTCCACCCGGTCAGCAGGCATCACCCCATTTTACACACAGCAAAGCTGAGGCTCAGAGGCTGGGGAGCCACCTGCCCAGGCTAGGAAGAGAGGGGTCCGAGATTCAGATCCAGGTCTGCAGCGCCCGCCCCGCGCCAGGCCGGCTGCGGCAGCACCTTGGACAGCGCCCGCCCGCGCCCGGCCTGCTCCTGTGGGGGTGGGGGTGGGGGATCCCGGGTCTGATCCTCCTCAGAGCCACCCCCTTCCCTCTCCTCCCGTCCCCTGCCCCTCCTGTCCCTTCTCCATCCTTTCCTGCTCTCTCCCAACCCCCTAGCCTCCTCGTTCTAAGGGAGCTGCAGAGTCTGACTGAGAGATGAGGGAGGTGATGGAAGCTGTGATGGGGAGGTGTGGGGGCTGGAGTTGGGGAGACGGGGAAGGTGATGGGAGCTGTGGTGGGGGAGGGGACGGGGAGGAGAAGGGGGAAGGGGGCTATGACGGAGCTATTAACAATAAGGTGGAGTGAGGGGCGTGATAAGGGGGGAGGGGTAATAGCGGCTGTCACGGGGGAGGTGATGGAGGAGGCGATAGGGGCGCTGTGGGGACTGTGATGGAGGACGGTGAAGAAGACAAGGAGTGAAGGGGGAGCCACGGGGGTGCTAACGGGGAGGTGATAGAGGACGTAATGAGAGGTGAGGAGGGGCCAGGATGGCGAGGTGATGGGGCAGGACTGGTCACAGTGGAGGCGCCCTTCAGGCCGTGGGCAGTGGGGTCCCTAGCTCCCCCCCAAGCCTCCCTGCGCCCACCTCTGTGTCTCCCTGGGCCTCCCTCCTGCTCACTCCTGCATCACAGCCCAGGACAGCCTCTAGGCCCCAAGACAGTCACCCCCTTGAGCCCACCCAGCCTCCTGGTTGACACAGACACCTCCACCTGCCCCTGGCTGCCCCTGGCTAATGCCAGCCACGAACATGGGGTCCAAAATCTGGAACTGGCAGCCTCGATGCCTTGTTGGGGGGCCCCTACTCCAGATGCCCATTCCAGAGGCTCCCTGGTAATCGTGGGGGAGGGGGGCTGTGACTTTGGGTAAACCACACTCCCTCTCTGAGCCTCATTTCCTCCTCTGTCATATGGGCCAACAGCAGGACCTGTCTCACGGGATTGCGGTCAGTATTCGTTCGTTCCTTCACTCAGCAGGAATTTAATGAACACCTACTGTGTGCCAGACACCGTCCCAGGCCCTAGGGATGCAGCAGTGAACGGGACAGACACAGATGCTGCCCTCAGGCCCTTCTCTCTGGTGGGGGGTGATGGGCATGATACAGGAGGCCAGACACTGAGGAGGTCCCGGGATGAGGGGCTGTTCCTGACCTTGGGGCCCCAGGAGCTGCCAGGCTGGGGGCTGAGTCTCCCCCAGGGCCTGTGTGGCTGCGACCTTGCTCTGCCGCCCTGGCCAAGTGCCTGTCCCTCTCTGGCTCCTCCCACTGTCCCTCTGGAGCTGCTCCAGGCTGCCACCTCCACCTGCACGGCAGTAGTGGCAGGCGGGTGGCGGGGTACGGGAGGGCGTCTGGCGCCAAGCCCTGGATCTGAATGCCCTGAAATGCAGAACAAAGGAGGCGGCAATCAAAGGAGGCAGCGCCGCGGCCAGGACGGTCCTGCCAGCAGCCGCAGCACAGTCACCTCTTCTCCCGGTGACAGGCTGGGCCCTACCTCCGCCGAGCCTTTGTCCTCTCTCCCTTCGACTGCAGGCAGAGCTCGCCAGGGGAAGCATCGAGTTTACCCGAAATTGCACCATTATGGAGCCCTCCCCATGTTCCTCTCTTCTAGGGAACAAAGGTTCCTTCACGCCAAGGTGTTAGTCCCCTGGTCCTGTGGAAACAGAGCCAAGGGGCCTGGGGTCAGGAGCTGTCTCTGCTTTTTAACAGACTTGGGCCAAGTGCCGTCCTCTCTCTCTCAGGCCCAGTTTCCCCATCTAGACAGAGGCTGAAAATTCAGATGCTTACACGGCCTGGGCAGCTAATAGAAGCATGTGCAGTGGCTGGGAAGGCAAAGGTTTCAACTGTTGTTCTCTAGGGCCTGGTACACAGTAGGTGCTCAATAAAAACTTGAAAACATGAAAACACGGCTGACCGTGACTCAGCTTCTGCTAACTGTTGCCAAGAAATTGTGGCCACATCTTTGGATATTGGGGGATTTTTGAAATCCAGACTTGAATGAATGCACCCCCAATTTTTAAATGCCTGGTCATCATATTTTTAAATATAAATAACACGTGGTCCAAAACAAAATCGCATCCACCAGCAGCTCGCAGTCTCCAGCCTAGCCATTTGTAGCACTCGGTTAGGTGTGTATTTGGTCATTCATTCATTCATTCAGCTAGCATTTTCAAGCACCTCCCTCCCTGTGCTCCTGGCTGTGGAGGGATGGTGGGTGAAAGGCTCCCAGGCTGGAGGGAACACAGATGCCTCAACATTTAGCGAGCGGTGTGCTTTAATGGGGGTACTGCAGGTACGCAGTGCCATGGGAGCCCCAAGGAGGGAGTGATTCTCCCTGAGGATGGCAGAGAAGATTCCAAGAGGACGGTGCTCGAGCTGAACCATGAAGATTGCTTAGAAACTCAGCAGGGAGGAAAATGGTGTGGATGGGTGGAAGGACATTCCAGACAGAGGGAGGAGCATGTGCAAATACGCAGAGGCCTACCACGCATGATGGGTTCAGAGAATAATTGGAAAGTTTGGTGTGGTTAGAGTGTGAGGCTGTGCAGACAGCTTGTGATGGGCCTCAACGATGAGCTAATGAGCTTAGACTGCTTCCTAAGGGCACTGGGGAGCTACTGACGGTGTTGGGCAGGAGTGATGTGTTCAGACTTGAGTTTGTGAAAGATCCCTCTGGCTGCCACGTGAGGATGCATTACAGGGTGCTAAGGGTGGAAGCTGGCACACAGGGCAGAGGTTACTGCAATCCTCTAGGCAAGCACTAACGGTGGCCTGGACCAGGGTCATGGCAGTGGAAGTGGGGAGAGGTTCAAACCGGGCTGGGTTAAATCCTGGCTTAACGACACAGCAGCTGTGTGATTTGGGGCAAGCCACTTCCCGTCTCTGTGCTTCTGCATTTGTACAAGGCAATCATAGTAATGGTACCTGCTCTGTAGAGTGCTGTGTGAACTAAGAGTCGGCTTATGTAAAGCACCTAGACAGTGCCTGGCACATAGTAGGCCCTCACGAGTGTTCACCACTATGATGATGATGATGCTGCTGTCTATTTCACAAGTGGGGATGGAGAGGGAGGGTCAGGTCACTTGCCCGGGGCCACCAGGGGCCCCAGGAGATGGAGGACTGTCACTCCTATTCTCTACCCCCCATTTCCCACTCTCAGCTGTTGCTGCTGTGCCGGGGGCTCTGAACCTGAGTGTGTCAGAGCCAGGTGACCGGGAAGCCCCCCACAGCCCATAAAGCAGGCACAGCCAGCTTCCAGCTGCCCGCAGCCTCTGCGGTGAGGGCCTCTTGAAACCCATTTGAAGGTGGCAGCCTCTCCGCGTGCCATGCAGACCCTCAGCCTCCCCCAGGCAGGCTGGAGACCCCCTCCCCTCCGCTCCCCGCCCCCCCACTGCCCTGGCCTGGCTGCCAGCAGACTCTGGGGAGCCCAGGCCAGCTTCAAACGTGCAGAAACCGCTAATGGGCCGCAGCTGAGCTTGACGAGTCCCCTGGGAGAGTTTGGAGGGAAACAGAACACTGCGGGATTATTGATCACAGGCCAGGAGGGGGAGGCGCCCGCAGACTGCAGTTCGAGTCCCCGCCCGGCCACCACCCCCAGCCGGACTTCCCAAGGAGCCTCAGTTTCCCCCTCTGCCAAATGGGGCTAACAGTGCACAAAACCCCCACGGCTGCGGTGAGGACGGATGTGCATATAAGCCCTTAGCACAGCAGCTGGCACAGCAGAAGCCTTCGATAAACCAGGATGGTTATCGCTATTGCTGTCAGAGGGAGTGGGCCAGCCCCGAAGATAACCAGCAGGGGAGTGAAGGAAGAGGGCCACCATCCCGGAAGGTCACATGGCTGTCTGGGTCTGGACCACGCTGTGTAACCTCCGTGCCTCAGTTTCCTCCTCTGGAACATGGGCTAGTGGGAGCAGAGCAGAGCAGTAAAGAGAATGGACCAGAGCCGGCAGCCTGGGACGGCCTCTGGCTGGGCCACTTACTCGCAGGTTACCTGGGGCGTGTTCCTAACCCGCTCTCTGCCCCCTTCCCCTCGCCTCCACAATGGGGAGTAATATCCCACCTCACAGAGCTGTTGTCAGGATTAAATGAGTTACGGAGCCTGGGCCACAAGTGTGTTCTCTGCGTGTGAACGCTCGTTATGACTTCTTCTGGGTTGGTGGAGGATTCAGTAAAGTCCCTCCCTGGGCCTGGCATCCAGTGGGTGAGCAATTCACGCCCAGCCCACTGCCCAGTCTCCAGCCACAGGCCACAGCCTGCAGCGGGACTCCCCCAGCTGACAGGATATCCCATGACTGCCTCCCACGGCCCCCTTCCTGTCGGGGCCTGGGTGCCCCCAAACTGAGCTCACTTCCCTCCAGGAAGCCACCTCCAGAGGGAGGGGTTCCCTGCTGGGCCTCGGGGCTGGCCCAGCCCAGGGAGGAGCCCTTGGGAGGCTGAGGGGCAGGCAGGAGGGCTCAGGGCTGTCCCCTCTCTCTACGGAGTCAGCTTCTTCTTAAGGCCAAAAGCTGGGGGCTGGGACACCCACACACCCCACCTTCAAACAGGGGGTCATCAGACCAGGACACACTCTCAGGGCAGAAACCTCTTACAGCGAAACCACTGAGGGCAAAGCTGAGGTAGTGAGTTCCCCGTCACTGGAGGTATTCTAGGCTGGGCTACCACTTAGCTGAGTTGAACCCCTGAGAACTAGTCCAACCCGGCCTTTCCTCTACTCTATGAATGGAGCAGCATTCCTAAGCCCTCCCAAGATGTCACTTCTCTGGGCCTCAGTTGCCTCATCTGTAAAATGGGAATAATTCTAGTCCCTCCCTGGAAGGAACCGTGTGAGGATAAAATGAGTTAGCACACAGAAAGTGCTGAGCACACCTCTGACACAGAGTGAGTGCTCAGTAAACCTTCGCTCTGTTGTTATTGCTGAAGCTACTATCTGTCCCCAGCGTCCCTCCTGTCTGCTCTCCTGTCTCTTGGCCTTGCTCTTTTTTTCTGTTGTTTCTTTGTCTCTCATCTCGTTCTGTCTCTCTGCCCCAGCTCTCCCCGTATCTGCCCCAGCATTTCCCATTTTGATCCTGGCCTCTGTCTGGCAGTCTCTCTGTGCCTCTCTCCCCCTGTGTCTCCATCTCTCTCTCGTTTTCTCTGCCCCGGGCATGAACTGGTCCCTGGCTGCAGCGCCGTGGCCGCCCCCACCCCCGGTCTCCGGGGCCCAGCTCCTGCCGGCCTCCAGCTGACATCTGGCCAAAGCCCCTTTCCCCGCAGTTCAGCTGGAACAAGATTGGAATTTTTCAACCAAACATTCTTAAGAAACTAAGGGGGGTTTGGGGGACGGACGACAAAAGCAGATGCACAAAAACAGGCCCAGGGGACCTTTGACACGGGTTCCTAACTGCCATGGGGCGCAGAGCCTCGTGGGCAGTGCAGCTGGGTGCCCGTGAGGCCCGAGGGGGGAGCGGCCTGCTCAGGGAGACCCCGCAGCCTGGATCGTAAAGAAAGACCAGCCGTGCCCTCGGGCCCCCAGCCTGAGACCCTTCCCGTCTCCCAGGCTGAAGGACCTCCAGCCCATCTTGGACCCATTGTTCTGGCCGCAAATCTAGGCCAAGGCCGCAGGGGAGGACAAGGCGTGTTTCTGCTGCTGCTCCCTTGGAGATCTCGAGATCGCAGCCCAGGCAGGTCACCAGGGAACCAGCCGGCGCCCTCGGCCTGGTCCACGGCCAGTGGGAGCCAGAGAGGTGGACGGCTGGGCAGGCAGGCAGCAGTGGGCGCTGCGGGGTGCGGGGCCCGGCAGGGAGGATGGCAGCTGCCCTGATTACGCCAGCTCTCCGGGCTCCAATCTCGCTTGAAAAGGACCCCAGGGATGCAGCCTTTAATAACGACCAGTAAACAGGCAGGAAAATCGATCCCTGGCAAATAGAGCCCTGGAGAGAGGGACGCCAGGGCTGGCTGGCCCCGACCTGGCCCAGAAAACTCCCAGAGTCCTCTGTCGCAGAGCTGGCCAACGCTGAGCTTTGGAACTCTGTCCCCACCCACCCCTGGGACCCCGTGTGCCCCCTGGCTCCTGATCCAGTCTCCCCTCCCTCTCCATCAAGACCAACCCCTGCTCTTTCCCACTCCTTCTGAGCCCCAACCCGTGCCAAGCAGGTTGCCCATTTCAGTTGCAGATGCCTCCTTGGTGCCAGGCTTTGTGCCTGGTGCTGGAAACACAGACGTGGATCCGACCGGGTCCTTGTCCTCCTGAAAGTCATCATCCAGTGAGGGAAATTAAGAACAAAAACGAATAATTTAATGACAGTGCAAGGATAGACATGCAATAAAAAGCTGCATGTGCTAGCTATAGCTGCAGAACAGAACAGCACTTCCTGGAGGAGGCGGGCATGTGGAGGGTTTTGTTGGATGAATAGGAGTTCGCCAAGTGAACAAGGGCTGGGAGAGGGTGAATGTGGGTGATGTATGTACTAATAACAAACATCTTAGCTACCATTCGTCGAGCATTTACTATAACCAAGTGCTCTGCCAAGCCCCTATGACGTGCATTATCTTCCTTTGTCCCACAGTAATTCTCTGGTGTGGGTATTAACACCCTCATTTTACAGATGATGACACAGAGGCTATATCTAGAGCCAAGATTTGCACATGGCCTGTGAGACTGCTGAGTTGTTTCTCTCAACCACTTCATCTGCACCTCCCACCCCGGGCCCTGCCCTGCCCTGTTAGAGACTTGGCACACGCAGGTGGTTGAGTAAAGCAGCCTCCCCTCCCTTCCCTCCCATCCAGGGTCACACCTTCCAGGTAACACAGCACCTTAACCCTCCCCAGGCAGCTAATGGTGGCTCTTCAGGCACGTCAGACCTGAAGACCATCTCTCAGGAGCTCTCATTGTGCAGAGGGGGAAACTGAGGCCCCAAGAGGAGAAAACCAGCACTCAGGAGCAGAGCAGAACAGCTTCCAGGGTTTTCCCCTTAACTAACCCCCTCTCAGCCTGCCCTGGAAGAACCATCGTCAAGGAAAAAATCAATGGGCACACACTCAATTAAAATGATGAGTCAGGCATCAGGATGAGGCTGCCCCGGAGGCCCCGGGGAAGTTTCCATATGATTGGCTGGGATGTTACAGGAGCCCAGGGACCCCGCCCCACCCTGCCTCTCTCATGTCGACAGCTACAGCTCTGTGCCTCGATTCCCCCAGCTCTCCGGGTCTGGGCAGTTCACGGGGGCAGGTATAGTCCAGAGCCCTCGGGAATCTAGCAGAGGAGAGGGCAGAGGAAAGCTCTGTCAGCCTGGATAGGGACCCGAGTGGAGGACAGAGAGAGTCTGTGGTCGGGAGAAAGAAGCCTGAGCAGGCCAGGGAGGAGGGGATGGATCCTCAGGAAAGACCGTGGTGGGCCCACCCATCTGGCCGCAGATCCAGGGCCAGGCACCCTGAGGGATGCCTGTTAGCAATGGAAACCCCCTCCCCGTACTCACAGCCGCTGCGTGCCAGGTTCTGTGCCAGGCGCTGGGGAGACAGCAGAGAGCAAAGAAAGTGTGAGGGTTAATGCGTCGCATCAGAGAGTGCAGACTGCCAGGAAGAAGGTAAAGCAAGGTGAGAGGATGGGATGGAGGGCAGCCGTGGGAGAAGGGCGGTCTGCCAGGGTCTTTCCAAAGAGGTGACATTTGAACAGGGACCTGAGAACAAGGAGGGCGGGAACTACAAGAACATCTGGGGGTAGCTAGGTGGTATTCCAGGTGGAGGGAACAGCCAGTGCCAAGGCCCTGAGGCTGCACAGTGCTTGGGACGTTTAAGGGTCGGCTGGAGTGGACTGAGCAGGGCGGGGGCTTTATAGACAACGGAGGGGGGGTTTGTAGGTCATGGCCAGGATTTTGGCTTTTTACTCCAAGTGAGTGGGGAGCCATGGGAGAATTTGGGGCAGAAGGATGTGATCTGACTTGTGTTGAACAGGATCCCTCTGGCTGCCACGTGGGGCACAGACTACAGAGGGCACGGGCAGAAGCGGAGACCAGTCATGAGTCTGCTGCAGTGGTCCAGGCAGGAGAGAGCGTGGTTTGGACCGGGTGGAATCAGTGTGGTGGGGAGAAGTAGTGAGATGTGGGGCAGATCTGAAGGTAGAGGGGACTGGATTTACTGATAGATTGCACGTGGGGTAAGAGGTAGGAAGGCAGGGATGAGTCTAAGGTTTGGGGGATTCAGGGCCCGAGCAGCTGGAGGGATGGAGCTGCCAGTGACTGCAAAGAGGAAGACTTCAGGAGAAGCAGGTTTGGGGGGAGGAGATCAGAGCTCCGCTTTGGCAGAGCAGAGTTTGAGAAGCCTGTCGGACCTCCACCAGCTGGGTACACAAGGCTGGCTCTCAGGGGAGAGGATGGGGCTGGAAATGACAGATTTTGGAATCAGCAGAGACGAGATGGTTTGTCTTGATGGGTCCTTTTAAGCACCCCACAAGGAAAGTCTGCTTGTGCCCATTTTAGAGATGAGAAAACTGAGGCTTAGAGACGTTGAGTCATCTGACCACAGTCACAGAGCTGGAAAGTCGGGCAGTCAGGACTTGAATGAGGTCTGTCTGCCTCCCAGCCCGGGTGCCCCACCCAGCCTGTGCTCTGTGGTTATTCTCACCAAGTCTTCCCGGCAGCCCTGTGTGAGGGGAGAGGTGGGACATGGATTAGCATCACCCTCATTTTCGAGATGGGGCCACCGAGACCTGGGGAAGCTGAAGGGACTTGCCCACAGTCGAGGAGCAGTCAAGCATGCAGCCTTCCTGCAGATGTGCCAAATGAACCCAGCAAGAGAATCTCCCCACACTGGCCCCAAGGCCCAGAGCAGGCTAAAGGCTCTGAGAAGTCCTGCAGCCTGGACCTTGGTTGTCTCCGTTTAACCCAGTGTCCCACGGAGCCATGCTCTCGGGGAGCACCTAGAGCTTAGGGAAACACGGAGCAGTGGTGGGGAGCAAAACCCCTCACTTTTAAAATGGGGGTGTGAGTGCCCCCCTAGCTGAGGTTACCACGGGCTTATGTTCATTTTGAATGAGCACTCAGCATGGACCCTCCAAAGAGCAGACAGCACGGCTGTCAAAGGAAGGAACAAACAAACAGATGAATGAAAAACGAAAATAAGTGGAGGAAGGGAGGGACCCGTGCCGGATAAACAAAAGGCCTGGAGGAGTAAAAAAAATCACCCAACCCCAAGTGGATCAATGTGCGAACAAATGAATTCATTCGTACATTCAGCAGATATCTATTGAGCACCTACTGTGTGCAGGCGCTGGGGATACAGCAGCGAATAAAGGTCCCTGCCTTGTGGGGGTGATATTCTAGGGGGAGGAGACAGACAGAAAACAAGACAAATAGGGAAACTATCAAGTATACCAGATGAGAACACGGAGCAGGGAAGGAGAGAGGGAAAAGCAAGTGTGTGGAGGGGTGCAGGTATTTAAGTGGGATGGTGGTAAATGAAGGAGTGACTGAATGCTCGAGTGAAGGAGAGAACCTAGGAGCCAGAACAAATGCAGGTATGAATGAAGAGCGTCGTGGGTGACTGCAGGCCTGGGCGATGAACGAATGCAAGACGTGTTGAATGAATCAACCAACTTGGGCTTGAATTAAGAAACTGATGAATGGCTTGAGAACGAATTATGGAACGAGTGAACGAATGAGGGAGGGCACCGCATGGCACCCGCATGTCTGCATGGTCGCGGCCTCTGTTGATCCCTGCCCCCACCCCCACCCCGCGCTGCTCTGCTCCCCCCGCCTTGTCTGAACAGCCCCCACCCTCCCTTCGCCCTCCTCCCTCCCGAGGCCGGTGCCGGCCACTGCTTCGGTGCCTGTGTTGACCCCTGAGAGGTGGGGGGAGCTTGCCTCTCCCTATCCCGCCCCCCCACCGCCCACGCCTTGCAGATTTGCGTCTCCATGGGGTCTTGATGTCCCCTTTGTTGACCCCCCGCCCCCCCCCCCGCCCCGTGCACCTCTCAGCCCAACGCGTATGTGCTGACCCTCCTGTCCCCGCCCCGCGCCCCCCTCCACCTGGCCCCTGCCAGCACTGACGCTCGGGCCTGTGCTGACCCCCTGGCCGCGGGTGCCGGCCCCTCCTGCGCTGACCCCTTCCTCCTTGTGAGCACAGGCACCATGCGGCCCGTGCGGCGCAACTTCTACGACCCGTCGTCGGCGCCGGGCAAGGGCATCGTGTGGGAGTGGGAGAACGACGGCGGCGCGTGGACGGCCTACGACATGGACGTCTGCATCACCATCCAGAACGCCTACGAGAAGCAGCACCCGTGGCTCGACCTCTCGTCGCTCGGCTTCTGCTACCTCATCTACTTCAACAGCATGTCGCAGATGAACCGCCAGACGCGCCGGCGCCGCCGCCTGCGCCGCCGCCTGGACCTCGCCTACCCGCTCACCGTCGGCTCCATCCCCAAGTCGCAGTCGTGGCCCGTGGGCGCCAGCTCGGGCCAGCCCTGCTCGTGCCAGCAGTGCCTGCTGGTCAACAGCACGCGCGCCGCCTCCAACGCCATCCTGGCCTCGCAGCGCCGCAGGGCGCCCCCCGCGCCCCCGGCCCCGCCGCCCCCCGGAGGGCCACCCGGCGCGCTCGCCGTGCGCCCCAGCGCCACCTTCGCCGGCGCCGCGCTCTGGGCCGCGCCCGCCGCCGGCCCCGCCGAGCCCGCGCAGCCCCCCGGGGCGCCCCCGCGGAGCCCGAGCGCCCCCGGCGGCGCGCCCACCCCGGGGCAGAACAACCTCAACCGGCCGGGGCCCCAGCGCGCCACCAGCGTGAGCGCACGCGCCTCCATCCCGCCGGGGTAAGACGGGCCCGGGCGCGAGGGTGGCTGCCCAGCAGGGCTAGGAGCAAAGTCTAATAGTTATCACAGTCATAAGTAATGTCTAGAATCTATTAAGCACTCACTTTGTGCCAAGCATTAACTAAGCAACTTAATGTGTTCCCACTCATTTATTTCCATGCCTAAGGACCCGCTGAGGTAGGTACCATCATCATCCCAAATTTACAGATGAGGAAACCCAGTGGGGAGGGTTAATAAGTTTCCTAAGATGGGCCCACAGCATAATAATGGTGTCCGTTTCATGTTTATTATTTGTTAAACCTTATCTGCATCACCCCCTCGTTACCCCAGATAGTTCTGTCCTGCCCACATTGCAGATGGGGCGGCTGAGGCTGGGAGAGGCGTGGTGCTTTCTGAAGGTCACCTGGGTGGAGAGCGGGGATTGGAACTCCCCAGACCTGTGGGCCGGTCTGTGCTGTGTCATCCTCGAGTGTGTAGAGGATTTCCCCTGCCCCAGTCTGTGCCCATCTCGTGTGGAGGCTCGCGCAGGCGCTCGCCGCTATCCAAAATACTTCCCTGTGGGCCACACCTGGACTGTCGCCGTTACTTTGGGGGAATACTCTGGTTTTCACACTGGGCTCCAGGGACTCCTGGGGTGATCTGGAGAGTGGCAGGGGGTTGATGGGTAAGAAGTCAGTGCACAAGAGCCAGCCTCTCTGCCCTTGTTTAAACCCGAGCAGCCCTAGGGGGATCTCTTTATGAGTTGGCCTTCCCAGCAGGATTTCATTGAGGAAGGGACCCCCGGTGATACCAAGTTTGGAAATCTCTGGGTTAGCGTCCCAGGGCCCAGGAGAGGGACCCAGTGAGCCTGACAGCTGCCTGTGCTGGAGCCCGGACTCGGTCAGTCTCGGAGGAGGGCTGGCCGAGAGGGAGGAGCAAGTCCTTGACCTCGGGACAGGCCAGAAGGGAGGAGACAGAAACAGCGCGGGTCACGGTGCCCGAGAGGAGGGGTGGGCACCCAAAGCCTGCTCTGCTGGTATCACTGTGGCATGGCCCAGGGATTGACCGTGATGACCTGAGACCAGCAAAGGTCAGATCTGGATATGACCTTTGAGGTCACCCCATCCAGGCCTCCCCTTTCACCAAGGGAAACTGAGGCCTGGGGAAGGGAAGGGAGCCTGAAGTAGGCTGCCCTGTGTGCCTTCTGTCCCTTTGAGGCTCTGACCACTCCTGAGCAGTGAGATCTGCCCCTCCCCTTCGTTCAGCCTCAGTTTCATCATCTGTCAGATGGGAGCAGGACTCCCCATTGTGTGGAGATGCTCACTGATGAGGAGGCGCTCAGTGAGGGAGGCGAACCAGCGTCTACACATCACGGTAGTTCAGCAGTGGCGGTTAGGACCACTTCCCGTATCCAGGAGGAGGGTTGGGATGGGGGCAGGAGCTATAACGTTCCGTGGGAAAGACCCCAGCAGCTGCCACCCGCCTGCCTCGCCCTCCCCTTTCCTCCAGGCCATTCCTCTGGGGCGGGCCCAGTGCCAACAGAGAGGAGGCCTGAGGAGGTCGGGGAAGCGTTGGAGGAGGAACCTGCCCGTCTGGGGAAGACGGGGGCTGCTCATCATGACTTCTCGTAGGTGGCACCTATGCTGGCGCCCTTATGAAAAGGGAGGGCTGCAGAGCCTCAGAACCACAAGAGGAGTGAGACAGGCTGGAGTGGGGGTGGGAGGGGGCAGAACCAGCAAAGTTCCGGAGACCTCAGCAGCAGGAATTCCAGAACCTTCTCTCTTGGGCTGCATCATAACCCACTAGTGGATTACGAAATCAGAAGGTTGTAACCAGAATTTTCTTGGAATGGAATGGATAGACTAGAATAGGAAATATGGGTCTGCATTGTACACAGTAAGAATTGTTCTGTGAACCTTCTGCTTCATTTCTGCGTGTGTTTAATGGGTTGCCAGGTGAGATTAATTTCTTAGTCATTGATGAAATTTGTGCAAGCTGCTGTTTTAGAGCAGGCTAGGAATTACTCAGCTTTTGTTGCTCAGTATTAATTCTCCAAATCTGTGCTGTGGGTGTGTGATCACAGAGCCGAGCAAGACAAACGGGGTTCAGGCTGACGAGGAGACAGACATGTAGCGAGCAAACGAGTAAGTGAACACAATCACTGGAGAGAGAGGGAAGTGCTGGGGAGGGGGCACAGGGTGGTTTGTCGAGAGGGAACGGGGTGGGCAGGGAAGACGCCTCCGAGGAGGTCACCAGATCTGAGAAAGGCTGTTCCAGGCGGCGGGAACAGCACCTTCAATGGGGCTTGAAAGACATGGCACGTTCAGGGAAGGGCTAGAGGTGTGAGGAGGGCTGGAGAGTGAGGTGCCGGCCAGAAGGGGAAGGGCCTCGCGGCAGGGGCACTGCAAGTGCAAGGGGCTGGAAGTGGCAACAAATCCAGCAGGTTCTGGAGACCACACAGGGGTGGGGTTCCCTGATGAAACAGTACGGGCTGAGATTTTTCCCAGGTGGGGACACAGAGCCAGGGAGTCTGGGCTTGGTGCTGCCAGCAGTGGGGAGCTATAGAGTGTGCTTGAGCTCAGGAGGGCTGTGGGGGGAAGAAAGATTTCTCCCTCGGGGTGCCGATCATTAAACATGTCCTCCGCTGGCCTGCGGGAACTCCATTCTCCCCAGCCATGTGCCCCCCACCCACTTTCCATCACTGCCCCTCCTCCTCCCCCGGGAGCTGTTTCTGACCTTCTCTGAGTCCAGACACTGGCCTGGAAAGGGGGGTGGGGACTGACAAGTGCTCCCTCATCCCTCCCCAGCCACGCACACCCCGCCCAGTCTCACCTCTGCCCCTCTAACAGACCCCCCAGCCAGACAAGCCTGTGTCGAGGCCCCCCAGCCCTCATCTGTGAGGAACCCCAGCTAAAAGTACCCCTGGCTCAGAGTGGGAGGTGGGCACAGGACCCATGGAGTCTGCTGCTGGGTGAGGGGAGAGGACGGAGGAGGGTGGGGCTGGTAGACCCTGGTTCCTCCAGGCTAAAGCTTCCCGTTGCCAAGGCAACTGAGGCGCGGGTGCAGCCTACGAGGGGAAAGGGATGGGGTCTCTGAGGAGCCAGACCCCTCACCCCCACCCTGGTCCCCAACACCCCAGAGCCCTCATGGCCCTTCCCACAGCCGCTCTGCCTCTGTGTTTATGGTGTCCAGATTTCCTCTTTATAAGGACACCTGTCACATTGGATAGGGCCCACCCTGTGACGTCATTATAGTCACCTCTGCAAAGACCCTGAGGACCGGGCTTAGGACTTCAGCATGTGGGTTCTGGAGGGACCCACTTTTACCCATAACAGTGTCTCTAGGAGTCTCCTTTTTCAGCTCTCTGAGTCTCGGTCTCTCTTTCAGTCTCTCTTTCAGTCTCTCTGTCTCTGTCTGTCTGTCCCTTCTCTCCTGCCTTTTCTTCTCCTCCCAGTAGTTCTCTCTCCCTTCCCCGGCTCCCTTCTCTCCACCTCCCTCTCTCACAGGACTCAGACAGACCCAGAGTCCAGTCTTGCCTCTGTCCTTTCCCAGTTGGGTGAACTTGGGTGCATGGCTTTGCCTCCCTAGCCTCAGTTTCCCCATCTGCCAATCAGCTAACACCACCACCACTGACGCCAAGCTGATGGGCGAGCAAATGCATGTAAAATCGCTTGTAGGGTCAGCGTGCAAGGGAGGCGTGGACTCTTTAGGGCTCTGACGTCACTCTTCTCACCTCCCATCCTCATCTCAGGCCTGGGTGGGAACACAACGGAGGCCCAGAGAGGGGCACTGACTTGCTCAAGGCCACACAGCCAGCGGGGCCAGAGTGTCCCCTTGGCTGGGGTTGTTTCCACTGGCCCCTGTGGCACGGCGGGCAGCCAGCTGGCAACCGGGGCCTGGGGGACATGACGGGTGGGAGGATCCGCCCTGTCTCCTGAGAGGGCAGCGTCCAGCGCTTTGGAACACAGCTGCGGGGCAGAGGAGCCAGACTCAGAGTTTCCACCCCACGTGGTGGGGGGGAGCGGGGTGGGGGTGGGCAGCTGCAGGCCTGTTTCCATTTTCCGAGCGTTCACTGCGTCCCAGGCTCCATTTCACGGCTTCTGCGTGCCTCGCCTCTCTAATTCCCACAGAAACCCAGGGTGGCAGGTCCTATATCCCCATTTCTCATATGAGGAAACTGAGGCTCCGGAGGGCTGGCCTTGCTTGAGGTTACGGGATTAGGACTCTGATTCAAAACCCCCGTCAGCCAGGGTCTCGGGGCGCCCAAGGGAGTGGATGAACCTGCAGAAGCTGAGTTTGCTCCCAGACTCGGCGTCTCCTCTCCCTGTGTGGCCCCAGCTCATCGCCCTCTCTGGTCCGCAGTTTCTGCACCTGTGAAGTGGGGCTGGCAACACAGGCCCTTGTCCAGCCCGAGGCCGGAGGTCGAGGTGCTGCATTTTCAGTGTGCGCCCTTCACACCCCCGGCAGTGGGGGGGGGGGGCTTCTCTCTCCCTCCCTATCAGGCTGTGCAGCGTGGCCGACCTACTCGGTGCCCTAGATGCCGGTTAAGTCCTCAGACCTCCGGTTCTCAGTGAGCCGGAGCCCCGCCCCTGTGCCCTGGCCACCGGCGCTTCCTTGTTTTGCCAGTTACTTGTTTCTTTCTTTGGCGGATCCTTCTCTTGGGCTGTTTATTGCTTCCTTGTTGATTTGCGATGCTTCTTCTGCATTAAGGACGTTACCCCTTCATCTGGCAGCTTTTCCCCAGCCTGCTGTTTCTTTTTACCTCTTTATAGCCCACGTTCATCTGTTTTTTAATTAATCAATCCATATATATTGAGGGACCACTGTGTGGCAGGTGCTGTTTGCGCCCTAGGGACACAGCTATGAACCAGACAGACAGTCCCTGCCCTCCTGGAGCTCACGTTCCACTGGGAGACAAACAAGAAACAAAATAAATAAATTCTAGAAGGTGGTGGAAAGTAGTAACCGCTACAGAGGACAAAAAAAAAGAACAGAAGGGGTGTAGGGAGTGAAGAGAGGGATGTAATTTTAAATAAAGAGGCCTCCCTGAGAAGGTAACAGCTGAGCAAAGATTGAAGGAGGTTAAGCAAGCCACACGGAGAACTGGGGGAAGAGCCACTCAGACAGAGGAAACAGCTTGTGCAAAGGCCCTGAGGCAGGAGCGGGCCTGGTCTGTTTGAGGAGGCCAGTGCGGCCGGGGAGGCTGCAGGGGGTGAGCAGTGGGAGAGGGGTCAGAGATGAAATCAGGCCAGTCCTGTGGGGCCCTGAGGGCTGTGGTGAGGACTTTGGCTTTTACTCAGCGTGGGACCGGAGCCCGCGGGGTTGTGAGCCAGAGAGACTGGCGTGGCTTTGTTGTAACAGGTTCACTCTGGGTACTGAGAAGAGACGGCAGGTGGGGCTGACGCAGGAGGCAGGAGCCAGGGAAGGTGGGCTTTGATGCCGTGTGTGTGTTTGGGTGTTTTTCTTCTTTTTTTAAATTTCTAGCAGTGATTTTATGTTTTTACTTAAAAGCGTCCACATTTTGTTTCTCCAGTTCTTGAATAGGTGTTATGTTTAAGGGCTTCAAAAATAAAAAAGTGTTGAGAGGCACAACATGAAGAGTGTCGCCCTCGCCGTGTCCCCGTCGGGGCTCTGGCCTCCCGCTCCCGCTTCCCCTGGCCTCGCTGGCTGGCGTGCGGTGGCTGCAGCTCTGCCTCCCCCCTCACTCCGGGGCGGGCGATTCACCACAAGGTCAAACCCAGCACCCCCACCCCCACCCCCAGACCTGAAGCACTTCCTGCCCTGCTCCCTGGGAGGCCAACCATGCGCTCCCGTCTGCACGTGGCTGCCCCGGGCCGTGGGAACCGCCAGCCCAGCCCTCCCTGTCTGGCTCGCCCTGCACATCTCTGGGCCGCCCGGCGGGATGAGGGGGGAGGGGAGTGACGCCAAGCCCCCAGGGCTCTGGGCAAATCTGACCCCTAAATGGCAACCACCCCTCAAAATGTCCCTCTTTGGGACTCCTGTCCCCTTTAATCCCTAGGAGTGGACGGGGCCAGGGGTGAGAGGTCCCGTTGGACAGAGGGGAAACTGAGGCCCATAGAAGCTGAGTGGCTTGTCCAGGCAGGTGAGGGCACTGGACCAAGGAAAGGGGAAGTGAGCTAGGCCCCCAGACAGCAGCCGTTGACGGCTTGTGGGTTTTTCTGGGCCCATGGGGCGCCCGGGCTCCCCGGAGCGGGCCGTGATGTCCTCAGCGTTCTGGGCTCCCTAGAGGGCTGCGGGTGGGGATCTGGCTGGCCCCAGGCTGCTTCCCCAGGCGCAGGTGGAGTAGACACTGAAAGGGGAGAGGTGACAGGAGCAGGCCCCAGGAGCACGAGGGCCCCCCAAGTGCTGTTCAACTTCCTTCTCCCTGTGACATGGCAGTCTCACTTCTGTCACCCCTTCACCCACTCGGACCCAAATGACTGAGGTCCGAGCCTCCTGGGGCCCCCCAGGGGGCTTCGGGGTGAGGGCCAGGTATCCTGAGGGCACTGAGGCCAACTGGGGGACGTGGAAAGCATCATCAGAGAATGTGACACGCCTGGGGCCTGCCCGGAGTGTGTGTGGGGTCGGGGGACAGGGAGGCCAGAGTTAGCAGAGGAATGGAAACGCAGCTGCCCTAATGAGAGTGTCAGCGTGGCGTCCTGCCTCCTTGGGGTCCTGAGCCCCCGTGACGGACCCCCGCGGCCGGAGCAGGCAGAGCACCCGCTGTACAGCCCCTGATGTGGCCCCGCTCCAGGGTCCGGGTCACAGGCTTCAGCCCACCTCCAGGGCCCGGAGGGCTCGGACAGCTGGCTCCACCACACGTGTCCCCACAGATCAGCCAGGTGGGGTCAGCCCTGGCCTCTGACTGGGAAACTCCAGGACCCGGTGCCTCCTGCACTGCTCACCAGCTGGGTGACCTTAGTGAAGTCACTTCCCCTCTCTGGGCTTCAGTCCCATCATTTGCAAAATAAATGACAAATAGATTTCATCTCATTTGCCATCTCTGCTTGAATGGTCCTGACTTCCTGGAGCACCATGTTGAGGAGGATTCTGAAGGTGCATTTTGGCTTAGTGGAAAGGAGTGCTGAATTGATTGGTGATGCCTGCCACAGGTGCTGGGTAGGAAGTGAGACTACGCGTGTCACATATGGCCATCTCTGCTTCAGCCTTGTTTCTGGGGGGACATTTGGTATTAGAATTGCTGTTTCTAAGGACGCCAGGCCCCCCTCTGAAGAGACCACAGAGGTCTCCCCCTCTTCATAGACCAGTTTCTTATTTGGCTCAAGCCTCCATTTAGTACTTACCGACAACCCGTTTTCACTGAGTTTCATCCTCCATCCTAGGGTCACAAGGCTGGCTCAGACACGTTTCCAGAGGCTCACAATCTGCTGGAAGAGAGAGGAGTGGAACCACACAACTAGAAAGCAAGACAGAAAATGTGTGTCCTCAGAAAAAGATTCCCACAGTCCCTGGGGACTTAAAAGGAGGGCCATGAATTCGCTTGAGGTAGATCACAAAAGCCCCGTGAGGACAGCGACCTTTGAACCTGCCTTCACGGGGCAGGTGTGAGTTGGGAGTGGGCAGTATGGGCAGGCAGAGGGAACGGTGTGGGGAAGGTACCCAGGCAGGCGAGGGCAGGGAACAGCGTGAGGAACAGCAAGTAGGCAAGTCTCCCTGCATCGTCTCCTCCTGCCTGTGAACATTGCCTTCCAGCCAGGGCAGGTCCGAGGCATCTCTGCTTGCTCTTCCTTGGCAGGAAGGAGAGCCCAACACCCATCCCCCTTGCCCAGACTAATCCTGGGGAGACTTTTCTCTGTCAGAGCCTCCCGCCTCAGCCTCTGCACCGTGGCGAGAGGAGGTGTTTTAGCATAGCGTGGCTCAGAGCACAGACCCTGGAGGCTGACAGCCTGGGCTCAAATCGTGGCTCCACTGCTTCCTACAAGTTACTTCCCCTCTCTGTGCCTCAGTTTCCCTCTCCACAGAATGGGAAATCACGGACTTGTTGGGACGACTAGGTGAGGGGGTGAAGCGCTGCCCCCGAGTCGAGGACACCGTGGGCACTTGGAATCATGACCGCCAAGAGCGCCCCGCGGCCGACTCAAGCGGCTCGTTCCTCCAGACCGTCCTGTGAAATGCCTGATTCCCCAAAACCTCCCCGTGGAATTTCTGCCCCGAATTGGATGGGGAGCGTCTCGGTGAATTTCCTAGAGGAAGTGCACCTGGGCTGTCCCACAGGACGCCCCGGAGCACGCTCGCTCTAGAATGAACGTGGCAGAGGACCTCCAGGGACCCGGGGCTGCCGAGGGTGTCCCTCTGGGATGTTGGCTTCAAAGCGCCCTTCGCACGTGTGCAAAGGATGCACGGGGAGAACGTGCCTGAGCACGTGCACACGAGTCATCCGCTCGGAACACCCCCGCAGAGTCCAGTCTTCCTTCCTTCCTTCCTCGTTCCTGCCTTCGTGCAGCCAGTGTTTGTTGACCGTCTGCTGTGTGTCATAGACGAGCGCCGACGCCGGGGTGAGGGAAGGGCTCTCGACGACGTGGCGCTGCCGCAGAGACCTGAGTAGCCGTCAGCCTCTGGGGGAGAAGCCTCGGGCAGAGGGCACAGCCAGTGCGCAGGCTTGAAAGGAGACGTGCTGAGCACACTGGAGCAACAGCAGCTGTGTCTGGAGTAGGGAGAGGGAGGGGGTCGGAGATGAGGACGCACAGGCAGGAGAGCCTGGTCATGCCCAAGACCTCGGAACAGCAGGTCGTGACTAGTACTGTGACAAAACAGTTAGGTAAGCTAAGGCAAAGACAGGGGCTTCTCTGGAGTGGAGCGGTGGGGAGGGTCTCTGGTGAGGTGACATTTGAACAGAAACCTGTGTGAAAGGAGGGAGCAAGGCATGAGGATGTGTTGGAAGAGCATTCTGGGAGAGGGCTCAGCAAGTGCAAAGGCCCTGGGGTGGGAATGTGCCTGGCATGTTTGAGAAACAGCAGGGAGACCAGGGTGGCTGGGGTGGAGTGGGTGAGGGGTGAGCGCAGGGGAAATGGAGTTCAAGGGGGAGGTGCTGGCTATGTCGCGAAGAGTAAGCAGGTCGGATTTTACTCTGAGCCAGGTGGGAGCCACAGGGGGTTGAGGGCAGAGGAGGAGCAGGATCTGATGCAGGGTGGGAACGGCAGCAGGAAGACCAGCATGGCAGCAGGACCCATCCCTGCCCTGGGGTAGCCGGGTCTGGTTCTGGCCGGAGCAGATTCCAGGGGAGCCTGAAGAATTCCCCTGAAGCTGTGCCAGGCTGGGCCCCGAGAGGGTGGTGCAGAGAGTGGAGGCCGGCCCCCCTTCCGGGAGGCCTGCGGGCAGCGGTCTCTTGTCCAGGGCAGGAGGATGTTCTCACTGACTCGGAGGAAACAGCGCACCCCACATCAAAAGGGGGCTGGGTGGCTCCCACGCTCGGGTGTCGTGGGAACCCTGCCTCCTCGGGTTCTCGCGGGGGGCCTGCCGATTGCGAGAGGCTGGAGCCGCCTCGGGGCTGTCCCCCAGCTCGCTGAGGGTAAATAAAAAGCAGTCCCGCCCTCGTGCCCCACTCAACCCTCTTCCCAGGAGCAAGACTGGCTCTTGGGACCCAGGGCTGTGTGGTTTTTAAGGGGTGCCAGAAATTGTAAGGCAGCCGAGAGCTAAAACCTTCCTTTTCTGGGGTACCCTGCTGCCTAACTCCCCCCCAAAGCCTCAGCCAGACCAGGGCCACAAGCTGGACCAGGCTTGGGCACCATAAGACCCGGGGTAGCAAACTGGCCTTACTAAAGGGTAGAGACAGCCTGGAGTGCTGCTGAGGATTCTGCTCGGCTTGAGGGTGCGGTGATGGATTAGTGATGTCTGCCACAGGTAGGAGCCAAGAAGTGGTGGTATGCACACTAGATAGTTTTTTTTACACCCATTTTAAAGATAGCCCTGGGGAGAAGGAGGGATGCTTTCTTATGAGACAGAAGGGAAAGAAGGGGGTGGGGAGACCTAGGTATGTTGAGGACCTTAACAGTGTGTCTACACTAGAAGTGTTTTGAAGGACAGGGCAGGGAAGAGGTATATACCTCTGTGCTTTCCTGTAAGAGTATGGGGAGGGGTGAGATTAGGGTGGTGATACCCCCCCAGGAAGGTTCTGGAGGATTATGCAGACCCCGCGAAGGGTCAAATGGATACTCAGCCCTCATCTCTTGGGTCCCAGCTGCTAGACGCAGAAAATCAGAACATGTCCACTCTCAACCAAACTATGAGCTTTACATGTTTTAATTCATTGAACCCTCACAAGACTCGATCCCCGTTACAGATGGGGAAACTGAGGCACTGAACCTTCCCCCCACACCTCAACTGACCAGGCCCTGGGGGGTACCGGCCCCCCAATTGCACCTCCCTCAGGAGCTGTGTTCAGTGACTCCAGGCCACCAAAGTAGTCAGTGGTTCTGATGTCCGCTCCAGACCCCCCGTCTCCTCAGGGGCATCTGGGAGGAGAGCCCCGGCTGACCGGGGGTCAGCCTCTGTTGCTGAGCAGCCAGAGTGAGGGGCTGTGTGCAGTGCGTGGCATTGTGCGTGTGACTCTGCACAGTGTGGGCCTCCCCGGCTGAGCGTCTGTTTGTCGGTGTGGGGGAGTGTGGGTCCTAGTGCGTCCGCGTGTGTCCCCATGTGCGAGTGGCGGGGTCCCTTTGCAGGCTGCAGAGTTCTCGGTGCTTGGGGGCTCTGCGGTGCATTCCCTCCACATTTGCTCTCTGCTTTCCCACAGCAAAGCGTGTCTGGGGACGGGTGGCTGTGGCCGGGCTGCACTGCTCTGCACGAGCTGCCTTCTCTTGTCCAGTTGCATGTCCTCGCAGTGTGTGCACGTGTATCTCTGTGTGTGGCATGCTCCTGGAGGGTGTGTGTACGTGTTTGTTCTGCAGCAGTGTGTGTGTCTGAATCTATGTGTGTTCGTGTGGATGTGTTCCCTGAGGCTTGTCTGTGTCTCTCTGTGTCTGTATGTGTTCATGCTGTGCGTCCCTGGTGCGCGTGCGTGCGTGTTTGTATGTTTGCGTGCAGATGTGTGCGGCATGGTCCCCAAGTATACGTGTGTCTGTCTGTATCTACGCAGAGGGGGCTTCCGGCATGTGTGTGTGCCTGTGTGTGCCTTTATCCATCACGTGTTCCTGGTGGGGGTGTGGTGTGTGTGTCTGTATGTGTACGTGTGTATATCTGTGTCTGTGTACTTGTGTGTGTGGCGTGTTCCCCACGTGGATGTGTGCCTGTGTATATAGGGCATGTTCCCGGGGGGGGGGGGTGTTTCTGGACCCACCGCAGCCCCCCCAAGCCTGCCAAGTGTACCATTTGCTTGAAGCTGCTTCCCAGCCAGCTCCCTGGGGCCGACTGCACCTGCCGGGGGCCGGTGACCAGGTGGCGCTGGCCGGGCAAGGGGGGCTGGAGCAGCTCCCTCCCCAGCTGTCCCTGCCGCCACCCTCCCTGCACCCCTCCTGGCACATCCCTCAGCCCCCAGGCTGCGCCCTCCTTCTCCTCGTCGGAACGTACCCATCCAGGGTTCCGTGCCCATCAGCAGCAGGACACCAGTTCCCCTCGTAACCAAGCCCTGAGGTCCGTGGAGACCCAGGCGGGCACACGGTACAGGTCAGAGCGGGCTTTCTCAGCCAGCCCTCCAGCAACCCTATAGGTGAGGTACTGTTATCCCCATTTTACAGAGGAGGAGACTGAGGGTCATAGGGGTTAAGTGACTTGCACTGTAATACTTTGGTGGTTTCCTCTCCAGGATGGAGAGAATTCACACCCCGACTTAGTGGGCCGAGCTGCAGAGGGGAAATTACTCAGCTGGGATTACACGGCAGCAGTGATGACGGGGATGAGGACGGTTAATGCTCGTCGTGTCTTCATTTGGCACCAGAAATTGTGCTTTGGCTCTTGATGTGGAGAATTTCATTGACTCCTCACAGCGAACATGAGGAAGGTTCCATCTTATCCCCATTTTACAGATGGGGAAACTGGCTTAGCAGAGGTGTGGTCACGTGCTGCGTGTCACCCAGTGGTCGAGCTGAGGTGTGAAAGCAGCTCTGGCTGATGCCAAAAGCCACAGCTCTTTGAGGGGAAGGGCAAAGAGGGGAAGCAGGCTACGTTTTCCTCGGGCCTCTGCATTTGAAGAGGGGACAATACCTTAGGCACAGGAACTGACATCAGTAGATACTCCAGAGGGGAAAAAAGGTCATTATCAAATGTCTTTGGAAGACCTGGATGTACCATCGCTAACTGTATTTCCTTATGCAGGACTTACCAGAGCCTTTAATATGCTCATGTGTGTTGTGAATTTCCAAAAGGGAGACAGTGAAGTGTTTCCTAAATTATCTGGTCCCTGAATCCTCCTCTCCCGGAACCTTTTATGGGGATTAGCACTCTGTGTAGCAAACTTTGAGAGACACTAGAATGGCGAAATCACTAATAGTTGGGGTTCGGACAGCAGCCCATGAAAGGGAGCTGTTGGAACCGAAGTGCTCTCCCTACGATGGAGGCCGGCTGTGGATGGGAAGAGTCGGTACCAAGTGTAGGGACCCATTCCGTTATAACAGGGCCAGAGGTCCCGGTCACACCCCACCCCATAATAGAAGGCAGTCAGAGTAAGGATGGAGTTCCCTGGTGGTCATTCTAGGTGACCAGGACAGGCCCAAAGGGGTCTGAGTATGCCCAGGAGCCAGAGCCAGATGGCTAACGGGGTCCCCGGATCCTTTAGTGTGGGGGGTGGGGTCCACCTGCGGCCTCTTCTCCTCTCCCCTCAGGGTCCCCGCGCTCCCGGTGAAGAACTTGAATGGAACCGGGCCGGTCCACCCGGCCCTGGCAGGTGAGGTCCCGCCCAGGGCGGGAAGGAAGGGGGGCCCGCAGCAGGCAGCCGCACCTGTCGGCCGTGACTCCGCCCCTTCCCGAGCTGGTGGGCGGGGCCCACAGAAGGCCCGCCCCTTGGCTCAGCCTGGTGGGCGGGGTCTGGGGAGGGGCCCCACGCGTCCACCCAATGGCGGGAGGGCCGGAGGGCCGGGTGGGTGGGGCCTGGGCGGGCGCCCCGCCCCCGACCGCTGCCACCCCGCCCCCAGGGATGACCGGGATCCTGCTGTGCGCGGCCGGCCTGCCCGTGTGCCTGACGCGGGCCCCCAAGCCCATCCTGCACCCGCCGCCCGTGAGCAAGAGCGACGTCAAGCCGGTGCCTGGCGTGCCCGGCGTGTGCCGCAAGACCAAGAAGAAGCACCTCAAGAAGAGTACGCCGTCCGCGCGGCCCCCGACCCTGGAGTTACCCCCACTAACCCTCGACCGCCACCCTGACCCCTCAATTCCAGTTCGTTCTTAGACTTACGGTCCCACCTGCATCTGAGCTCAGCTCCCGGCCCCTGACCCCATCTGCCACCAACTCCTATTACCTCTGACCTCCAGCAGCCCCTGACGTGGGCCTCCTGACAGCCCCTAAGCTTCTGACCCCAGCCCTCCGACCCCTGACCCCTCCTGAGCCAAGCCTTCAGGGGCAGACTCGGGACCCTCAGGCCCGCCCCGCTGTGTTCTTGCAGGTAAGAACCCCGAGGATGTGGTGCGAAGGTACATGCAGAAGGTGAAGAACCCGCCTGATGAGGTGAGCCCCCGGGGCATGGGGGGGGGTCCAGGCCTGACTGCTCCCCTCCCACGATGTGAATTCCTTGCGGTTCTGTGTGTTACAGCCTCTTCTCCCAGTGTGTGGGCTTCTTCTCACTTTCTTTACATGATTTTTGATGAACAGAAATGCTTAAGTTGAAAAGAATCATATTTATCAATCTTAGGATGGGCGACAGTTTTCGTATCTTATTTTCACCCATATTTTCCACCAGACGTGTTCAAGTTTTCCTTTTGATAGTTAAGCCTGTCATCCCCCTGGAGGGGTGTGAGGGAGCCGCTGCCATACATCTGAACTCAGTACCTGGGGTCCCGTCTCCTTTTGACAGATGGGTGCCAGCGAGGGGGGTGGTTTGGTGGCCTGGGGGCCTGGCTCCCGCTGAGGGGCAGTGCTGAGCGGGGGTGTCCGCCCCCCCCAGTGCTCAGTCTCCCCTTCTGCCCGCAGGACTGCACCATCTGCATGGAGCGGCTGGTCACAGCCTCCGGCTACGAGGGTGTGCTTCGGCACAAGGGCGTGCGGCCCGAGTTGGTGGGCCGCCTGGGCCGCTGCGGCCACATGTACCACCTGCTGTGCCTCGTGGCCATGTACTCCAATGGCAACAAGGTGGGCGGGGCGGGGCCGTGGGGGGGGAGCAGGCAGCGGGGCGGGGCCGGGACCCCTGGGGACCTCACCGCCAGCCCCCACCCGCCCAGGATGGCAGCCTGCAGTGCCCGACCTGCAAGGCCATCTACGGGGAGAAGACGGGCACTCAGCCGCCCGGGAAGATGGAGTTCCACCTTATCCCCCACTCGCTGCCTGGCTTCGCCGACACCCAGACCATCCGCATCGTCTACGACATCCCCACAGGCATCCAGGTGCGCCCCCTCGGACCCCCGACCCTGCTCCTCTGACCCCTCCAGAGGCCCCCACCCCTGTCCCCTGTTCAAGCCCTGCTCCCGCTCCCCACAGGGCCCGGAGCACCCCAACCCAGGCAAGAAGTTCACCGCAAGAGGCTTCCCACGCCACTGCTATCTGCCCAACAACGAGAAGGGCCGGAAGGTGGGTGCCACGAAGGTGCAGGGGTGTGGGTGGGAGCGGGCCAGGGCCTGCGGTTCCCATTAGCCCCAATCCCTGCTCTCAGATGCCTCCCCCATCAGCATTGACCATAACCACCTGTGTGCCGAGCCCTCATCTCATTTACCAGCCCACTGAGGTCAAGGTCTCGACCCCATTTTACAGATAAAGAAACGAAGCCTCAGAGAGGGCAAGTAACTTCAACTAGGTCACACAGCTAGTAAGTGGTGGAGCCTAGATTTGAACCGAGGCTCTTCACTACCACACTATAGATTGTCTGCTTTTACTTTTTGTTTTTCAAGAGAAGTGAGAAATTCAGACATTCACGTGAACTCTCCAGGTTTTTGCATATTGCCAAGGAAGCCACAGAGTGGCTATTTAACACCTTGTGGATCCAAACCAAACACAGCGGAGGGCCGTCAGTTTGAGATCCTTCCTTCCTTCATCCCAGAAGAAACAGGCAGATAACTTGGAGCGAGCTTTTGCTGGGGAGTGAGGCCAGGGAAGGAAGTGGCCGGCGAGGGAGGGAGGCTGGGCTGCCCGTGACCTCGGCCGCCCCGCCTGGTCCCGGGGCCCCGTCCTCCAGGTGCTGAGGCTGCTCATCACGGCCTGGGAGCGGAGACTCATCTTCACCATCGGCACATCCAACACCACGGGCGAGTCCGACACCGTGGTGTGGAACGAGATCCACCACAAGACGGAGTTCGGGTCCAACCTCACGGGCCACGGCTACCCGGACGCTAGCTACCTGGACAACGTGCTGGCTGAGCTCACAGCCCAGGGCGTGTCCGAGGCTGCGGCCAAGGCCTGAGGCTGCCCACCTTCCCTCCTGCTTTGCCAGCATACACGTCCCTCTGCCGGGTGTGTCCTGGCGGCCCAGGGTCAGGGCTGGGGAGGAGCCTGCGGAAGGAGCCAGAAGCATTCCAGGGATTTAGCTGGTGGCAGTTAGGGTGATGGGAGGCCGGCTCTGACCCGTAGCTCCCTGAGAGGGGTGGCAGAGAGGGTACTGGAAACCACGGCAACCTCCGTCCTCCCTCACGCAAACACACGTGTCCTGGTGAACACATGCACGCACACCCACGTGCCTCTACTTACCCCCAAGCTGGGGGAAGAGACAGGAAGACCCCTGTGACACTCCGTGTGGACCCCACCTGTGTCTCTGTCGCATCTGTACAGGCTTGTCTGCCAGCAGGAGGATTCAGGTCACGCACTCGGGCCTGCTGGGGCTCCCGGGGGGGAAACGGGGCACTTGGGACGTTCAGCCTACCCCCATCTCTGTCACCGGTCTCTGCCACCCACTGATGGGCAGTTGTGGGCCCATGGGGTGGAAGCCTCAGATGACTGAGCAGTTTTGCAAAGGGGCAGGCCACGGAGAGGGGGACTAGAGGTATCTTATTTTGTGCTTGTGTCTCTGCATCCTCCTGGGACCCTGACCTCCTCCCCTCCCCTCCCATCCCCATGCCTTATGTCTGTCCCAGATAAGGCCCTGTTCTCCCCCCCGCCCCCAACTCTATCCCCGCCATCAAATCGCTTCCAACGTCGAGACCCGAAGGCTGGAGCTTCAGGCTTCAGGAGCAAGGAGGAGGCCTCGCTGAGCCAGCAGGTCTAAAGAGCAGCTCGGACAGCAAGGAGTCCATTCCAGTCCTTGGGATTGGGCAGTGGGTGGCTCACGGTCTCGGCCAACCAGGGGCCCGTTGCCCAGGCAACTCACCAGCTCCGCCTCTGTTGATTGGCTGCCGCGGTGGAAGTCGGCCAAGACTTAAAGGGCCGCCAGCGACTGCTCTTTTGAAAACCTACCAGTCCCACTGTGGGTGGAGAAATAAACGGTCTTTCTCCTCCTCCTCCGGGCTTTTCCTGCCAAGGGGGGGGGGGCTCCACCCCATCGGGGAGCTTACAGCAAGATGACGACCCCAGGACCACTGTCGCTCTCAGCCTGGGGCAGCTGGAGACGGATGGTCCCCATAATTCTCCTGTCCTGGGGCAAGCAGGGGCTGTCATGGGGGCAGAGGCAGACCCTCCAGGCCTGGAGAGTGCTCTAGAAGCTCCCTGGGACAGTTACTGTGAGGAATGAGGGCCGCGGGCTGAGCGCCTCCGGGAGAATGTGCAGGAGCTGGGAGACACCGTGATGGGCTCATTGGGACCTCAGAGCCCCAGCCTCTCCTCGAGGAGGAGGGCCAGCTTCCGTCTAGAGAGAGAGGGACAGATCCCAGGATCTGCAACAAGCCGCGTGTCAGTCTCTGCAACATCCCAGGATGCTGGGTGGCTGTGGCGGATGCTGCGGCTCCAGGCGACCCCTGCTGGCCACGCGCGGGATGGCGCCGTGTCTTTCCTGGTCCACCCTATCCCCAGCCAGGCGGGTTCAGTTTCTGTCCCTCCCTCTGGTCACACAAAGCCGGAAACGAGACCTTGGTGGCCTTTCCAGTTCTGCCAGATGGGTGTTCCCAAACATCTTACCTTCTGTGATTCATTCTCAAACAAAATCTCATCTCAAACCCTCATTATGATCGCCCAGCCCTGTGATCCTCAAATGGCATGTTCATCCACGTCCCTTGAGGAACTTGTTAAAAAATCCCGACTCCTGCCCCCACACTCCCTCAGGTCGTTCGGTGGAGCTGGGTGGGGCCCAGGAATCTGCATGTCTAGCAGACTTGGGGTGGGGTGGACCACAGTCTGAGAAGCCCCTGCCTGGCTCCAGAGCCACCTCTGTGGAACCCAGTTTGAACACCACACATCTGAACTCACTCCCTCCTCATTTTATACAGGGTAAACTGAGGCCTAAAGAGGAGAAAAGAGTCTGACCCGAGGCCTCCCAGGCTCCAAGGATCTGAGTCTGGCACACTGGGCTCCCAGCCTCAGTTCTTCCTGAGGGCACCTGATTCTGGAAACTTGTGGTTAGGACCCTCGGCCAAGGGCAGGGTTCGGGAGGATCAGTGAGGTCACAGGGACTGGCAGACACGAAAACAGGAAGGGCTAAGCCCGTTTAGTGCTCGTCTGGGGCAATAAGACCACATGGGCATCGGGGATTCAGGTACAGCTGTATCCAGCAGCTCAGGGCCAGGCTGGCCTCATTGGTGTGGGCAGAGGCCAGTCCGGTGAAGCAGAGACCAATGAGTTAAGTTCCTCATCCCATCCACTCCAGTCTGCCTCAACCCAGAGAGCGAGACTCATTCAGTGCAAGGCTGACCCCCTGCTGAAGGGCCTCCATGCCCCGGGTTCCGGGCTTAGGGCACATGGGACGAGGATTTTTCCAGAAGCCTCCAAGCCACAGCACCAGCGAGGTACAGGACAGCCACAGGGCACTCCCGGACCAGGGTACGCTGAGAAAAGCCCAACAGCTCCTTACTCCTCCTGCCAAGCTGGCTCTGGCATCTCCTCAGGGCCCGAGGGGGCCGGGGGCCGCCTTCCCCTGCTCCTGCTGCCGGAACTCCTCGTGGGCTCGGTCCAGATCTTCGAGGACCTCCAGCAGGCGGGCGGCTGCCTCTCTCTGCCGGGCCAGGGCATCAGAACCGGCCCCTGGGAGGGAGACAGGGGGCCACGGGGGCTCAGCCAGGCCAGGGCAGGCTGCCCCAACCAGACCCAAGGGCTTTCCCAGGCTCCAGATTAGCCTTGTGCCCTGAGACTCCTAAAGTGTACCGGAGCCACACCCACAGCCCCCGGGCCTGCTGGTGGACCCGAAACAGGAGAGTGGGGGGGAGGGCATCGCGGGGTGCTTGGCAAGTTGTGGGGAGGTGTCAGAGGGGCCAAGAAAAGGGACCTTCTAACCCCTTACCTTCCACGGCATTGGAGCCCTTCCCTGTGTCTGCCTCCGGGGTGGTATCCACGTTAGAATTCTCCAGGAATTTCATCCTGGAAGTTGAGAGGGAGACAGACCAGGCTGGGCCCTGATTCCCAACCCTGCTCTCCACCCTAAAGATTCTCTGCTGGTGGCAGGAGAAATGACAGGCTCTCCCTAATCACCATCATCACCATCACTATCACCATCACACAGACATTTACAGGCGTCAGACTCTATTCTAAGCCCCTAACATGTATTAAGCCATTTCATTATCACAAAACACTTATCTGAGGAAGGTACTTACTATTAGCTCCATTATACACATGGTCACTAAGACACCAAGAGGTAAAGTAACTTGCTGAAGGTCACACAGCGTAATAATAATTGTGAGCATTTATTGAAAGCTGACTGTGTGGCCAGCCACCTACAAAGTGCTTTACTTGTATTGGCTCATTTGACTCTCAGGACAATCCTGTGAGGTAGGTTCTCTTGTTATCCCTATTTTCCAGATGAAGAAACTGAGGCACAGAGAAGGTAAGCAACTGGCCCAAGATCACACAGCCGGTAAGTGGCCGGGCCACTTGGGCAGGCCAGCTTCAGAGCCCACTCGATAATGAGTTGGAACAAACCTCTGTCACTGAATGACACTGATCCTGAGGCCAGGACGGGGAAGGGACACACCCATCATCCATGCCTGTGTCTCTAGATCCCCAGGTATTAAATGACCCCAAGATCCAGTTCTGCATGAGGGCCCGCCTGAGGATGCTCCCCAGTCCTCATCTGGAGCTGCCCCACCCGGGAGGCTCAGCCGATGCGCACAAAAAGAATGAATGAATGAGCATGGGAGGCCACAGTGGGCTGCCCAGCTGGTCACGGGGTGAAGTGGGACGGGTGGGGGCACCCACCTGAGCTGGTCCCGGCCCAGGAGCAGCTGCCGATACACCATCTGCGTCTCAGCATCCGGGTCCAGCGGGTCACTCCAGTCCCCCAGGGTGACGGCCGAGTGCGTGCGGCTGCAGCCGGCGGCTGGGGAGACACGGCATCGTCAGTAACTCCTCCCAGCCCCTTCCAGAAGCCCATGGCCAGGCAGTCACCAAGCCCCGCTCCTTCTGCCTCTAAAATCGCTCTTCAAACCGACTCCTTCCTTCAAGCCCGGCTGCCTCCACCCTCTGCCAAGAGAGCAGCAGCCTGGCCCCTCTCCATCCCCCTCCCACACTCCGGGCTCCAGCCACACAGACTCCTCCAGGCCTGCAGCCCTCTCTGCCTCACCTCCAGGCCTTTGCTCTGCCTGAAACGCTCTTCCTTACCCCAGCTTCGCTGCCTAACTTCTCAGGTCACATTTAAGCAGCACCTCCTCCAGGAAGCCCTCCTTGCTCTCCTACCCTGGGGCTGGATCATCTTGGTACTTACGACACTGTATTTCACTTGTCTTCCTCCAGAGCACGCTCGATATCTGTCCGTGTACACTAGACACCTGGCACATAGTGGGTGCTTAAAAAATCATAGCTCCATTCAATGAACACCATGTGCTGGACAGTGTTCTAAGCGTTTTGCTCATCTATCAACTCATTTAATCCTTGCAAGAACCCTAAGCACTATCAGCAACCCCATTGCACACCTGAGGAGACAGGCAGAGAGAGGTTAAGTGACTTGCCCAAGGTTGCACAGCCAGCCCGGGCGGAGGCGGGACACCGCTGATTGACAGGTGGGCGGGCGGACTAGGCTCCGCCCCCACGAGTCCGCCCCGCGCCTCACCTGAGCGCTCCGCCCGGAGGCAGCAGGTCCAGCGCGCGCCGCGGAAGGCCCCGGGGTGGCAGGCGGCCAGCTTGTCCGGGTTGGGCGCGCTGGCCTTGCGCAGGGCCGACAGCCACTGGCTGAGCTCGTTCACGCTCTGCAGGGAGTGGGGGCGGTCAGGCGTGGGGGACCCCGGGCACGCCCTCCGCCCGTCTCCGCGGGGCCTCACCTTGCACTGGAGGTAGGTGGTGCGCAGCGCCCCCGCGCCGTCCCGCGTCACCACTTGCATCACGTGCGGCAGCTGGAAGGCGCCCTCGTCCACGCGCTCCACGGCGCGGATGTGCGACACCGGGATGGAGGAGCGCGTCTGGGAGAGAGGACCGTCGCTGCTGGGCGCGCGGGGGGCTGGGCCGGGAGGCGCGGCCCAGGGGCAGCTCTCCTGGGGGTGTGTGCATCAGGTGCGTCCCCGGGGGTGGGGACATTCAACTGTGTGTGTCTGTGACCTGCGTGCATGTCCCCTCGGCTGGCCCATGAGTCCCGCAGTCCTGCCCCATCGCTAAGTGACAACTTATCTAGGCATCAGTTTCCTTCTTAAGGAGAATAAGAGCAACCACTTCTATGGCACTTGGGATGTGGTTCTAAGCACTTTGCATCTATCGACTTATTTCATCATCACAACACATTTCTGAGGCTGGCTCGATTCTTCTTCCCAATTTGCAGATGAGGAAACTGAGGCACAAGAAGGTAAATGACCCTCCCTCGGTCCCTCGGCTGGTGGAGCGGAATTGGAAGCCAGGGATCTGAAGTCTCGAGTGGCGCTCGGCTGGTACAGCAGTGCTCAGTGCGGGCACCCCCTCCAGGGCTGGCTGTTATTATTTGTGGATGTGTGCACTCAGAAACGGGTGCATCTTGAATGGCCGCCCCCCAAGAACACGGATTTTACACCTTGTTACTGCTGTGTCTCCAGTGCCTAGAACACTGCGTGGTACCCAGCAGGCACTCAATAAATGTTTGATGACTGAATGAATGAGTGAATGAATGAATGCCTGGATGTGTGTGCCTATACAGCCGGGCACGTACCCCTGAGCGAGCAGACCCAGTTTTATGTGAGTCTCATGTGTGGACGTGGGTGGGTGGTTGAGCAGTGTCCACGCGCTGCCCGTGTCCACCTCTGGGAGGGTACGTCCGGCCCGCCAGGGCACATCGTGAAGGACATCTGGTGATGAGTATGTGTGGGTGTGTGGCTGTGCCACAGGGCGCAGAGGTGTGAGCAGAGCCCGGCCGAGAGTGTGGACTTGCTAAATTGCTACGGGGCCTTGGCCAAGTCCTTGCTCCATCCTGGGCCTCAGTTTCCCCCTGGGTACAAAGAAGCCACTCTCTGGGGAAGCCACCTCTGGAAACCCTCCCTGTGGGCTGGAGCCCCACCTGCCACTCAGGACCCTTGGAGTAGGAGAGGGTCTCCCCGCTGAGCCGGAAGTAGCGCTTCTTGAAGGCGAAGCGCGTGGCCAGGCTGCTGGGCTCGTCCTTGCGCTTCAGCAGGTAGCCTTCTCGAACAATCACCGAGGGCGGGACCGGGGCCCTGGCGGGGCCCCCGGCCTCTGGGAAACAGGGAGGGGGAACAGTGAACCCCTCCCATCCAGGCTCAGCCCGCCCTGCCGGCGTGCCCAGAGACCCCAGGATGAGGCGGGAGGACAAAGGGGACGACCTTGGACCCCACTCCTCTGCGGGGATGGACTCGCGGGAGCACAAGTAGGCCTTGATCCCTCTCCTCCCTGGGACCTGCAGGCAGTGGTGCGGGCGGCCAGCAGGGGGCGCCACCCCTGATGGAGTCAGTCCAGGGATCCAGCTGCCCCGGGAAGCCCAGCACCCGGGACCCCGCTGGGCCACAACTGGCGCTCCACATTTTGACAGGTTGCTCCTATGTGACAGGGACCCAACTATCTCATGACCTGGGCCCCACACTGTGACACGGACTCAACCCCAACTTCTCTGCTTAAAACTGTCCTGTGGCTCCATGTCACTCCAAGTCAAAGCTAAACTCCTTCCAGCTGCCTACAAAGCCCCACACGATCTGGCTCCTCACCTCTCCTTCGCTCCCCCTCATTCACTCTTCTGCACTGGCCTGCTCACTGGTGCTCTCTGTCCCCGCCTCAGGGCCTTTGCACATGCTGTTCCCGGCCTGGCATGCTCTTCCCCAGGATCCTCATGCTCTCTGTCCTCCTTCAGGTCTTTGCTCTAATGTCACCCTAATGAGGCCATTCCTGGCCACCCTATCTAAAAGTTCCACCTGCCACCCCCACCTCGACATTCCCTTCCCGCCTTTATTTCTTCTTAGCACTCATCACTCCCTAACACACCGCGTGATTTGCTAATTCATCTTGTCTATAGCCTGTGGTCCCCACTAGAATAAAGCTTCCGTGAGAGCAGGGGTTTCTTCTGTCCTGTTCACTGCTGTTCCCCAGGACCTGGAACAGTGTCTGTTACACAGTCGGCACTTAATAGATATTTGTCGATTGTGTGCAGACCGGGCCACAATCCCCACCCACCCCTCCACATTGGCTAGAGTGTCCTGGAGGGCAGGGCCCGAGCTCTCTTCATCTCTGAGACCTAGCACAGCGGGTGCCTGGAAATGTTAGTTGACTGACTAGCTGATCCAGAGGTCCGTAGTCTCAGTGCTGGGGTCGGGGAGGGGTGGGGGAAGGGCAGGCCCAGAGGGTCCAGTGGAGCGACAAGCCAGGTGTGGCAGGGGCACAGGAACTCACCCTCCTCCTCATCCACGTCCACCAGCTGGTCCAGGAAGTCCCTTACGCGCGAGATGCTCTGCAGCAGGAAGGGGTGCAGGGGGGCCATCCACAGCTCCTTGCCCTGGCCCAGCTGCTGGCCCAGGTTTCCGATGCTCTGCACAGCCTGGAGCAGAGGAGCAGGGGACGCCAGGGCCACGGTCACCACGGGAGGAGGGGCCCTCTGTGACATACACCCCCAGAGCCCTCACGCTGTTCCCCCGCGAGCCCAGATCCCCCCACCCAGGACTGCCTGGTCATAGCACGCACACTCTGGAGCCCATCGGAACCTCAAAATGTGGCCCCTTTGCCAAGGATGGCCTAATTCATACTAAGGTGTAAATGACTGCTAGCCTGCTTCCCACTCTCCTCCCAGAAGGGTAGGGTTTTCATATCAAAAGAGGAAGCCGGAGGGCATGGCGAATGCCTCCACACTCAGGGCGGGAGGCTGGCGGCGGGGTTTCAGACAGGTTTCCTGGGTCTCCTGCGGGCCTGGCCTCCCGGCTCTGTTCCCACCACGCTCTTCCCTGGCTGAGAACGCCCAGGACGGGGCTCCACTGCCGGCACCTTGGCAAGCAGCAGCAGCGAGCGGCTGGTCTGGGGGTCTGCGTGCTGGTCCCGGAGGTCAAACAGCTTCGGGGTGAGGATGGCAGGCGCGAAGAAGCGCAGGAAGAGAAATCCGCTGATGGCCAGGTACTTCACGTCCTGGCGAGGGGAGCAGCCCGTGAGAGGGGCCCCCACACCCACTTCCCAGCTGGGGAAACTGAGGCAGCAAGGACCATAGATTGGTGGTGCAAGCGAAGTATCAAGTGGTCTGCCAAGGGGGCTTTTCCTCTCTGGGCCTCAGTTTCTCCAACTGAAAAATGGAGTCACAATACCAATCCTGCACAATCAGATTTAGCCAAACAGCCTCAGAGTCTGCTCCGGGCCAGGCACCGTGCTAAGGGCACAGCCCTAAGAGGGGGGCACCATGATTCCCATTTTACAGATGAGGAAGCAGAGGCCCAGAGACGTCAAGTGACTTTCCCAAGGTCACACAGCGGATGAGTAGAGGAGGCAGGATTCAAACCCAGATCTATGATTTATGATAATAATAGCAACAGGCCAGATCCTCCTCCATACACTTGTTTATTTAATAGTCACCGTATTACATGTCCATTTTACAGAGGAGGGAACTGAAGCCCAGAGAGGGACGGTCCTCTGCCCAAGGCCACACAGCTGTAAGTGGCAGAGCCGGGTTTGAACCCAGGCTGGACTGAACTCTCTGCTCATCACCACAGTCTCCTGCATTTGTCACCAGCTCCCGTGGAGCGCTCGCTGAGTGTCCGGAACTAAGCCTGAACTATCACGTTTAATCCTCAAACAATCCCGTGGGGTGAGTACTATTATCCCCATTCTCCAGATGAGGAAACTCAGGCCCCTGAGCCTGTCTCGGGTGCACCCCAGCCCCAGCCTCTGCCCTCCACACACTGTGAAGTGGGGTGCCTGTCCGTGTGAGGCCCAGGCCCGGCCTCCCTGCAGGTAAGGCGTGTCCCTCCAGCTCCTGCAGAGGGGACTCAGGAGAGGGTGGCCTCCGTCCCGGGGACATCTGGCTCCCCCGGACCGCTCACCCCTCACACCCGCCAGGCTATGTTTAGCCCAAGACTGTGCTCTGTCTTTATTTAGGGGCTGGATTCACACATGAGACCATGCCCCCCTGGGTGCATGCCAACGTCCTGGGGCACCTCTGCGATGATAGCAAGCCCCGCCGGGAGCTGGTACCTGGAGCTGCCCCGAGGGAGGGTCTCTGCCCCCGCCCCGCCATCTGGAACCCTGAACTGCCCCCACGGCCACCACCCCCTCCCCGGCCACATCCCGGGGTAAGTTTAGCCTTTGACATGAGCTCGTTAACTTCCTCCTTTCTTGAGGAGGAGGAACAGGTGTGAGAGCAGCACAGCAAGGGGCTCCCTGGGTTCCCCCATCCCATCCTCCCTCGAGGGCCTGAGAAGGTCCCTGCTCCCTGCCCACGGCCTCTGCCTCCCAGGGGCCGGGAACTGGGGGATGCTTGGGCGTCACTGATACTGCCCCCCCGACAAGGGCCAGGCTGGCTGGGGACTGGGCCCCCCTTCCCTTGCCTCCTCCCTGCCAGCTGTGTCCCACTTAGCACCTCCGCCGGCAGCCCAGGTGAGAGCCCGGCAAAGCGGGGTGTCATCAAGGCACGTCCCAGTTTGGAGGCCCAAAGCTCACTCCTCAGTGGGAGATGAGGCGGCAGGAGGGAGAGACCCCAGCTGGGAGTCCAGACGCCTAGGTCTGAGTCCACCACCCCTGGCCAAGGCCCTTCACTTCTCTGGGCCTCCATTTCCCCATCTCTAAACAGCAAGTGAGGAGAGATGTGGCATAAATCAATTGAAAAATGAGAGATGGCACATAAAATCCAGAATGTTGGCTTAAAAAAAAACAACTCTGCAGATTGGCAATCCTACATGGCAATAATTGATTGTCCGGAGCGGCCCCCTTCAGACAAGTCGTGGGAGTCCAGTTTGCCACAGTCCCCACCACTCCCTACTGCCCCACACCCAACTGCTTCATTCATTTCCTCACCTGCCTGAACCCTGTAGCCCCTGAGTTTTCAACTTTTGTATTAATATTGGTAAAGCCCTAGCACCTGCAGGGACTTATTTCTAGACTTTATTTTGGGTATCTGCCACTGAGCACCTACTGTGTGCCAGCTCTCCTTCTCTCAGAGCTGGAATTTAAGGTGCACCTACTTTGTGCAGACTCTCTTATTTGGTGGCTATGAGCACAGATGCAGGAGCCTGCCTGCCTGGATGGTGCCCATCCCAGCACCACCCCTTCCTGGCTGTGTAAATGAACCTCTCTGGCCTCAGTTTCCTCCTCTGTGAAATGGAATCATAGTGGCACCCACCTCACAGGGTGGATGTGAAGACTAGATGAGGTAATAAATACGTAAAGCACCTGAAACAAGGTCTGACCCGTGGTAAGGGCTGCATACAGTGTTAGCTGCTATGATGATGATGATGATTATTATTAATGATTATATTACCCCTGGGGCCCGGACCCTGCCAGGAACACGGCCCCCACTTCTGCCGGGACACACAGGACTTAGCGTGGGCAGCCCGGTTCTGTCCCACCTCTGCCCCGACCCCGGGAGACCCCGGACAAGCGACTGCCCCTCCCCAGCCTCGGTCTCCCCCCGGCCCACCTCGTGCTCCGCCTGGGGGAAGCGCTGCTCCACGCGCCGGCGCAGCTCCTTGAAGGCGAGGCGCATGGCGGGCGGGCAGCGCCCCACGGAGCCCACGATGGCGTCCACGATGGGCCCCAGGTAGCCGGTCAGCAGCCCCAGGCTGGCCTCGCGCACGTGCTCCTCCGAGGGCGCGCCCTTGAAGGAGATTCTCCTGGGGAGGACGCGGAGCGGCTCGGCCTCGGGGCCCAGCATCGGCCCCTCAAACCTCCCCGGCCCCCGCCTGCCCATCCGCCCACATCCTCCCCTCCCACCATTCCCACCCGGCTTCCCGGATGCTTCAACACGCTGAGCTCAGAGCCTCCGTACACGCTGTTCCCTCTGTCTGGGATACTCTTGCCCCCACGTTCAGCTTAAACGTCACCTCCTCAAAGAGGCCGTCCCTTCCCCATCGCACATCATCATGGACTCTGGTTCAGTGCAGTTTCAGCATGGACGTGCCAGACACACGCTCCCACCTCAGGGCCTTTGCACATGCTGTTCCCCCTGCCTGGAACACTATTCCACCAGATCTGCACACAACTCCCTCCCTCACCTCCTTTAAGTCTCTGCTTCATCTGGTCTTCACATCCAGCCTGTGAGGTGGGTGCCACTATGATTCCATTTCACAGAGGAGGAAACTGAGGCCAGAGAGGTTCAGCCTCATCTGTGAGGCTGTCCCTGTGACCACGCTGTGGAATGTCACAAGCCCTCCTCTGCTCCTGGCACCTCCCGACCCTCCCCTACTTTGTCTTCCTCATTCCACTGATCACCTGCAACAGCCTTCCTCTTCAGTTTATTATCTGTCTCCCCCCAGAAGAGGTATTCCTGTCCATTTATTCCTTGCTGTGAACAGTGTTCAGCCAGTGCCCAGCACACAGTGGGTCCTCAACACTTGTTCTGTTGAGTGGATGGTGGACTAGCACTCTCCCATCTGCAGCTGTCCTGTTCCTTTCTTTCTTGTTCCCATACAGGTGTAGGGTCCATTTTGCCCACCCTCAGACTGCAGACTCCACGGAAGCCAGGCTGGGGTTCTCGGCCCCCCTGTGTCCTGGACCCAGTGAGCTAAGCCCTGAACTAGTTGTCTCTGGCCTCATGTCATTTAATCCTGATGAATTAAATCCAATGGATTAAGAAGCCTGATTGTTCCCACTTAACAGATGAGGAGACTGAGGCTCAGAGGGATCCCCTTGCAAATAGGTGGCAAAGTGAAGATCAGAACTCAGGACTCTGCCAGCTCCAGAGTCTGCCTGCCACCCTGCCCTGCCCAGGTCCCCGGATGCCCCTGCTCCTTGCAGACACCACAGAGTCTCCCCATCCTCGCCAGACGTGCTGGGAAAAGCCTTCGCCGTGGAGTTTCACAGACAGACTCTGCCCTGCTGCTCAGGCCTGGGTCCAAATCCCCACGTTGCGACTTCCCATCTGTGCAACCTTAGGCAGGCGACCCCCTCCCCGAGGCTCGGTTTCCTCGTCTGTAGAAAGGGGTCCTGAAGCCCACCTCCAGAGTGGTCGGGAGGTGTGGGCAGCACTGCTGGGCAGGGCCCAACGTGAAGCAAGACCCTCTCCTGTCCCCACCGTGGGCCCTGAGGGACTGCCCACTGCCCAGCTGCCAGCTCTGATGGCCTGGTGGGAATAAGCCCGCCCGCCCCGGCTGGAGGGGAAGGTCCTGGAAAGAGAGGAGGATCCCAGGAGCATGCAGTGACCCCCACACTCCCTCCCCGTCTCCGAGTGCTCCAGGATCCCACCTCCGCACACAGGCCGCTGCCCGCCGGCAGTGGCAGAGCTGGGGTCTGGGCCCAGGGAGCTCGGGGTCAGACCCTGCCCGCGACCTCTACACCGCGCGGCCCGAGGAGCGCGGGGCTCCCGGGGAGGCTGGGAGGCGGAACGCGGGCTCCCGAGCAGCCGGCCCCAGGGGCTGGTAGAGGCGCGGGCCCAGCCCGACAGGCTCCGGGTGGGCAAGGGGGCGGTCGGGGCTCGGGGCGCACCCCAGGCTTCGCTCACCTGGCGCGGCTCAGGTCCATCTTGCAGGGGTCCAGCTCCATGTACTTCTTCTCCTCGAAGACGCGGTGCAGCACCGGCCTCAGGACCGCGTGCAGGTAGGGCATGCCCACGAGCTGGGGGCGGGGCAGCACAGGGGCGGCGCTGGGGCCCGGCCGGCACCCGCACCCCGGCTCAGCTACCCAGCGTCCTGCGGCCAGCCAAGCTCTGGGGTCCGGGCGAGCACTGGGAAGGGAGTCCCCTTGCGGAAGCTGCCGCCAGGCCCCACCAGGCCTTCGCCTCCTCACCTTCATAAACTGTTCCATTGACTTCGATGCCAGGGAGTTAGAACGGAAGAGGGTGTTGGGGTCGGCTGGGAGGACAGAGGGAAGTGTTTGCTGGGATCTGGGGGGCTGGATCCACCTCACCCCACCCACCCAAGGTGATGGTTCTTCCAGCCTCAGGAATCGGGGAGACCTGCCACATCGACTCTGTTCACGGTCCAGAGGCCCAGAGTGGTTAAGCGAGCTGCCTAAGGTCACACAGCTCACGAGCAGCAAAACCAGGGCCTGAACCAGGACTGCGCTCCAGCTGGCTGCGTGCACGGCACAGGGACCCCCGAACACACACGCCCATTCCTCCCCGAGAGACCCTTCTGCAGACCCACCCTGGGGGAGTGATGCTCGGGGGTCACGCAGGCAACTCACTGGTCCGCGCCACCTCACGCCGGGTGAGATAGTCCAGGAAGGGCCCGGCCAGGCCCCGGCCGAGAAACAGCTTCACCAGCTTGGTGGCGAGGTCCTGGCGGCAGTCCCCGGAGGCCAGCTCCTCCAGCACGGCCAGGGGGCTGGCGGCATCCTCCTGGGCAAGGACGGGAGGCCGGAGATGTGGCCCGGGGCCCTGGGACCCCCAGATGGGGCTGCCTGAGGCGGGAGGAGGCGGTGACCCAGACCCCCTCACCCCCGGCAGGAGTGCCCGCCCGTCTGCCGCACCCACCTCCGCCGGGCCCAGCACGGACTCCACGAGCAGCGCCGTGAGCGGCCGGTAGCACGGGGAGGGCAAGACGCGGTCCTCCAGGAGGCGCACCTTCAGCCGCAGGGCGCCCAGGCTGCCCCTGCGGGCAGAGCACAGGGGAAGGGACGGAAGGGCGTGAGGGCAGGCGTGGGCAGCCAAGACAGCCGGGGGGACACAGTCAGGGGCGTGGCTATTCGCAAGCCAGGACAGGTGTGGGCAGGTGTGAACAGGTGTGGGCAGGTGTGAACAGGTGTGGGCAGGTGTGAACAGATATTGACAGGTACAAACAGGAACAGACAAGTGCGGACAGTGTAAACAGATATGGCCAGTGTAAACCAATGTGTACAGGGACCGACAGTGTGGACAGGTGTGGACAGCTGTGAAAAGACCCAAGGTTCTGAACACACACCAAGTGTGAACTGACACACTCGCAGGGGGATGGGTATCAGGCCAACCATTCAGAGACACGTAAACACACACTGTGGGCCACTCAGCAAACATTTGTGAAATGAAGAAAGGCAGGGACACGGTGACAGCTCGTGGGCTGACATGGGCACCGGTGAGGACCCGCCCACAAGCTGAAGATGGTACCAGCCTGGCCTCCTCTCTCCGCACCCGCATTTACCCAGAATCCTCGTCGGCTCTGGGGAAGGGCAGCAGGCGGAACCAGCCATTGGGCGGGTTCTGCTGCAGGACCTGCGGGGGAAACTCCACCTGCGGGGGGACACGCGGACCCTCAGCCGAGCCCCGCCCTGCTGGGCCCAGGCCCCACCCAGCCCTGGAAGAGGAGCTCAGACCACCCAGGCACAGGGCCGGCACAGCCTGCCAGGGGCCACCTCTTCTCCCCACCACAGCAGCAGCGACGCCCCCTCCCCCACCCCAAATTACGAGCTCCTGCCAGGGCACGGGGGGCCTCGGGGGGACACTTCATCCACAGCTGCGGAAACTGAGGCTCAGGGAGGTGGAGTGACTTTCCCCAGGTCACACAGCTGCTAGAGACAGCATGTCTGGACTGAGCGTATCTTCAGCTCTCTTTAGGGACACAAACTGCACCCATCAAAAGCCTTACAGACAGTCCAGAAGGCCCCGAGCCCCACCCCCTGTCTTTTTAAATAACTTTATAGAGAGAAAGGTTGTATCCCATTCATCTCACCTATTTAAGGTGTATAATCCAATGGCTTTTAGTATATTCTCAGAGTCGTGCAACCATCACCACTGATGTCAGAACATTTTCTATCAGCCCCCCCAAAAGGCCTGCTGCACCCATTAGCAGTCGCTTCCCATCCCCCAGCCCCAACCCCGCCCCTGGCAACCACTCATCTACGTTCTGTCTCTATGGATTCGCCTATTCGGGACACTTCATATAAACAGAATCACACATTTGTGGCCGTTCGTGTCTGGCTTCTTTCACTTAGCGTGTTTTCAAGGTTCATCCATGTCAAGGCATGTGTCAACACTTCCGTCATTTTTATGGCTGAATAATATTCCACTGCATGGATGGACCACATTGTGTTGATCCGTCCATCTGCTGGTGGACATTTGGGTTGTTTCCACGTTGGACTATTACGAACAATGCTGCCATGAACATCCGTGTACCAGTTTCCACGGGTCCACCTGTTTTCACCTCTCCCAGGTACGCGCCTATGTAGGTACATGAACTGCTGGGTCACGTGGTAACTCTATCTTTAACCGTCTGAGGACCTGCCAGCCCGTTGTCCACAGGAGGCACAGCATTTTACACTCCCACCAGCGGTGCACAACCCGGCCTCCCTCTTATCTGCTCTGATCTTCCCTCCTTTTAAAAACTGTCAGCCCTGAGTATCCATCCACTACGACTGCGAGGTGGGAACAGTCACACCCATTGTACAGACAGGGAAACTGAGGTTCCAAGAGAAGCCAGCTGAGCCCAGTACTTCCAGGGGTAGGAGTTAAGGGCTTAGATCCTGGAGTCAGAGAGACTGGAACTCAAATCTTGGCTCTGCCCTCTCTTAGTCATGTGACCGTGGGAGAGACACTTAACCTTTCTGAACCTCAGTGTCCCCATCTGTAAAATGGGGACGACAACAGTCCCAGCCTCACGGGGTGGCCATGAGGGTTACGTAAATGAGGTTGTGCTGGAAAAGCACTCAGCACAGAGCTGGCGCTCAGTCAACCTGGGTACTCCCTCCCAGAATAAGAATCGGGCCACCCTGTGACCTGGGGCAGGTCCCTGCACCCTGAGGGCCTCGGTCTCCTCGCCCACAGTGGGGCAACGGGCCTCCATCACCCAGGCCGCCTTCACATCAACCCTCCCGAGCCCAGGATGCCCGGCCCGGCTCCCTCTTCCCTCCCGCTTGGGGGCAGTGGGGAGCCACAGAGGGTGTCGGGGGGTGCTCACCATGCCCAAGAAGTCATTCTTGCCCACCATGTCCCAGTCCCAGAGCTCCACCCGCAGCGGGGACGGGGCCCCGGGCATCTCCCGCAGCTCCAGCACCTCGTCCCAGCGTGGGAAGCGAGTCCTCTTGATGGTCTGCGGAGGAGCGGGTGGGGGAGACGGCTGATGGGGACCCCCACCGCCGATGCCCGCCTCCTCCCCGCTCCACCCCACCACTCACCGCAGTCTCCAAGCTCTGGCTGCCCCAAAACACGCGTGCGAATGGGTCAGACGTGCCGGAGATGTCTCGGGGGGCCAGGTCCCTGGGGACAGATGAGGAAAGGAGTAGGGGACACAGGACCCTTGAGGACCGAGACCCCAGCTGGAAAGGGGGTTCAGGGGAGACCATTCAGAACTCAACGAGGAGCACCCCTCACCGTGCCCATCCAAACCCGGCATCTTCCTGTGATTAACACCATCCTATGAGGAGGCACCACTATGCCCCTATTTCCCAGATGAGGAAACTGAGGCACAGACAGGTCAAGTCCTGCATCACAAAGCCTAGGAGGTGAAGGTGCAGGGGGAAGAGGGAGGGAGCCTCAGTTTCCCTGGAGCCCCTGGATGGGAGATGAGATGCCAGGGTTCAAAGCCTGGCTCTGCCAGTCACTGGCTGGGTGACACTGGGAACCTCGGTTTCCTCGTCCAGCAAATGGGAGTAATAACAGACCAACCTCACAGGGCCAAGGGTTAAACGAGATGGAGCGTGGTGAGTGCTCAGCTCACTGATTCATTCAACAAACACTCATGCCCACACCCTGCCTAGGACCCAAGAAAAGGCATGAGGCAGGGACCCCCTGCTTCTGGTTGCCATGACAACCCAGTCAGGCTCCCCATCCCTCCTTCCTGAGGTCCCCCAAATCCAGGGACATCTCCCCCCGCCCCAGGGGCTGCTTGCTTCTTCCTGCTGCTCCTCTCCCACCCCTGCTCAGCATCCAAAGCCTTCCTCGGTTTCCTAGGAGCCAGCCAGTTGCTAAGCGACAGCAATCGGTCCCTCTCCTGCTTACAAGGATCCTGCACAGCCTTGTGGCTGGGGAGGCGGCCATGGGCACAACGAGACGAGGAGGAGCCCCCGCCCCACGCTGAGTCCTTCTGCCTGTCCTCTACCCCCTGGTACTCCATCCAGACTGCAGGGAGCCCCAGCTGGGGGCAGAAATCTGGAGGTGGTGGGAGAGGCACAGAGAGGGCAAGAAAGGGCCTTAAAGTCACACAGCAAACTAGAAATAGAGATCTTCCCCAGCCGGGGCGAGGATTGGCCTACAAGTGAGGGTTGGGGGAGTAAGGTGTGAAAAAGAGGCAGAAAGACAAGATGGGAGATGAGAAGGAAAGAGGGTGGAAGTATTTAAGGAAGCAGAATGATGGGGGTGCTGAGGAAGAGGGAAGGGGAGTGGAGAGTGATAACACGCAGGAGGGAAGACGGATATCCCATGAGCTCGGGCCACCGGCGGGTCATTGTGGGTTCTGCTGGTCCTGCATCTCTCTCCCTTCTGATGTTTCTTTGGGACAGGATCTACCCTTCCCTCACTCCCAGCCCCCATGACTTAGGTGGGCTGATCCCTCCCTCCACTCCAGGAATGGGCTTGGACTCAGGCCTGACCAATCAGAGTCAGTTCAGAGATGGGGATGTGCCCCAGAGTGAGCCAATAAGAATTAGTCCCAGGACATTGGTTGGAAATGGTGAGAGAGAGTTCTTTGTCAGCTGGAGCTGCCAAGTTGGTAGGACACCATTCTGGGGCTGCTGAGGTCCTCTTTGCCCCCACCTGGGGAGAGACTGCCTGGGATGGAAGCTAACGTGAAAGACAGCTGAACAATCTGTATCTACAGATTTCTGGTATCACTATTTGAGCACCTGGATCCAGCCATACCTAAAGCTACATGTCATTCATCTGAGCCAATCTGCTTAAGCCGGTATGAACTGGGTGTCCACCACTTATAACTTGATTAATACACCTCCACATTCATCTGTCTGGCCATCCTGAGTGTCTGACCTTTGCTTACTGATCCCTGGGGACCCAATAAGGATTTTGCTTGTGTTTTGACACCAGAAACTTGAGACCCAGTGAGCTTGGACTGTTTGCGTACAAGGGATCCTGGTTGTGAGCCCAGAAGTGCCCCAGGAGTGAGGTGGTCCCAAGGCCAAGGCAGCTGGGCGTACCCAGTGGATTCCTGTGCATTCTCAGACCACCCCCACAGTGCCCCCATCATGATCATACCTGGCCTGGAGCACGTGACAGCGAAGACAGCGGCCCAGCACATCCTCCAGCATCTGCACAGCCAGGCAGATCTCCCCCTGCACCTCCGCATCCGGGTCCACGCGGCTCAGGTTGATCCAGCTATCAATCCCTAGAGGCCACAGGCGCTAACGTTTATTAAGCACCTACCATGTACAAGGCACTGTGTTAACTTAAAAGTTCAATTAACAGGAAAAACGTAAGCCATGGATTTCTCGTGTCAGCCTTCTGACGTCGGTGCTGTAATTACCGCCACTTGCAGACGAGGAGCATGAGACACAGCAGGCAGGAGCTTTGCCCATGATCCCACTCATAAATGGCGGAGCTAGATTTGAACGCAGCCGGAGAGTTCTGGGGCCACCGCCCTTCATGCTGATGTATAAAGCCCTCCACCAGTTAGTCCCAACAGACTGTCCCTTCAAAAACATCTTGGGCCTTCCTATCTCTGAGCCTCCGTCCAGACCATTCTCCCCGCCCAAATCAGTCAAGTCAACCTCATTCTCACCCTCTCCCTTTCTTTCTTCATTTCTCTCTACACTGCAATTATTGGGAAGTCATTTCAGCCTAATAATCGATCTTGTGTCAATGGTCTATCTTTTCTAATTGTAAGGACAATGTCTCTCTACAGTTTCACGACAATGTGTCTAAGGAAGGATGTTTGTTTACCTGCTTAGTACAGGTTACGCTTCTTCTACTTATGGAATCATGTCCTTCCTCGAGTTCTGGAAAACTCCAGATCATCAATTATTTTATCATTTCCTTTCCCCAATTTTTATATTATTATTTCCACTCCGCATTTTTTTTCTATTCGCTCCTTCTAAGACTCCAATTAAGTGGATGTTAGACCTTCTCGGTTATTTTCTAGGTCTCTGAACTTCTCTTTTTTATTTGCCTTCGTATTTGTCTGGGCTAAAGTCTAAATATTTCTTCAGATCTCTCTTCCACTTCTCTAATTCTCACTTCAGCTCTGAGGGATCTGCAGTTGAACTCAGTCATGTGATTTTTAATTTCAACAATTGTGCTTTTTATCTTTAAAAGTTTGATTTGGTTCTTTTTCTAGTCTGTTTATTTTCTAATGTATTGCTTTAATTTATTGTGGTTATTGCAGGCTCTTTCTGGTGATTCTATTTTTTATTTATTTAAATATATAGTTTTTAAATTCTGTATATCACAATTACGAGATCTCAAGTCTTTGTGGGTCTAAATCTGATGGTTATTGTTTCCACCAGTCTTGCTCATGGTGGCCATTTCCCTGTGTGTGTGGTGATCTTTGATTGCGAATTCATGTTTGTTTGAGCTCCCTCTGTGGGAAAGCTAACACGAGGATGCTCATCCCCAGAGAGGAGTGGTGGTGGCTTATTCTGGGGGTCTCGGCTCCAGTAACACCTGCCTTACCCCTGGCCCAAGATTTAGCCTCTTCATTGACTGCAGATTTGATATTGACCTTTACTTTCATGGAAATCCTCCCTTACTGCCTTGCTGTGGCTCACTCCTCCCTGTTAGGTTTCAGCTTGTGATTAGGGATGGAGGGGAGAATACTGAGGATTCTTCCTTCTTTACAGCAAGTCCACCAATGCATTAGGAATCCTGTCTAATTCAGGATCTCATTGTTAGCTGGAAGGAGAGCCCTTCTGAGGACCTAGTCCCCCTGCTGCTGTAACTGTAAGTTCCATCTCACCTCTCTCTGTCTCCTCTGCTACATGCAAGTCCAGAATGCCATCAGCTTTCTCTGAATTATTGCCATAGACTCCCAATTGATCCCCCACATCTACCCAGTATCCACAAAGCAATAAGGGAACTTCTGAAAATGCATCTAATCTCTTCTGTCCCTCCATCCTCTGATGATATGGCTCCACTCTCTTCACTGTCTTGCTCAAGAACCATCAATGGCTCCCCAGTGCCTCCACAAGAAAGTCCAGACTCTGGCCTGGCACCTAGGGCTCTCTCCAGCAACCCCACCAAGTACTCCATCTGGCCTGGCCTGTGCCTGATCCTAGAAGAGAACCCATGGAGAGACATCTTAGCATTTTTGCCAAAACACCTTTAAGGACCAACTCATTCCCCTTCCTCCAGGAAGCCTTCCTCGACCACACTAGCCCTCACTGCCCTCTTCTCCTCATCCACTGTCATGCCAGTGACGTTCCACATACCTCCACCCTCACATTTCTGTCCTGTTTAAAAAATAAAAAGCACCCACATGCAGACACGTGACAGTTTCATTTTTTCTTCCTCCCTGTTCTGTGTGATTGTGTTTTGTTTTTCTATCTGGCCCATGAGCTCCTTGAAGCTAGTCCCATACTCCAGTCATTTAATTCCAGCCCCGTGGGTGGATGTTGGAGGCACGTTGGGTACAGCCCAGGGGACGGGTTAAGAACACAGATGTTGGAGGCGGGCACAGCCTGGGCTCGGTTCCCACCTCTACAGCTTCCAGGAGGGGCAAGTCACCTCGCCTCTCCCAGCCTCACTGCCCATCAGCCATAAATTCGAGACCATTCTGGCGTGCACTTCCCTTGGTGTTGTTGGGACTAGATGTAAAGTGCTTATCATCATGCCTGGCACACAGTAAGCCCTCATTAAATAGGAACAATGATTATGATGATTAGCACATAGTAGGATTTCAACTAATTCCCACTGAAGAAAAACTACATTATTCAATAAATGATGTTGAGAAAATTAGTAGTCATCCAGACAAAAAGTAATAAAGTTCAATCCCTACCCCATACCTTGGATCTGGATAAATTCTAAATATATCAAAGACTTAAATGTAAAAAAGATGAAACAAACTGTTGCTAGAAGGAATTGTGTAAAAAAAATTTCTTAATCTTAGAATTGGAAAGGCCCTTTTAGGTATCACAGCAAATCGAGAGCCAAAAAAAAAACGATGAAGTTGACTACAGAAAAGGAAAGAAATTTTATACATGGAAAAAATTATAAGCAAAGTCAAAATATAAGCCACAAAGGGAGAAAAAATATTTGCAGCTAATGTGACAAAGAGCTCTAATATGTAAAGAGCTCCTACAAATCAATAAGAAAAGGCACACAACCCAGTGGGTGGGAATGCACACACAATATGAATAGACAATAGACAAAAAGGAAATAAAGTGACTTAAATATATAAAAAGGTTTTCAATCTCACTCATAGAGAAATGCAAACTAACCTACACCGAGAAGCAATTTTTTACCTATCAGATACAAGATCAAAGACTTTGGTAACTGTTGGCAAGGGTACAGGGTGGGTAAATGGCTACGTCCTCCATGAAGGGTAATTTAGCAATATCTGTCAAACGTGAGTACTCTTTGATCCAGCAAATCAACCTCTGGGAATTTATCAGGTCGATTGATAAAACCTGCATACGTGTGAAACCACGTTTGTACAAGGCTATTCACTGCAGCATTGTTTGAACTAGGAAAGACTGTAAACAATCCCAGTGCCCATCTGGGATTTTGCCCAGTTCCACTAGGGAACTGGGCAAATCGGTGATGGCACATCCACACAATGGAGCGCCATGAAGTCGTAGGAAGATCAGAGGATGGGGAAGCTCTCACGGCACCGATACGGAAAGACCTCAGGGATACACGGTGAAGTGAAGACAAGGCACAGAACAGTGAGCGTAACGGGCTATTATCCTATAAGCAGAGAACAAAACACACAGGGCGCAGTGTTACGAGCGCAGACCAGAGCCAGACGACCTCGGTTCCAATCCTGGCCATCCCACTCCACAACTCTGTGATCTCGGGCAAGTCATGTAATCCCTGAGCCTCAGTCTGTTTCCCTATAGAGCGGGCACATAAGAGTACCTGTCTCATGGGGTTATTACTGTAGTCAAGTGAGTCCATACATGTAAAGCATTTAGAAAGTGCTCAGCATACAGTAGGCACTATATAAGTGCTTGCTGCTGTTACTATTGTTACCGGCGTATATATGTTTGAAACACCTCCAGAAGAGAGGCACATCCAAGAAACTGACAACAGGGGACGAGGACAGAGTCGCTGGGGCAAGAGAGAGGTTCACTGCAATTTTGGATAGTGAACGATGTAAATGAACGAACTGCTCAACAAATGAGCGACATTAAAATTAACCTAAATTAAAGACAACTGAAATAATTGCCTGCTGAAGACTCTGGGCTTCCCGGCGCCGCCCGCTACGCCCCTGCAAACGCCCACTCTGCACACAGCCGCCCTCCTCCCTCTGCCCTCGCCCACCTCGGGGGTCGGCTGCAATCGCGTCCCTGCTCAGCGACACCTTGCCGATGACGTCGTCGTGCCTGCGGAAAGGCGGGTGGGGGAGGGTGCAGTTAGGGGCCGTGCCCCTGGAGGAGCCAGGGCTGGGGGACGGGTACGGTGCCTCGGGGCTTCCCGCCGCCCCTCAGGCGCCCAGCCTGGGTCCCCTGCACACTCACCCCACCGTATCCTCGTCCAGCACGTAGAAGGCCAGCTGGTGGAAGTCCAGGGGCAGGTGCACGGTGTACTCCTCCCCCCAGAAGGGGCTCAGGCTCCGCCAGACGGTCGCTGTCCTGCAAAGGGGGCACAGGGGGCGGGGGACTTGGGCCACACAGGCGGCAGGCACCTGGGGACCCAGACACACACACGCGTGCGCGCACACACACACACACACACACTCCCAGGGGGATACACACTGATACACTCAGCTACACCAAGGAAGCCAGAGACACAAAGAAACACATTCACACACACAGATACACCTATGCATCCTCAGAAATTTCTAGAAATACACATCTATGTGTTTCTACATACAGACACCTGCAGATACACACAGAGAAAACAGACACAGACACACAGACAAAAGAAATGCCCAGAACACGGAGACACACACAGAGACCCACAGACACACGCTCACATACATACAGTGATACACACAGATATGCACACACAACCGCACAAACACACAGTAACTGAGAGCACACACAATTCCATTCATTCACTCCATAAACACTCACCTCCTCTGTGTGCCAAGCCTGTGGGCTCTGGGGAATCAGAGGAAGAGGCGCCAAGGTCCCTGCCCCCACAAAGCCCCCTCAGCGGGCAGGTGCCCTCTCCTGAGCTCTTATGACACAGTGAGAGAAGTCTGTGATTGGGGTTAGCTCAGGGGCACCTGGTTGGGTCTGGGGGTAGGGTAGGAGTGGTCAGGAAATGCTTCCTACAGGAGCTAGTCAGGCAAAGGGGGAAGAGAGGATGAGGACAAAGTATCCCAGATGAGTGGAACAGCACGTGCAAAGGCCCTGAGGCAAGAACGAGCTTGGTGAGTTTGAGGAACAGGAAGGTGCTACGTGGGAAAGCGGACAGTGTGAGCGGCCAGAGCACTCAGTAAGCAAGGGGGACCCACAGGAGGATGGGCCCCAAGGCAAGCCCAGAACCAGACACACACGTAGAGCATCTTCACCCTCACACCCTGCACACGCACTTCCCTTACCCAACAGGGAATAAATTACCTACTTTACCCAGTGAAGACACACCCAAATTTATGGCTGCAAAATCTGGTTCACACACCTGCCCCTCCCTTCCTCCTCCCTTTCACCACACTCTGCCCTGACAGAGTGTGACCATGCACACACACACACCCTCACACACACACGCACACACTCTGCCCCCTACTGCAGCCCAGGGCAGCACCATCAGATGGACCCTCCTTCCCAAACGCCCTCTTCCCCCTGCCCTGGCCTTTTCCCAGCTGCAAGTCCCTCAGGCCCCCCAGCCCCTGAGCTGGGAGGCTCCTCAGAGCCCAGAGAGGGGAGACAGCAGCCTAGAGACACACAGAAAACCAACCTGCAGGTTTGGCAGCGGTATCACAGAATGCGGTAAGGGGACAGCAGGAGCACAGAGAGAAGGGTGGAGGGGGTCAGCTGGGGTGCCGCAGGCTGACCCTCCCCCATGCGGGCTCCTCGCCCCCAAGCTCCCAGCCCATCTGGACCAGAACCGGCGCCAGGAGCATCCTGAATCCTGCCGTCTCCATAGGAACGGAGGCTCAGCTGCCCGCCCACCCGCACCTCTCAGGCCTTCGGGCCAGAGCTGTCCCTCGGCCTGCGGGGGTGGGAGCCAAGCACAGCCAGCCCCATGTCCCCCCGAGACTCACACACCAAACATCCTCACATCCTCACGTATGCTCACACTGGCGCCTGTGCACCCACATACGCAGGCACTGGGGCACACATGTGTGACCAGAGCAGCCCAGCTGCACACGCATACACACACACACACATACACACGTACACAGCGAGAGCCTGTGAGCCTGCACACCCACAGGACACACACATGCAGTCACAGGCGTTCACACCAGCCCTCCAACCCCCCCACACACACTCACAAGCAGGCCCAGCTGGGCGCGCGCGCGTGCACACACACACACACACGCCGGTGCCCGCAGCACCCAGCAGGCCCGGAACCAGCAGCCCAGCCAAGCGTGAGATGCCCGCCCCCAGGGGGGCCCCCATGGGAGGCACAGGCTGGCAGCGCTCAGTCAGCCCCTGGGAGCCGCAGGGACGTCATCAGGTCCAGGGGAAGGTGTCGGCCAGTTGGTGGGGCTGCATGGAGAGAGGGGCCCGCAGCCCCTGCTGTCCGGCCCAAGGCCAGGGCACAGGCACCCACCATCACGCAGCACGTCCACCACGGGGTGAGCATCGCCCCCCCTTTCCATGTGAATTCTTGTGCCTGGGCTCCTAGGTCCAGAAGGAGCCCTCCCCTCCCCCTGCCCTGCCCCTCCACCACAGGCCTGGCCTGCCCCCTCCTCACCTGGCCACTACTTCGTCGTCCACCTTCACTATGCAGTAGGGGTCACTGCTCCCAGACCTGCGGGAGGAGGGGGGAGGGGATGGGGTCTGAGAGGCAGCCTTGGGTGGGGTTCAATCCACCTCCACTATACAGAGAGGGGGGAGACTGAGGCCCAGGGTCACACGGCGAGTCCCACGAAAAGGCAGGACCAGCTGACGTCACAGCTGCACAGCCCACCCCCCACGTGCCCGACCCCCCACCCATGGGCTCCCTGCACGTCCACCCTAGAAACAGAACATGGGGGCACGAAGCCGGAAAGTTCAGAGTCCCAACACCAGGAAGCCTGAAGGAACCATCAAGAGTGCGTGCTGGGGACTCATCCCTGGTGTCACCACCTGCCGGCTACAGGACCCTGGGAAGTCCCCTCCCCGCTGTGGGCCTCAGTGTCTCTGCTCCACGAGTCGGGTATAACCTGAACACACCCCCCCAGGGCAGCTGGAGGAACTAAAGGGGACACTGCGTGGAAGGACGCTCCCCAGAGCCCTCCCCACAGGTGCCTGAAAGCCACCCTGGGGGTGAGCACTGCCCTCTCCAGCTGGTAATTTCAGTGGGAGTCTCCCTGGGAGGGGGCTCCCCATGGCTCAGCCTTGAGGGATGGCCCTCAGCAGACTCGCCCACCACTGCAGGCCCAGACCAGAGCGCCCAGACCTCAAAATCCAACCAACAGGAGAGATGTGCTGCATTCCCCTGAGCAGCCAGGAGCCACCGGCCAACCAACACCAGCTCCATCCCCCCTTCATAATAAGAGTCTCCAGTCCATCCCAAGCTGTTGGGCAAGGTCCCTCCCCCGCTCCCATCTGTTCCCCCAGTCCCACCGCACAGGCCTCCTTTGTCTTCCACCAAGCTCAGGCCACCCTCAGGGCCTTTGCACTGTTCCATCCACCTAAGACACTCTGTCCCTGATCTCGTCATGGCTGTCATTCAAACCTCAGACCCAAAGTCACCTCCTCAGAGAGGCCATCCCTGACCTCCACTGTCCTGTGTGCAATTGGCCTCCGATCCCTCTGAGCCCCTGGAATCAGCTTGTTTCTTTCTGTGTTTACTGTCTGTCTCCCGGCTCCCCGAAACTTCGGAACTGCGAGCTCCAGGGGGGACACTGTATCCCCCGCCCCACCCCCGCCCGGCAGAGCAGGATTGGAACCCAGGTCTCCAGGGCTCAGCACACACGCGCAGAACCAAGGCCGCCTCCAGCCCGGCTCACGATCCCTCCCCCAATGGCCCCTCCCTCGACGCCCGGCCCCCACCCTCTCTCCCTGCCACCTCCTCTCGGTCCAGTTTGTCACAGAGCCACAAACGCCTCAGGGACTCCGGGCAAGAGGCACGCTGGCACCAGGAGCGGGGTCCAACCTGAGCTTTGTCTGCAGCCTGGGCCCTCCCCGGGCCTCAGTTTCCTCTCTGGACGCCTTCCCTCACTGCCTCCGCTGGGTGCCCCAGGCCTCCCTCTCCCCCTCTGGCCTCCATCCTGGAACACCTCAGCCTGGGCAGTGTCCTGTGTCCACGAGTTCCTCTGTGGGTTCCATCTCTGAACTCCCTTCTGTGCAGCTGCCTAGGCCTCAGTTTCCCCTTCTGAATCTATCCCAAACCCACTGGGCTGAGTAACCCCAGGAGCCTCAGTTTCCCCACCTGGCTCCGCCCCCTAGATGCCTGTGGCTGGGTAACCCCCTATATCTCATTTCTCCCTCTGGGTTCTCCATTCCTGAGCCCCCATTCCTCAGTTTCCCCAACTGCAGATGTGGGGGCAGACTGGCTGGGGTCCCCCTGGCGAAGGGCTGGGAGACGCGCCCCCTCCCGTCCCTCGGCCTGACCCCGGGCCCTCCTGGGAGCCGAGCTCACACGTCAACCAGGGCTCTGACGCACAGGGGCCTTATCAGGCTCCTGTCAGCTACGGGCAGCGGTGGCCGGGGCGCCGAGCCTCCAGACCCTCCATCTCTCCGGACCCTCGGCCTCTCCCACAGCCCCTGCCCCACCTCAGGCGTGGGAAAAGCAGGCCCCTCGGCCGCTGCCTGCCCAGTCTGGTTTGTGCATGAGAGCAGTCAGGGTTCAAATCCCAGCTGTGGGAACTTGGGCAAGTGACTTTGCCTCTCTGGGCCTCAGTTTCCCCATTTGTGAAGTGGAAGTGCTACTAGGACCACAGAAAGTGTTAAGCACAGCACCTGGCTCACAGTAAGCCCTGGATGCCTTACAGCTGCTCTTATTAATGACAGTAATAACTCTAAGATGACAGGCTGAGGCCTCCTCCAGAGCCAGGTCAGACCCCCCTCAAACATGGGGAGGCTTCAGGAAGAATCCGGGCCCTTTCCTTTAGGAGAGGAGAGAGAGAACACACCCCATGTAAGAGCCCGCATGGGCATGGATACCCCAGCAAGCTCTGAGGAGAGCCGCTCTGAGGAAGAGAAGACAGCTAGGGAAACTGAGGCAGGGTCACTGGCTCCCCAACGGGGGCTTAGCAACTCCTTCCTCCCCTTGCTCTGGGGCGTGGAGAGCTCACCTTGGCCCGGGAACTTGGAGGAGGAGGGGTCAAGAGACACAGGCAGCAGGCACGACTCGGCTCCGTCCCCAGCAGAGGCAGGAGCCCCGAGAGCGGGGTCCGGGTCCAGGGACGGCACCTGCCGCTCCCTCACAGCCCTCGCCCAGGGCTGGTGGCGGGACCAGAGCACAGCAAGATGGAGCCCGGTCTCTGGAAGGGACCCCTCAGCCCTCCAGCAGCTGGCAGGCTCCCACTCCAGGCCTCCTTGCCCTGACAGTTCCGGAATCTCTAATTCTCGGGGGCTGTGAGAGGGCATCTCAGAAAGAGGGCGGCGGGGGCTTGTCCAGAGGCTGCATCCGCATAGCAAGCTCTGCTCTTTATTTCAGGTGCATGTTTATTTGGGGTAGCTGATGAGGATGGGGGGCTAAAACTGCTCTCAGCAGCCCTCCCCCCGTGACACAGCTGCCTGTTGGGGAGGGGGGAGGTTCATGAAATCAAAGGCAGGATACTCCTCCTGGGGGCCCACAGCCGGGGCAGTTAGGGCATAGCGAAGCCCAACCTCGCCCTGCGCAAAGGCCCAGAATCCAGGTTCCTGCTCACCTGGCCCGGGGGGAAATCCTAGCAGGTGCTCCACCCCCACAGCTGCAGGCGCTGAGACGCCTGTCCAGAGCGCCCATCGCCCAGGTGGGAAATGGAGACGCACAGAGGACCAGGCTCAAGGTCACACAGCCGATGGCCTGCCAAGGATCCCACACCTGTCCTACGTGCTGGCACCCTCAGAGCCCCTTCTGGGCTCCAGGCCAAGCAGGAGGGGGACTCCTCCGGCCTTTCTGCTGATTCGGCAACTGCTGACTCAGCCCTGGGGAAGCACAGCCAAGGACTGGTACCAAGGGGAACCCAAGGGTCCCCCAACCCCATCACACTTGGCTGTGTGTGGGGGGGGGCGGGGTGCAGGGGGCTTCAGCCAGCTCAGCTCCAGGGAAGGCCCACACTGGGCTGGGAGCTCCGGGACTGGGGAGCTCAGAGCTCCAGGTCAAGAAGACCCGGTTCCCCCAGGCCTGGCCTGTGGGCCACCTGGTGACACTCTGCAAACCTAAACACCAGATGCACACGCAGGAAGGCTAGGGCCATCTGGATCCCGCGCCCTCTGGGGCTCCTCCCCGGGGCTCTCTTAGGCGCCCACCCAAACCTGGGGAAACCCCACTTCCAACACCTGCCTGGACAAAGGAAGAGAACCCCCCCCAACCCCCTCCCCAGCGCTGACAGAATCTGACCCTCCAATTCCCTCTTCAGCCCAGGAAGACCGCTTTTAGTATATCCCAGGAACAAAGACACCCCTGCTTCCTGGGGGCGGGGCGGGGCATCTTTTAAGTCTGGGCGCCCCCTCCCACCAGGACAACCATGGGCGTAGGGCCTCTCGCCCCGTGAAGGCGGATCTGCCCAAATACTGGGTCTTAGACTAGAACCCCAGGCCCACTTCCCGACCCTCCCTAGCACGCAGAACAGGCGACCCCTGCCCCATCCCATGCCCCGTGCGCCCCTCACCCCTGACTCGCCCGGGGTACTCACACGTCCTTGGCGGGCAGCGCCCGGCCCTCCACCACGCGGACATTCAGGGAGCTGCTCTTGGCCATGGCGCCTAGCCCCAAACTTTCCGGGCAGGAGGGCGCCCAGGTTCCGAGGCTGGACCGCGGAGGGGGCGTCTACATGTCACCAGCTGCGAGCCAGGCGCCCTGTCCCGGGGTCCCAGCGCCACCTGCCCAAGACGCGGGTAGCTGGGCGGGAGATTTCCGAAGGTAGGTGTCCGGGGAGGGGGCGGCCCCTGGACTCTACAGGTAGAAGCCGTGCGCCGAACAGGCAGAGCGCGCAGGGGGCACCGCTGGCTCGTGCCTCCCAGTCTGGAGCTCCTGGTGGGCGGGCGGGGCGGGAGGGGGCGGCCCAGGGCCCTCCCCCCAATCCCGCCTCCCGCGGGGTCCCCCGCCCGTCCCCGGGCCCCCTTGCGCGCCCTCTGCCGGCACCCCAGCCACGCGCGCCAGAGCGCACGGCCGCGGAGACTAGGGCGCGCTGGGGCTCGGACTGCCAGGTGGGGAGCGGCCCACGGCCATAATGGGCGTGGCCGCCGGCTCCTGGTGAGTTGGCATTGGGCTCGGAAGACACAGTCTGTCCCCTGCCTGCCCTCCCTCCAACACGTTCACACCTCCCCGGCCCTCCCCTGCCTACCATCCGGCGCCGCCTCCTCCCTCCGACCCCCATGCCCCGTCCGGGAGCGGGATCCGTCGTCGGAGGGAGGCGTCGCCAGAGACAGAGTCGCACATGCCCTGGGGGTCCGTTCAGGGTCAAGGGAGGGGCCTCGAACGTCCCCTCCGTCTCTTTTAGTTTCCAATGAAACTCAGACTGCGCGAGCGGCAGCTCCCACGTCACGGGCTGGCGCTGCGGGGGAGGAAGACGCGGCCGCGGGGGAGGGGAAGGCTCGCGGGTGACAACCACTCCAGCGATGACAAAAGTCACCTAGACTTGTTTGAACGCTCGCCGCGTGCCAGGCACTGATCTGTTTTACAGGCGTTATCTCAGCGTCGTCCTCACGATAATTCTAGGCGCTATGTACTATTGTACTGTTAAGGAAACTGAGGTTCAGAGGAATTAAATAACTTGCGGAAGGTCTCACAGTCAGTAACTGGTTTGCCTTTCTGGATTTGAATCCTGACTCCGCCACTTGGTAGCTGTGTGGTCTTGGGCAAGTCACTTAACCTCTCTGTGCGTTGGTTTGGTTTTCTCCTCTCTTCAATGGGAATAACACGGTATCTCACTCACAGGGTTTTGAGAGGATTAGATGAGATAGAGCAGATATGAAGGAAGCAGATACCGGTCTCAGAACAGTGACAGGCACATAGGCTTTCAGAAAGTGTTTATATTAGTAGTATTGTCCTTCAAGGTGTAGCTCAAATGTCACCTCTCCTAGGAAGTCTTCCAGGATGCCCTCCCACCCGGGCAGAGGTTTTCTTCCTTTTTTCTCTCCTCATGTAGCTCCAGGTTTGTACATTTTACAAGTTTTAAATGAGATGATGTGACTGGAAGGGCCTGTCCAGGGCAGATACACACACACTATTTCGCCCTGTGGGTTCGTTGTTTACCCGCCTAAGACTTCTTAGAAGGGCTGGCGCTGGGCCTGACTCACTCCTGTCAGCCCAGGACTGGGCACCAATAGGAAGGCCCCTATTGGCGGGAGCCAACGCCTGAACCTGCGGGACAGGGAGGGCCCTGCCCAGCCACACGTGTGACCTGCTTCCCATTCTCCCTCCTGGACTTCCTACCTGGCACCCCAGCCAGGGAGCTCTGCCTGGTGAGTCCTCCAACTGCCAGAGACTGGGCCTCAGTTACCCCATGTGGGAAATGGGTCTAGCGGGGTTGGCCCCCAAAGCTAAGAAGTATTGCAGCATCCTTCAGTGGGGAATGAGGCGTGATCCAGTGTTGGATCCCCAACAGTGGTAGCCCCAAGTAGTTAAAGCCCCACATAATCTTTATCAGTCACCCCAGATCCTCACCAGGGGAAAATGGTACTTGCTGTGTGGCTGCTATTTCTAGGATAGGTGTCCTGCCCTCCCTCCCACCTGGGTGGGAGCCTTTGGCTGAACTTTTTTCTTCTGAGGTCCTGTGGAGACCTCAGATAGGGTTCCAGCCCCAGGGGACCCCTGAAGGAACCTGGGGGTCTAGCCCTGGGGCCACCTGGGATGTCAGCCAAACTGCCACCCTGCCATCTCGGCCCGTCTTCCGGAGCTGACAGGAAGTCATATTCCCAGACAGCCCTCCCCGGGGCCCCCAGGGGGGTTACGAAGGCTGTGGACTGTGCCGCCCAGGCCTCCCGGGAGCCAGCTCTGTCACCTGTCCCATACCCGGCGCCTGACCCTGTGATTCACCCGGGGCTGTGACCACAGTCGCCAAACTTTCTGAATGGCCTGGTCACTTCCTGTTGTTCTGAGAAGCTGCGACCTGAAACTAGCAGAGGGTTTGAGGTCCCCGAGGGCAGCCCCTGTCACGGGACCCAGGGGGAAAGGTGACTCAGAGAAGGAGTTGACCTGCTGGAGGCCACCCAGCTGGGAGAGGGGAGGGCAGGCTCCTGAGCACCAGGCCGGGCTGTCATGCGGGAAGGGCCTCCCCTTTCCGACGGGCTGCGGTGAGGATTAATCAAGCAGGCAGCGTAAGGCAGCTGGCGTCACTCCTGGTACACAGTAGGTGCTCAAGAAATGGTTAGCCCCCTCCCCCTCCCTTTCCTCTAAGCTTCTTAAAGACAAGCCCGTGATCGTCTTCTTGCCAGCTCCCTCCAGTCTAGCACCCGTGGGGTGCACACAGCAGGCGCTTCGTAAAGCCTCAAGTGGGAGGAGATGCTGAGCTCAGGGTTGAAGAGCAGAGGTTCTAGCGTCCAGCCAGCCTGGGGCTGAGTCCTGGCACCTACACCTACGGGCTTGCTGTTCTTGGGCAAATGAGTCACCCTCTCGGTGCCTTAGTTTCTTCATCTGTGAATTGGGGATAATAATAGTGCTCACCTCCTAGGCTGAGTGTGAGGATGGGTTAAAATAAATGTCAGACGTTTAGCGCAGCCTGGCATACAGCAAGTGCTCAATAAGTGTCATAGCCATTGCAGGACATCCTGAACCCACTGCTGTGCCTGACATGGAGCCCCGCTTGGGGGCTCAGCTCTGAGGCAGGGGCCTGAGGACGAGGCGGGTTGCGGGGAAGAGCGCCAGGCCCAGCCCTGAACTCCAGGGTTGGACGGAGCGGCCACACTTCAGTGGCCAGTGCAGCTCCGGCTGGCTGAGCTGGGGGAATTTGGGGGTTTGCATCCCAGCTGAGAAATCTGATAGAGATCCCAAGATCAGATTCCTGCGCCCTGATGGGCCCTGCTGCCCAGGACCGGTGAGTCCCCCACTTCATCTGAGACGCTGGGCCTGGGGCCCTGGGGGAGCTCACAGACACAGAGTGGAGAGGGCTGCCCGTCCCAGAGGAGGGCTCAGGCCTGGGCACCAGCAGGGGTGCGCTGAAGCCACTGCTACTGGCTCACGAGAGCCACTGTGCCCAGGCCCTTCCAACTCCGGGAGCAGCAGTGCCGCACTGGGAACTGGAAATTGACTGTGGTAGGAGAATTCATGCCATGGAAATCGGCAAACGCTACACGTTCGGTTTTTTTTTTTGGAGAGTCTGTTCAACAACACACCACTGGGCACAGGCTCCTTGGTCACATAGCCTTCTAGACACCACTCCTGAAGTCAACACCCTTAAGATTTTACTCGGATCCCCCCACACACACTCTGCCTTAGCCCTGTCAGTTCCTTCCATCAGGAAAGCCTTTCTCTACCCATTTCCTTGTCCCAGTCCTACAGATACAATTGAATAAAGATTGGGGGAGGGGGGTGAAATTAAGTACAGGCAATGCAATATCAATATAATGGAATACTATATAGCTGTTAAAAACGATGTTCTCAAAGACTATTGCATGATAAGCAACATTATAAAAAAGAAAACTGTAAGTAGTGGGAAAAACACGGTATATACGACCATCTGATCCTGATGCCATAAAATATTATATGTGTGTATATAGTATTCTTTTTAGTCAACAGATGTGTGTTGAGTGGCTGCTATGTACTAGGCAGTGGAGATATCGTGAGATATAAGACAGCCCAGCCCTGCTCCCACGGGGCTCTCAGTGCAGTGGGAAACAGAGGAGAGTAACAGGCAGCTAAAGAACATCCTCGAAGCGGGAAGTAGGAAGGCACGGGGCAGAGCTGAGCCTGGAGGGCTTTCTTCCACATGACGGCATGCGCTTCTTTTATAATCAGAAAATAATTCGTGCTCCCTCTGCTTTCTGAGAGCACCATCCCCTGCTTCCTTCGCAGCATCCGGGAAGCCCTGGAAGGCTGGGGAGGTGGCGAGGACCAGCCCCGGCCCTGGCTGGCAGCGCTCCGTGACCTTGGTCTCTTGTTCTCTTGTTTCGTGGTGATTTACATGCTCGTCTTATCTCCTAAATGTCAGAGACAATGTCTGATTCATGCCTCGCCTCCACACCGCTTGGCACATACAGACTCACTCAAAACACACTCGTGGGGTAAAGAGAATCCAGTTCCGCTCCAGGGCTGGAGCTGGCCTCTGCCCTTCTGATAATAGCAGCAGTATTTGTTACTTCCTTTGTCCCCACGGTGCCCAGGATGGCAGCTTAACCTTGCCAGCTGACCACCTCCCGGCTACACCTGCACCCCAAACGGAGGCCGACCCCTCCTCTGGCCCCACAGACCTGTCCGCCTCTAGCCCTCAGTTTCCCCTCCTGGGAAGTGGCACCATCCCTCCTGAGGCCAAGATCGGGGCAAGGCAGGCAAGCTCCGGCCCAGGTTGGGGGTGAGGAGGGTGTTCTTTGTCTCGGGAACACAAAGCCCTGTTTGTGATGACTGGGCTCGACTCCGGGCAGGCAGCCACGTGGGACAGGAGGCAGCGGGGGAGGAGTGGGCAGGATTTCCAAAACCCCTTGCTGCGGGCTGGCTGCCGAGGACGCAGGCCGGTCAGTCCCCTCCTCCCATGGGTCCGTCTGTCAGTCCACACCCCACTTCCTCCTCCCTCAGTCCTTCTCCCCAGAGTTCCCCTCCCCGCCCTGGAATGGAGAAGGAGGAAGAGGGGAGCCGCCGAAGCATGAGACGTGGGGCTGGGAGCTGGGGAGGGGGGATATTTCCAGAGCCTCTGGGTTTGTGGCCAAGGGCAAGGCCAGCTGTGAGAAGTCTCGTCCTGCTGCCACTCAACCACCCCACCCAACCCATCCCCCAGGTGGGCACGGAGACAGGTGGGAGGCCGGGACCTCTGCCTCAGCAGCATGGCAGGGGAGCCCCAGGAGGACTTGGGAGCAATGCCCCATTTAACAGAGGGAATGCTGAGGCCTGGGGGCTGCCTGGCTGGCTGCAGAGCTGATGACATAGGTCCGGCCTTCTGAGAACGTGTTGTCAGCACCTTCTCCTCTCCTCTAGGCTGGGAGCAGTGCCAGCGCAGGGATGGATTGAGTTATCTCTGTGTAAACAAACACCAGGGCCCATCACTTCTCAGCCTCATGTCCTCAAAGGAGTCACTTAACTGCCCCTGGGCCTGGGTCCCCTCGTTTGTCACTTGGATCACAGGTCTGACCCCTCCTTGGCCCTATCCAGTCCTGATCTACCCCATCATCTGAGAATTCTGCACACCAACCTACAGAACTTTGTTCTCTTCTAGGAGGGGCCCCATCATCCTGCCTCAGGGCCTTTGCACATGCTGCTGCATCTACTTGGAACACTCTTCCTCTCCTGTACTTACCCCTCCTCATCCTTCAGGTGTGGGTTCACACGTCACTGTCCTCAAGGAGGCCTCCCTGCCCCCTCCTTGCACTCTAGACCTCTCCTCCTAACCCTAGCAGAGTGTAATGCCATATTTGTAGGGATTTTTGATTCGTCTGGCCTCCCCATTAGCCTGTAAGCCCCATGAGGGCAGATTTTGTCTTATCCACTGCTGTATCCTCACACAGTGTCTGACACGTAGTAAGTGCTCAAAAACATTAGCAAAACACTGCCTCTAAAAGAATAGAAATTAAGAAGGGAAGGATGCATACCAGCTCCAAGATGATGGCATCCTCTGGAAAGGGAAGGAAGGGAACGGGCCTGAGGAGGGAAAAATCCAAGAAGGGCTCCCCTGGATCTGGAGTATTGTGGTTAAGAGGGTGGACTCCACACCCAAATGGCCTGAGTTCAAATCCCACCTTAGACTTGACACCAAAAGCACAATCCGTAATGGAAAGAGTGGCAGATTAGACCTCATCAAAATTTAAAACTTTGCTTTGCAAAAGAGCATGTGAAGAGGATAAAAAGATACTACAGACTGGGAGAAAATAGCCAACAGAGGACTATCTGGAATGTCTAGACATATCTCTAGGACATACAGGGAAGTCTCAAAGCTCGACAGTTAAAAAAAAAAACAATCCAACTAGAACATAGGCAACAGACGTGAACAGAGACTTTGCTGAAGGGGATCTACAGATGGCGAATCAGCGCGTGGAGAGCTGTCATCATCATCAGCCATGAGAGAAATGCAAAGTAAAACCACAGAGAGCTTTCACTGCACACCTCTCCGAATGGCTGAAACAAAGAAGTGATAATAGCCGGCATGCAGAAAAACTGGATCACTCAGACGTTGCTGGTGGGAAGATAAAACGGTGCAGCCGCTCTGGAGAAGAATACGGCAGTTTCTTAGAACAACTAACCATGCACTTCCATACAACCCAGCAATGGCACTCTTGGGCATCTCCACCAGAGAAGTGAAAACTCATGTTCACACAAAAACCAGGACATGAATCTTCATAGTGGCTTTCTTCAAAATAGCCCCCAAACTGAAACAACCCAAACGTCCTTCCACCTGAATGGTTAAACAAACTGTGGTACGTCCACACTGTGGAATGCTACTCAGTAGTCAAAAAGAGCAAACACTGATACATGTAACAAATAGGATGGATCTTAAGAGAATTATGGGAAGTGAAAAAAGCCAATCTCAAAAGGCTACATACTGGGCCGGCCCCATGGCTTAGTGGTTAAGTGCGTGAGCTCCGCTGCTGGCGGCCCAGGTTCGGATCCCGGGCGCGCACCGACGCACCACTTCTCCGGCCATGCTGAGGCCGCGTCCCACATACAGCAACTAGAAGGATGTGCAGCTATGACATACAACTATCTACTGGGGCTTTGGGGGGAAAAAATAAATAAATAAAATTATAAAAAAAAAAAGGTTACATACTGTATGATTGCAATTATATAACATCCTGGGCATGACAAAACTCTACAGCTGGAGAACAGATGAATGGCGGCCAGGGATTAGGGAGGTGGGAGAAGGGAGGATGTGGCTCCAAAGGGTAGCAGGAAGGATCCGTGTCTTGAGTGTTCTGTATCGTGACTGTGACAGTCACAGGAATCTACATGTGATAAAATTGCCTAGAACTAGATAGACACACAAAATGAACACATGGAAAACTGTGAAATCTGAATGAGGTCGGTGGATTGTATCTATGCAATTTCCTGGTTGTGATATGGTACTAGAGTTATGCAAGACGTGACCATTGGGGGAAACTGGGTGGAAGGGACATGGGATCTCTGTGTATGATTTCTTAAACTGCAGACGGACCTACAATTATCTCTAAATAAAAAGTAATCCATGCAGCGACACATCTATTTGAATGACTTTTTTAAAAACTGACAATACCAACTGCCGGCGAGGATACGGAGCAATCAGAACTCTCAAGATTTGCTGGTGTGAAGATAAAAATGGTACAGACACTTGGAAAAACAGCTTGCAGTTTTTTATACAGTTAGACATACACTTACCATAGGACCCAGCAATCCTACTCCCACGTATTTACACAAGGGAAATGAAAGCTTATATTCACACAAAAACCTGCACGGGACTATAGGCTATATTTATAATGCCCTGGACTCGAAATAACCCAACAGGAGGATGAATAAACAAATGACAGAATATAATCAAATACTACTCAGCAATGAAAAAGAATGAATTACTGATACACTCATGGGCATGAGTGAATCTCAAATGAATAGTGCCTGGGGAAAGAAGCCAAAAAGCTACAAAGTATAGAATTTCATTTGTGATATTCTGAAAAGGCAAAACTATACGGATAGAGAACAGAATATTGGTTGCCAGGGGCTGGGGTGGGGACAAGGGTGGATTACAAAGAAGCGTGAGGACTTTTGGGGGGTGATGGAAATGTTCTATATCTTGACTGTCGTGGTGGTTACACAACTTTACGCATTTGCCAAAACCCACAGAACTGTAGGAGCAAAAAATGAATTTTACTTTATGTAAATTATACTTCGATCTTTTTTAAATCAAGAAAAACAGATCATGTATCTCGCAACTTCACATCAATTTATGCAGAAAGCTAGTATGTGCAATTTAATGCAAAATGCTCAAAGATAAAATGTACATTATTTTAGCTCTGTTTTTTTTTTTTTAATTTGCTCTAACAAAATGCTTAGGAGTTGTTTTAAGCAATGTAGGCATGACAAGAACTATCTTTTTTAAATAGTGTTAGTCTACAATAAGAAAACACATTTCTTCACATGAAAAATAAATTATTTAAAATAGAAAAATAAAACGATGAGAAGCAAAGATGACAGGATGCTCTAGTGTGTTATTTCTGGGTGGAGGACCCAGGGGTATCTGTGATGTTACTCTGGGTAACATTTTTTTTCCTTTTTCCTAGTCCCACCCCCCTGCACCAGTGCCGTCTGAAGGATTAAGTTAGACGCTCTGTGTAGAGTACTTAGCACAGTGTCTGACCCACAGTAATTGCTCAAACTATGTCAGCTCCTCCCTCCCCCCCCCTCCAAATACACCTCAGGGGGCCCTTCCAAGCTGGTCCCCACCGTGCAGTGATGAGGGCCCCTCTCTGTCTCCCCAACCAGGCTGGGGGCTCCATGAGACACAGCCATCCCCAGCAAAGGGAGTGGCCCCTCAAAGGGCTGGAACGTAGTGGACCCTCAGCGCGTTGCTGGGGAGTGAACGACCCCGCCCAGGACTCCGCAAACTGTGGTTGCTCCATCATTTTCTTTTGAGAGATCAAACAAGCATACAGCCACATTGGTGAGGCCCCACCCCACCCAGCCAGGAAGAGGCTTGACCAGACATGGGGCACCAAGAGGGGTAAATTCTCGGCTGAGGGACCCCGTCCTCTGCGCTGCACCCCAGTTGAGATGGGGAGTTAGAGCCCTCTCCAGGAGGAGGAGGGGCTGAACCGCTCCCGGCAGCCCCCTCCCTCTCCTCCCAGGGTGCATTCCCCTGGCCACAGGCAGGCAATGGAATGTTGTGTGGTTGGTTGCCCGGGCAACCAAGGCCTGCTCGGCGGCCGCCTCCTGGGAGCAGGAGCACACTGCCGCACCACCCTCCATCAGAAACCCCCAGGGCCTCCGAGGCTGGTGCAGACTCCAGCCCCGGAAAGCAAGCCGGGAGAATGGCAGTGCCCTGGGAGGAATATTTCCGACCGGCCTTGCAAGAGAAACTGCCGACGTGAGTGGCGCCGAGTGGCAGCGAGGGCTGGAAGGAGGGCCGGAGCGGGTGGGACGGCCCAGCGCTTCTCCCTCCCCCGGGGCCCGGCTTCCTCTGGCAGTTCGTGGTGGGAGATTATTGTCCCCACGTCCCAGAGGAAGAAACCGGGGCTCAGAAAGAAATGGTGATTGCCCCAAGGTCTCAGGGCTAGTGAGAGTAGAGCCGGGTCAATAGCCCAGGTCTCTAATCTGTTCCTGACCCCTACCCCATCCAGCTGAGACGAAATCATTTGAACCAAGGTGGGAAGAAATGATTCTGTGACCACTGGCCCCCCTCTCCCTGCACACTCTGCATTTTAAAGGAAGAGGAGAGGAAGCTTGTCCCTTGCCTGCTCTGCGTTTAGCAGTGTGACCGAGGGTCCCAACCTCAGTCTCAGACTCTGTAAAATGGGAAGGTTCCCCTGGACCAGAGCTGGGAAAGCCTTGGTGAATGGGCCGTCAGTGCATCCCTTCTGCTCCCCACACAGCCGACCCTGTGGGGCAGTACCAGCCCCTCCTCTCCCCCGAGAGCCCGACTCCAGATCCCTGCCTCCTCCCGGACGCCCCCCTCAGAGGTCCAACGGGCCTCTCAGTCTCAATCTAACCGCAGCAAGATGCTGATCTCCCCTGCCCCGCCCTCAGCCTTCCATCAGCAACACCCTTCCAGCTCCTAGGTTCACCTTTTCTCATCCCCTCATCACTCCATCACTGCTCTCAAATTGTGCCCAGACCGCCCCTCCTCACCTCTCCACTGCAGCCACCCTGATCAGGACCACACCGTCTCTGCACTATCCCGTCACCCCGCCACTGGCCTCCTGCAGCTGCCCGGCCCCTCCTGCTGTCCCTGCTCCCACAGCAGCCAGGGGGACCCCTCCTCTGCTCAAAACCCTCCCATGGCTCCCACCACACTCAGAGTCAAGGCCACGTCCTCCCTCCCCACCGCCCACCGCAGTCTGACCCTCACAACTCGGATCTCAATCCCCATCTCTCCCTCCTCCTCTCTCCCCTCCAGCCACAGTGGCCTCCTCACAGCTCCTTACACACCAAGATCCTTCCCTTGGGGCCTTGGCATTGGCTATTCCCTTGGCCTGGAGTTCCCCGCGGATATCCACATGGCTCACTCCCTCTTCCCCTCAGGGTCTCTGTTCCAGTGTCACCTCCCTACTGAGAGGAAGAGTGACTTTTCCACATCCCTACTGAGAGACTCCCTTCAGTCTGCTTGATTTTTCATCTCAGCACCTACCACATCCTAGCATTGTTTATTATTATTGTTAGCCTTATGTTCTGTGGCCCCCAGCAGAACGCCGGCTCCTGGGGGCCGGGGGGTTTGTGTGTCTTGTCCTCAGCTGCACCCCCAGGGCCTAGAACGGCGCCTGGCACAGAGTAGGTGCTCAGCACAGTGTGTTGCATGAATGAAGAATTCAACAGCCAGTGGGTGGCTAACGGGGGCATTTCAGGCACTAGTGGGGACATCTGGGGCCCTGACTCTCACCTCCTTCACCCCCACCTCCTCCTTGAGCCCCTCCAGGAAGATCCCCCAGCAGAATGCAGACCAATTCCCGCCGGTGCTGCGTCTCCTGGAGAAGAGGCAGGAGCTGGCAGATGCGGACCAGGACCTGCGGGCCCAGAAGGAGGTGAGCCCCCCCGCAGTCTCTGAGACTTTGGGGACCCCAGACAAAAGAAAACGGTGGTGAGCAGGGGAATGGGAAGTGATGGAGCCAACTTATTAGCGACAAGGGCTGAGACGCGTCATTTCACCGGTCTGAGCCTGGGTCTCCTCGTCTGTCAAATGAGATCAGCTGTTGGTGCAAATAAATGTGCACGGAGCACCTGCTACGTGAAGGGCACTGCGTCGGAATCTAGAAGTCTCACCACGGTCGCTGCCCTCATGGGCTCACAGTCTAGAGAAGGAGAAAGACAAGTGTCCAGAGACAAGTGATGGCTCTGAGGGGGGAAGCACCGAGAAGGGACTGTGGAAGCCCAGAGGAAGCCCCTATCTCCACATGAGGGTGGTCAAGGAGGGCTTCCTGGAGGAAGCGATGTCTTAGGGATTGCTGAAGGGCTAGTGGATTTATCCAGCAGAGGAGGACGGGGTGAGGAGGGAGAAACAGGCAGAGGGAACGGCACATGCAAAGACTGGAAGGCAAGGAAAAAACAAAAGTGGTCAAGCGGCTGGAAGACAGCGTCAGAGGAGAGAGGGCAAGATGAGGCCCGAAGGAAGGGCAGGGACGCCGGCATGCAGGGGCGGTAGGAGGGCACTGGGGCTTCACCATGGGGCGGGTGGGAGCCATGGGTGGATTTGAGCAGGGCTGCAGTAATGGGATAGGGACAGGAGACGAGAGAGCTTAAGTGTGAACCTGAAAACTCTGGATGACTTGAACCCCAAACACACACAGACTCCCACCTCCCCCCCCCCAGGTGTTCCAGACCACGATGGCAGCCCTGAAACAGCGCTGGGAACAGCTGGAACAGAAGCAGCGGGAGCTGAAAGGGTCCTTTGTCCGCTTTGACAAGTTTTTGCAGGTGAGTGGAGACTGCCGGGGGAGGCAGGCCACGAGCGCCGGAGACTCGCAATCCTGTAGGGGCCAGACAGGTCACGCGAATTTAGAAAGTGGGCTTATTAATAGAAAAGGGAGTGGTGGGAAATGCACACGCACTGCCCGAAGCACTCGAGTTTTTAAAAAGCGTGGGGGAGGAGTGAGGGCTCAAAATCAGAGATTCTGGCTGAATGCGGCCCGCGGGCCACCTGTTTGCTACCCACGGCTGGCGTGCGAGTGTTGGGGCGGGGTGGACGGCGAGCCCCGCAGGCTCCCGAGTCCTGAGGGCGGTCGCCTCCTCTCCGCGTCCGCGCCGCAGGACTCCGAGGCCCGGCGCAGCCGCGCGCTGCGGGGGGCGGCAGAGGAGCGGCACCGCGCGGGCCGCCAGGAGGCCGAGGCGCTGCGGCTGCGGATCCAGCTGCAAGAGCTGCAGCGGGAGCGCGCGCGGCTGCAGCGCCGGCGGGAGCGCCTGGAGCCCTGCGCGCGCCTGCTGGGGCACGTGCTGGAGCAGCTGCCCGAGGTGAGCGCCCTGCAGGAGGTGCTGGGGCTCAGCGGCGCCGCGCAGCGCTGGGTGGCCTCGGGGCTGCTTGGGAAGAGTGCACTACTAGAACGCTGACTGTGTGCCGGGAGTCATCACTTACGGAGCACTAACGGTATGCCAGGGGCACGCTTTGTTCTTGAATTCTCCCCACGGCCCAGTGAAATGGGCCCTGTTATTGTCAACCCTATCTTACAGATGGGGAAACTGAGGCTCGGAAAGTTAGTTCTTACTCAAGGACACAGTCTGGAAGCGGCAGCGGGAGATCCAGGCACTCAATAAATATTAGTTGAATAAAACAATGAATTAATATTAATCTCAGGCAGGGAAGCTGATCTAGGCTTGATGATGGAGGTGGGGAGAGCCGGGAGTAACCCCCACGTGTGGGGCAGGGGCTGTGTGATGCCCCATTTCACAGGTGGGCTAACTGCGGGGGCACCAGGGGGCGTGGGCGGGCCAGGCGGCGTGGGGAGGGCAGGAGGCCGCAGGCCTGGGTGAGTCCCCCTCCCGACCCCACCCCAGTTCCAGGAGGTCCCCGAGCTGGTGGCGCGCTTCAGCGGCCTGGCCGACATGCGGGAGGCGCTGAGGCTCACGGCGCGCCGGCGGCTCGCCGAGCTGGAGGAGGCGCGCGCGCGGCTGCAGCGGCTGCGGGACGCCCGGCAGGACGAGCTGCTCCGGCAGGGCCAGCTCCGAGCGCAGCTGCTGGAGCGCCTGGAGGCGGCGCGGGAGCGCACGCTGCACTGGGTACGGCCCGCGGCGGGGAGGGGGCGCCCGGCTTCCCAGCCTCCCACCCCGGGGAGGGGCGCCGAGGCTGATAAGAACAGATGGGCAATCCTTACCCCTGAGGGGCAGCTGCACTAATGGGGAGCTTTCAGGAGTCAGAACGCGCTTCTGGGCACAGGAGGCCCGTCCTGCAGACGCTGACAACCCGTTCCTGTACTCCTGTCCCGGAGAGGGCCTGAGGCGTCCGACTGGCGGGAAGTGGGTGGGAATGAGGCCCCAGGCCTCCTCCGGCCGGCTCACACCTGGATCGGGGAGGGGGCGGGGTGTTCTTCAGGAATCCAAGTGGGTTCAGATCCAGAACACGGCCGCGGAGAAGACCCTGCTCCTGGGACGCATTCGGATGTCAGCGCTCAACCTGTTCCAGCTGGTGTGCCAGCATCAGAGGCAGCCACCCGCCCTGGACGTCGAGGACACGGAGGGGCAGCTGGAGCAGGTGAGGGCCTCCTCTCTGTGTCACCTCCAGGCCCCAAACCTCTGGAAACATCATGGTGCCTGGAGTCCCTCCTGCTCTGGGTTAAGCATGACCCCTGTGATCAGAGCCCCTGTCCTAGCGCCACAGACGTGGGCTCGCCGGCCGCGCAGGGCCCCTGCCTGGGCGTCCTGGGTTGGCCTTGGCTCTGATGGTCATCTGCTGTGGCCAGAAGGCAGTCCTAGCCCTCTCTGGGTCTCGGCGCTCCGACTTGTGCAAGAGGGCCAGGGTGTATACTGACCAACACGGATGTTTATGCCAAGAGCCCTTTTCTCCCAGGATCAAACAGCACCCAGGAGGTTGAGACTCACTTTAATTAATTCCTGAGCCTCTGGCTCCCCAAATGGACAGGCCTCGGCTTCCCTAGGGAGGGTGAGGGCGGGGTGGAGCGGTGGTCTTTCTTTCTGCACAATGGCGCCACCAATGTCACTGTGGACCAGGTACGCCGGATTTCCTATCCATCCGGGTTTGCAAGGTTGTAGAACAGGTGACATGGGTTTACAGCGCAGGGAGGAGGGTTCTGATTTGGCACTTCTGTTGTTTCCAGTGGGGACCCAAAGCCTGGCCCCTCTGAGAAGGGGAGCAAACACAAAGGGAGGCACCCCACCTTCCCCCCACCCCCATCCCACTCCTGCCCTGTGCCCAACCGCCAGGATTCCAACCAAACACCAGGCCCTGGGTCCCTGGAGCACCCCTCTCCGCTGTGTCACATCCCGAGCTGGTGATTGGTGTACACCACCATTCTCCCCGGCGTGGCCCGCGTCCCCTGAGGTACACAGAGACTCTGCTCGATATGAAGGAACAGGCAAAGGCCAGCCCCTTTTCAACAGGCCCTCTGATTCTACCAAGGAGAGAGGCTCATGAGGGACCACGCCTATAACCCCCTAATGCTTCCTAGTTCCAGCCAGGGACTTGCCCCAGTAGGCCACGGCCACTGGCCAGAATTCAGTAACACAGTGCCTTTTTCACTGGATGATTTTTCCAGTTAGCCCCTACTTATGACAAGGGTAACGTTATTGTTTGCCATTTTTGGTGGACAGTTTCCTTCTCAGATGTTTATTTCAGCAACTGATGGGAAGGGAGAGCCCAGGGATGAGGTGACCATCAAGTCCTACCTAGTTCTTGGCAGAGGATCCATGGGTGTTCGTTAAGTTCATATCAAGAAATAAGTTATTAAAACAAAGTAACGGAGGCCCACTCGTGAAGATGAGAGTAGATCATACACCAATGAATGTGACTGATCCAATTAAAAAAAAAAAAGAACCGACATAACTGAAAACACTCATTTCATTCTAACAGTGACAGGCAGCTAGGAAACCGTGAGGGTGTCTGTACCGAATGGTTCGAGAGGCTCAGACAGAGGCTTTTAGAACCCAGAACACTTTAGGGAAGCCCACTGCCCCGGGAACCGTCATTCCTGTCTTCTGATAGGGGTCTCCAGCCCCCACCCCGGCCTTGCAGCCTCCCAAGTATTGGGGGGGGGCTGGACAGATGGGGGCTGGGATGTGACTCTGGCCACGTTGGGGACCCTAGGTGAAGCTGTTCATCCTGGACCTCTCCTCCATGCTGGCCAGCCTCCATCAGACGGAGCCTGCAGCCTCCTAGTGACGAGGTGAGCAGTGGGGGAGGGGCCCCTTGGGGGAGAGGAGGCGCCACATTGCCTGCCCGGTGCAGGCTGAGGGGCTCTCCCCTGAGAGATGGGAGGGCTGTGCCAGCTCAGACTGCTGGGGGGCGGCCACGAGGGACGCACAGCAAGCGCTCAGGAAACGTGGGCTACGTGGGGGTGCCAACTCTGCATCCCCCACGTGGCCCAGGACCAGGTCCTCCCTCCCAGGGCGGTGGGGGCAGTAACCAAGCTGATGTTTGTCAGGCGCTTGGAACAGGGTCTGGCACCCGGTAAATTCTAGATGAGTGTTTGGTAAGTAAAGTAAAATAAACAGGAGCAGCAAGAAGGTCACATGGCAGAAACCCGTCCGCGGGGCGCCTGCCCACAAAGGCTCGTCCACTGTGGACGTGCTGGGGGATGGCCAGGCCTGAGAATCCAGCTGCTGGAGGCCACTGTTGACCTTCCCAGGACCCCAAACAGGGGCTGAGGCAGGACAGAGAGCCAGGCAGGTTCTGACCTCGGGGTGTGTGGTGGAGGCAGTGTTAACCCCTTCACAGCCAAAGGGGAGCAGCTGTGCCCTCTGACCCCAGACCCCGCATCCCCTCTCCCGCCCACAGTCCACTCCCAGCTGCAGCCCGTCCTGGCAGGAGGAAGGGAGACCGCCTGCCGGCTTTGGGGCTCTCCCACCTCAAGCGACTGACTCGTCCTCTGAGCCTCGTCCTCCTCGTCGGTAGAATCGGGACCCCAGCTGGGATCCCATGGGACTTGCCCAAGTGCTCTCAGCTCCTCCGCCACACCCGCTGGGATCTTAGTACCTGGGTCTGTCCCGTCTGACTCCTTGAGGAGACTGCACTCTGGATCCACTAGAGGTGCTCAGTAAAGGTTTATTACATTAAAAATATACCACTGGGCCTTAGGCACTTGGGGTTCAGACCCATGTGGCCATGACCCCTGAACCCAGAACACATGAAAGCAGCAGCAGCCAAGTTGCCAACTCAGGTCTTGGCCTGTCTGGCCTTGCTGGCGAACTCCTACACACCCCTCAAGACCCTGCTCAAATGTCTCTGTCCTGGACAGAGGCAGCTGCTGTCCCTCTGTGGCCGTCCGCACTCCTTTTCACGGATGACGGCTCCTGCAGGGAGCTCCCCGGCACCTGGCACAGGCCAGCACGCAGTGGCACGCAGGGGACACGTGCCGATGTCCACACTTGGGCCAAGCAAGGAGCCGCGGGGCTGGGTCACCGTCCTCACATCTTCTTCCTCATCTTGCCCTTCTTGGAGCGCGCGCCCCGGCCGAAGGCGCCCTGCTGCAGCTCCTGGGCGCGGCGCCGGTTGCGGGCGGAGAGCTGCTTGAGGCCCCCGCGCTGCAGGAAGCGCAGCTTCTGGGCTCGGCGCCGCTGCTTCAGGATCTGTTGCTTGGTCTTGAGCTCGGAGCGCATGCGGCCTGCGGGGGCCCCTGGGGTGCGGGGCCGGGATGCACCTGCCGGGACAGGGGTCCAGGGAGCTCAGACTCCCAGTGTCTCTTCTCCTGGCAGTCTCCAGACTGCTCCCCGCCCCCACACCCATTCTGTGTTCCCTGCGGTGGCCCCAGCGTCTGGCGCACAGTAGGTGCTGAATAAAGCTTCAGTAGTCTATTGTGGTCAACAGCAGGGAACCTCAAGCCAGAACTGCCGGGGTTCAAATCCCAGCTGTGACCTCTTGTACCTTGGGCAAATCACTTAACTTCTCTGTGCCTCAGTTTCCCTATCACAAATAATAGCACCTACCTCATGTGTCCTAACGAGGAGTAAATGAGTTAATAGGTGTACAGTGCTCAAAACGAGGCCTAGCCCCAAGTAATGGCCTCCCGAGTGTAACTGTTAGATTATAAATCACTCCACAGAGGTTCATGGAGCACCGCCCCTATGCCGGGCACTGGGACCCAGCAGTGACCGAGACAGACTCTAGCCCCTGTCTCCAGGGACTGCTGCTCTAGGCTTGTGAGATGAAAAAAGGCTGCAGCTTAACCTTCCTTCAGCAGGAGAGAAATGAGAGGAGGCCAGAGAGGAAAGGGACTTATCCAAGGTCACACAGCAAAGCGGCAGAGGCCCAGGTCAGCGGCCCCGCCCCAGCCTGCTCTCCCGGGTCTCTGGGAGGGCACTTACCCCCGCCTCCCTGGCTCCCCACTAAGCCCTGGGTCCTCGTCCTCCTCCTCCGGCTCCCTCCCCCCGCCCGGCTCCTCCCCACCCACAACAGTGACCTCTGCGGGGCTTCCAGACAGATGATCATTAAGGCGGCCCCAGATGTCTCCACCGGGGCCGGGGCATCACCTCCAATGAGGACAAAGCACCCAGGGGAGAACAGCTGCTTTTCCCGCAGCCCCAGGCTGCCCTCGCCTCCCCAGAACCAGCTGTCCACAGCAGCAGCCTGCTCCCCCCAAGGGAAAACCAGGAGCAGAGGAGGGAGCAGGGAGAGGGCCCGGGGGAGGCAGGGACACATCCACAGAGACAGAGAGCAACGGGGACAGGGAGACACAGAAAGACAGTGAGAGACAGAGACTGGGAGATTGCGTGCGTGTGTGTGTGTGTGTGTGTGTGTGTATGTGTGTGCGTGTGTACGTGTGGAGAGAGAGGAACAGAGACAGTGAGGGAGACAGATAAAGAGACAGAGAGACAGAAAGACAGAGATAAGAGAGAATGGGGAAAGAGAGAGAGAGGGACATGGACACAGAGTTAGAGAGGGAAAAGAAACAGAGAGCCGGAGACAGAGAGACCCAGAGAATGAGAGAGAGAGAGGAAGCGTCAGAGAACATCAAAGGCAGAAAGCAAGAGAGCCAGAGGAAGAGAAGCAGGAGCTACAACCAGGGCAGGAGAAACGCCGCCAGAGACAGAACACGTGGAGAGCACAAGGAGGCCCCGAGCGAGGCGGAGAGGAGCCACAGGAGCCGGGACAGAGAACGGGCCCAGGCCGAGGGACGCAGACTCACAGGGACACGGAAGAGGCAGGGACCAGCCCTGCAGGTTGGGGGAGACAAGCAGGCGCTAAGGCCCCCCCGAGAGAGCCCCGGGACACGGTCCCAAGCTCCCCTCCCCCCAGGGGAGGCCCCGGCTGGGAAGTGGCAGGCAGCTGGGTGGCCCAAGGCCAGTCACTGCCCTAGTGAGCCACTGCAGTCTTCCTGCCCCCAGATCACATTTGGCTACTCCCCACGTGCCAAGCGGGGGCCTCTCTGACAGCAAGCTCATCCGCAAAGCTAGGGGTGGACTGGGGCAGGAGCCAGGCCCCAGTCCCCTCCCTTCAGAGCATGTCAGAGGTCATGAGCGTCACCACCTCATGGCCTCTCTGCCACTTGAACCAATTCAAACCCCACCTTAGCCTGTCACTGGCTGAGGGACCCTGGCCAGATCAAAGAGGACCAAGTCCCCAAGGGGACCACTTGCCAACCTGCGTTTTGCAGGTGAGCCTACCTTGGCCTCGGCCCCACTTCCCGCCTCTTTGCTCTGGGCCCCGCCGGTAGGACGCCCCTTCCTCCTCCGAATCACGGTCATCGATTTTCTGTTTCTGTTTCCACTTCTGGTAGCTGAGAAGCCGCGTTAAGGAGACTGCCTGTGGCATCGTGAAGTCCTTGACACCTCGGGGCTGGAAACAGGGGCCCCAGCAGATACAGTTCCCACCTCTGGGGGTGCGGCGGTAGCGAGCGCTAGGCCCCGCCCCTCCCAGTAAGAGGCGTGGTGGTAGAAGGCACTCGGCCCGGCCGCTTGATCCCGCCCCCCTGACATGGGGAGAGGTAGGGAGCACTCAGCCCCGCCCCCTCGCCCCCACCTATAGCAGGCCGGGCGGTAGAGCGCGCTAGGCCCCGCTCCTCCCAGTAAGAGGCGTGGCGGTAGGAGGCACTCGGCCCCGCCCCTTGATCCCGCCCACCTATGATGGGGAGAGGTAGGGAGCACTCAGCCCCGCCCCCGGCCCCGCCCATTCACAGGAGATGCACTTACAGGCCGCTCAGCCCCGCCCTCTCTCGCCCCCACCTATAGGAGACCGGCTGGTAGAAAGCGCTCGGCCCCGCCCCCGGGCCCCGCCCTCCGGATACAGGTCCCGCTTGTAGGAGCTGCTGATGTAGCGGCCACTCTCAGTCTTGATCTTCTTCTTGTCCTCCTGTCCTGATTGTCCCACAAACCGCTTCTTCTTGCGGTCCCTGCGGGAGAGGGAGCTGGGAGGGCTGCGTGGAGCCAGGCGGCCTGGGGTGGCCCACTTCCCCCTGACCCTCTCATGGGGTTGTTGGAGGATTCAAGGAAAGCTGCGTGCCCATGTCTGGCATGCAGCAGGTGCCCAATAAAGGCGCGTTCCCTGCCCCTCCTCACCTTTTCCTGGCAGCCCAGGTCTCAAAGGCAGTGTGGGGGTCACTGGGACTGGGGAGCCTGGGTCAGGGACAGGGGCCCCCTGGAGGGCTCCCAATCCCCACTCTGCCACCTCCTGGCTCTGTGACCCACAGTCCAGGAGGGAGAAAGGGGTCATGCGCTCTGTCTAGAAAGACAAGCTGGGAAAAAGGACAGACAGGGCCAAGACTCCCGTCGTCTGTGATCAAATCAAGGAGACAGGAGTGGGGGTCACTGTCCCTGCTGGGTGTGATCACACGGGGACAGGGTCATCATCATGGCTCTGTGTGATCACATGGGGACAGATCAGACAGGAGGTCACCGTCCCTGCTGGGTGTGATCATACGGGGACAGGATGGGGGTCATATCCACACTGTGCAGGATCAAACGAGGGGTGGGGGTGACATATTTCCTGCTTTAGGGGATCACACAGGAGTCAGGATGGGCAGAGGGTTACATGCCTGTTGTGTGGGACCTGGTGGCAGACGGGTGGCACAGAAGGGCCACGTGCACTCACTCACTCACCACTTGAGCTGCTGTCGGCCCCTGGTCAGGTTCTGGGCCTCGTCCCCCATCAGGTCCAGGACAGCGCCAGCCACCTGCTGCTCAAAGGCCCCCTGGTCCCCAGTGACGCTCAGGCTGCAGAGGGAGGGTGGGGAGATGGCGCAGGGTTGATGGGGGGCCTATCATGTCCCATCTGCCCCGCCCCAGGACCAGCCGGCCACTCACCCCCGCTCGCTGTCGAAGTCCTTGGGCCGGTAGGGGATGTAAAACTCCTGGTCCCGCTGCCGGGCCTCCTCCCTCCGCCTCTTGGCCCCCCGGTCGGAGTCAGGACCCGACTGCTGCCGCTTCTGGCCCACAACCTCTGTGAAGACGTCCTGGCAGACCGACGCCACTGTCACCCCTGCAGCCCCTGGGAGCCCACCCGGCCTCCCTACCTACCCCTTGAGGGCCAGGGGTTTCCAGGACTTTAAAAGCTTGGTGTTGCCACTTAGACCCTCTGTCTCCTTATCTGCACATGAAGCACAACACCCGCCTCAAGCACTGGCAGAGGCAGGCCAGGGGGCTGGGGGGCCTGGGGTGCTGACCAGGACGAGACCCGCATTCCAGTCCCAGCTCCGTCCCCAAGCTGTGTGACCAAGGCAGGGCCCCGTCCCTCTCCGGGCCTGGCCTTGCTCTACACAACAGAGCCCAGTCCAGGGGTTTTCAACTGTATTTTTTGGCTACCAAACCCTCTGTCCAAATTAAATATAAGAGGGACGTAGTGGTGGACGAGCAGGCCAAGGACCCCGCCCTCCAGGTAGACAGGGCACCTCTGTGGTCCCCAGCCCTGCCTTCCAGCACGAAGACCCGGTGTGTGACGTTGCCTGCGTTGTGCCCTCACTGCCGCCAGGAGTCCCTGCTCTGCCCCCTTCTGCCTGCCCCGGACCTCAGGCTGAGGCTGACGGTGACGACGATGACAATGACACGGCCCCCAATGGAAATCCTCCCCGCACTGTCCTGAACCTGCCCAGCGGGCCCAGAAGCAGGTACCAGTCACTCGGCTGCAGTGCCCTAGTCCACTAGGTTCTTAAAATGAACTTTCCTGAGCTCACGTGCTGGCAAAAGCTGACCTGAGCCGACAAGAGGCCATCTAGTTTGCATGTGTCCCCTCCATGTGGGGACCAGCATGTCTCACTGTGGAACCTCTGATGCATCTGATGGTGACACCCCAGACCCCACTGAGAGTGTCACGTCCCACACAGTGTACCCCTCCAAAGATTCAGATTCCCTAAACGCACCCGGCCCCAGGGTTTCAGGCGAGGGCTGGTGGACGAGCACCGTGAGCCCATTCTGCTGACAGGAGGCTGGGGCTCTGAGTCCACAAATGTGGTGTCCACAAGTGTCCAAGGTGGACTGAGTCACCGCATCCGCCCAGCCACTGCTCACAGCCTCACGGCCTGCTGGGACTGGACCCACCCCTTCCGCACCCCAGGCCCAGACTCCAGGGTCTCCAGCGCGGGCCTGTACCTCCACGCTCTCCCCCGCCGCCTCCTGCTCCTCCTCAGGCTGCTCCCGCTGCGGCGCCGGACAGCTCGGGGCTGGGCCAGCCGGGCCCTCCTGCCGCTCCTGCCGCCCCTGCTGGAAGCGGGCGATGGCCTTGCGGTCCTTCTGCCGCTTGGCGCGCATCACCTGGCTGCTCAGGTCCCGGCTGGAGGCGTTGATCTCAAAGATGGTCTGCGGAGGGGACACACCAGTCCTTTACCCAGCGGCCTCCTCCTCCCCAGCTCCACCCTCGCCAGCTTGGCGCGCTCTCTACGGCATTCCTTCCCAAGCCCTTGCAACTCTACGAGGCAGATCCCCCCGTTATCTGCAATTCACAGTTAGAAAGGGAGGCCCAGAGAGGGCAAGTAACCTGCCCAAGGTCACACAGCTGGGACAAGCCAGAGCTGGGATTTCAACCCAGGTTCACCTGGCTCCAAAACCAGTGCTCTTAACCATGACACTCTCCAGCTCCTTCTCCCCGATACTGGCTGGCTGGCTGGCTTGCTCCCGGGGACATCTTTCCTTGCTTTTGTGCACACTTCCCATGGGCACAAGATGGGGCGCCCAGTGGGAGTCGGGAGATGAAAGGCTATCGAAAGCCAGCTCTGCAGGCCTCTAACAGGCCTAGGGCACGTTGCTCCCCTCTGTCAGCCTCAGTCTACCCGTCCATGAGTGTGGGAAGTGGCTGCCACATGGGGGACCTGCTGGGGACCAGCAGGGATGGTTCCAGGACAAGGGCGTCTCTAGAGCTGCAGATGAGGAAGCTGCAAGCGCCCACGAACAACCCTGCTGCGGTCCCGCTGGGGGTCGGGAGCGGGATCAGAGTCGGCAGGCCACGGCCTGCCCGGCCCCCGGCCCTCACTCACCGCCCGCGAGCGGTGCTTCTTGATGCCGTCCACCAGCCGCAGCCGCTGCAGCTCCTTCTCTTCCAAGCGCGAGCCTGGCGGGCAGGAGGCGTGAGGCGTGAGGCGTGAGGCGGGGGGCTGGTCCTGCAGGGCCCGCCCCCGCCCCCTGCCCCCCGCCCCCCGCCCCGCACAGGGACTCACTGAAGAGGGGGTGCAGGCCCAGCCCCGCGAGGTCCAGCTCCTTGGCCCTCTTGATGGACTCCGGCGAGGGCGCCGGCCGCGAGCGCACGTACTGCTGCTGGGCGTTGTTGGCCACGCGGCCCAGGCCCCGCAGCTCCAGCGACGCCTCCAGGGCGTTCCGCAGGCCGCAGTCCTCATCGTCCAGCACGCTCTGCGGCACCCGGCCCAGCACACCGTCCGCGCCGACTGCACCTGCCACCCCACCCCACACAGAGCCCGGTCAGAGGCCCACCTGCCCCCTCTGGCCCTGAATCACGAGATAATCCCCACAAAGGAAACCATCACTAGCGGGCAGCTCCTCCAGCCAGACACCCGAATGCATCAGAGTGGGGCCACAGGTTACAGCCCGCGGGCCGCTGCCTGTTTTCATAAACACGGTTTTATCGGAACACAGCTCTATCTACGCGTTTCTGTACTGTCTATGGCTAATTCTGCACCACAAGCGCAGGGCTGAGGAGCCGCCCTGGATTCTATGACCCGCAGAGCCTAAGACAGTCACCCTCTGGCTCTCCACAGACCACTGAATCTCCAGAACAATCCACATTACAGATGAGCAGACTGAGGCTCAGAAGAGGTTAAATTACCTACCCAGGGTTGCCCAATGCGTCAGGGGCAAAGCCAGGATTCAAACCAATCAGAGTCAGTAATGATAACAGCAACGTTAACGACAGTACTAAATAATAGTAACAGTAACACCAGGAGAAGGCAACATTGAGACTTCCTACGTGCCAAGCACTGTGCCTGTTCTTTTTTTCTTGTTACGTCTTTTCATTTTGCAAAATCCACAGGAGCAGAAGGGAGAGTGTGAAGAAATTCTGTGTCCCCATCACACACCTTCATCACCAACATTCTGCCCACGCTGCAAGGAAGGCACCGAGCAGCCATTCTGGAGATGAGGGAACTGAGGCTCCTAGCGGCTGAGCGACTCCCCCAGGAGCCCACAGTCAGGGGAAGGGGCAGAACTCACCCCCGGCACCGAGTCGAGAGCCTGCCCACCCACCATCTCTGGATGGAGGCGGCCCTGGCCAGGCTGACAGCGTGGCTAGCTTGGGGCAAATGCAGGATCGTGTCCACCTAAAAGACACCTGCTCCCGGGGGCTTCTGCGGGGACGCTGTGTGGGCACTCCTTCCCTCTCTCTGCCCCTCCAGCCCCAGTGCATGGTCTCCAGCCGGGAGGTCTGCCAATGGGCTCCAGAGTCTGCATCGGTATAACGGGCGAGCAGCTCAGCCGCAGAGCTCCTGACGCTCCGAAGCACGGACACGGGACGCAGTAGGTGCTCAGTGAACGTGTGCGGGGCTGTGTGCTGTCTCCTGGCCCTGAGCACGGGACACATGGCTCCCCGCCTGCCACTCTGCCCCTGGGCCCAGGACAGTGCCAGCCACACAGACGGGGCTCCCCCAGCACCTCCTCGTCGGCCCACACTCTTTGCTAGGCCCCCAGGGAAGCCCTTCGCATTTGCTCTCTTCATGGACCCTCTTCCAACCCGCCCTGCGAGGAGCCCCACCTCCGGTGACCCCACGCTCCCCTCCTCCCCACTCGCCGCCCCTCCCTGTGCCCTCACAGGGACCCAGGCTGCTCTGTGCAGTCTGCTCCCAACGGCCTCCAGGCACAGGTGTCCCGGGCAGGGACGGCACCGCGGAGCCGCAGCCTGGCTGAGGCAGTGGGGACCCGGGACTCTGAGCGGCTGGGCTGGCCGTGCTCTCTGCTAACTACCGGCTGGGGCACCCTCACCTCAGCAATCTGGGCATGGGGCTCTGGCCAGACCTGAATCTTGGCTCCGCCCTCACTGCTCTGTGACAAATAACTGGGGACAGAGTGGCCTGGCCTCATCTGTAAAGCAACCCTCCCCAGGTCACAGGCGGACGTACGAGACAATGTGTGTTAAGGGCCTGGCGCACAGTAGGCCCACAGATGGAGCGTGTCACAATTGCTGTTGCCCGCCCCACAGAGGATAAAAGAACATTCTCTGAGCGTGGCCTGAGTGAGCCGCAGTCTCTCCCCATCCTGAGCTCCCTGAAACCTCAGTCAAATGTAGGGTCTCAAACAGATGCTTGCAGGGGCCAGGCGGACGGCACGGGTGAGGAGCAGGCAGGTGGCAGCCGCAGCGAACCGGGGGACCCATTTATCGAGGGCGCCACCTGCCTGCTTAGTGCTGCCTCAGTGGTAGCCTCAGGAAAAGGCAGACTCAGCACGGCCAGATCTGACCGTTTTCCAACAGACACCAGAAATCTGAATTTTCATGTGAAATCCTGAGTTTAAAATACAGGGACCTTCTCCTGGGGTCAAACCCAGCCCCACCCTCTCCCAAAGCCAGGACAGCTTCACCTCCACCAGCACCATGACTCCTCGGGGACCCCAGCACCGCTGCAGCCTCCACTCACCTGAGGACTCCTCGTGGGGGCGGGCAAGGGTGAGGGCGCGGCCCAGGAACAGGTGCAGGTCCAGCAGGTAGGGGACCTCGTCTGGGGCCACCAAGGAGTAGGCCGTGCCACTTCGGCCAGCCCGGGCCACACGGCCTGCAGGAGGAGGTGGTCAGGGTGGAGCAAACGCAAAGGACCCCACAGCCCAGCACGAGGCCCGCCGGCCCAGGCCCAGGCCTCACTGAGCTGCTACGAAAGGGGAAGGGACACTAATGGTTGCTGGGGCTACCTGCACGAGAGTGCGTGAGCCAACACTGCTCTGGGAAGTTGGCGGAAATAAAGACAAGGCACTGCTCGTTATCAGTATCAAAAGTCTTCAGCATCCCCACTTCGGGGGATTTTCCCCAAAGAAATAACCAAGGATGCAAAGATTCGCCCACAGGAACGTCTATAGCAGCACTGCCTGGAACAGCTGCAAGGTAGGAATGACTTAAAGACTTAATGACAGAAGACTGGGTAAGTTAACTAGCTGATGGCCACACCAGCGGCCAAAGCCGGCCCCCTGTCTGTCTGTGTAAATAAAGTTTTATTGGCACAGAACAGTGCTCCTTCATTTACATATTGTCTCTAGCTGCCTTCATGCTACAACAGCAGAGATTAGTAAGAGACAATATGGCCCAGAAACAATTTGCCTGCCCATCACAGAATGATGTTAAATGGGGAATGAAACACGCATGTTATACACTGACGCAAGACAGAGATTCAGGAAAGAGCGTCCAGTGTGGAGTAAATCCACGTGCACGTCACCTTTTGGCTTGTTCCTGCATCTTGCAGAAACCAAGTGTCAGCACACTGGAAGATTCGTTTGGGGTGCTCTGAGTTACACTGTTGGTCACAGAGCGCATGAGAAATTCCCTTTGGGGGTGCGGGGACCCCTCAAGGAATGTGCAGAGCCAGCTCCGCACAGAGCAATGGAAACCAGGGCAGAGCACATGGCGACCAACAGGGGGACAAGCCCCCAGACCCATGGCTGGAGACCCCGATGGAGGCCTTCCACACACCCCAACTGAAGGTCGAACCAGCTTGAACCCCTCTCCTGGCCCACCACAGGCAGCCCGGATTGACTTATTCAACGATGTCCAATCATATGCAGAACAACTCAGAGGAACTGCTCGCTAGATCCTTCTCTCTCACACACATATTTAATCTACCTGTATTTATAAACGTGATACGCACGTTCGTGAGAAAAAATAAGGCAAAGACAGTAGAACGGTGGTTGCAGGGGCGGGGGCGTGGGGAGTTAGCGTTTCACGGGGGCAGAGTTTCAGTTCGGGAAGACGAAGAGTAAAATATCTGGAGATGGATGGTGGTGACGGCTGCACAACAAGGTGAATGAACTTCATGCCACTGAACTTACACCCCAAAATGGTTAAAACGGTAGTTATATGTTATGTATATTTTACCACAATTTAAAAAAAGAAAGTAGCGGCAGCGGCAAAGGACACACCAAATGACAGCCATGTCCTCACAGAAGCAGCGAAGGACCGTGGTGCAGAGGGGGCCTTGAGACGAGATTATCTGGGTTCTGATCTCAGCCACCCCACTCTGCTGCCTCTATGACACCTGGCCAGTCATTAACCTCTGTGCCTCAGTTTCCTCATCTGTAAAGTGGAGCTGATGCTGCTGGGACCCACTTGCGTGGAGCAGGAGGCAGAGGGATGGGGTGTTGTTTAAGGTTGGAAAGGTCCCAGGGGAGGAGCTAAAAAGACAGTTTCAGGGAGAAGGCTGCGGGGCGGGGGCGCTGCGGAGCCACATGATCAAGCACCACGATGGGAGAGAGAGAGAGAAGCCCAGGACTGGGGAGTCCAGACAGCCGGAGAATCGCCTCCTCAGAGCGGTGGGGCTGCCCCTCAGTCATGCCCGGGCCGCGCCCCCCACAGACGCAGACTGACTGGTCCCTTCCCTGGGCCTCTGTGTACCCCCCCCGGAACAGCAGGAGTGGAGCCCTGCGCCCCCGACTCCCAGCAGGACACGGCGCTCCCGCGGTCCGCTCCCCTCGGGCTCCTCACCCACGCGGTGCAGGAAGAGCTTGCCCTTGGCGGGGAAGCTGTAGTTGACGACGTTGTCCAGCAGCGGGATGTCCAGGCCCCGGGCAGCCAGGTCGGTGACGATGAGGGCGGTGCACTTGCCGTGTGTGAACCTGGCGAGGTTGATCTTGCGCGCCGTCTGGTCCAGGGCGCTGTAGATGTGGGCGCAGCTCACCCGTTGCGTCGTCAGCAGCTGCTCAGGGTGGAGACGAGATGGTGGGAGAGAGGTGAGGAGGGGACTCGCTAGAGGAGAGGAGAGGAGGCTGGGCCACAGCAGGGGCTGCCATGACGTGGTGATAAGACCATGGGTCCTTGGTTTGAATCCCAGCTCTGCCGGGTGACCCCAGTTTGGTATCTTCATCAGTACTAATGGGGTATTCATCACCTGCCACCTCTCTGCAGGGCTGTTTGAGCATCAAAGGAAACGACATGTACAGAAGTCTCCCTTAAGGAGGTTGCAAGTGTCACCCCAGGTCACAGCTTCATCCTGACTCTGTCACTAACAAGCTGTGTGACCTTCAGCAAATTACTTAACCTCTCTGTGCCTTCACTTTCCTCACCTGTAGAATGGGGAGAATAACAGTTTCCGCTTTGTAGCTCTGTTATGAGGATTAAATGAGTTAACACATCCACGGTGCTGAGAACGGGGTCTGGAACGTAGGCAGCACCGTGAAAGTGTTAACTGCTCTTTAAAAATTACCATTGTGGTTTTATTCACCAGTGACCCCAACAGCTGCACGGAGGAAGCACCGTTAAATGTGTGTCAAGCAAGTGAAACCCAGCCAACTGTGTCCTCAGACAACAGGCCCAGGTGTGGCTGGCCCGGGTGGCGGCCCTGACTGGGAAGGGGCCTGCAGCCTTCAGGGCGCCAGGCTCCCCCACACTGTGACCTGGCTGAGGGTCACGGGTGTGCCCGTATGGAAAAACCAATCAGGCTGCGCACGTCAGACAAGAGCACTTCACACAGCGCACAGCACGCAGGCATCCTCAACTTTAAAAAGAGAAATACACAGAACACTGGAAATCTACAGAAAAACGACAGGATGGAGGAGGGGGGAGAGCAAATGAATCACGACCGTCTGTGAGTTGATAACTGAGCTCCCGGGAGCTCATTATGCTATGTCTGACTTCAGTACGTGTCTGAAATCTTTTATAATAAAAAGTTTAAAAGGATAAAGGCCTGAGCCCTGGCCAGGCCCGTGCCCTGCTCTGGTGCTGCCCTCTGGTGCCCACACAGGGAAGTGCAGCTCCAAGCTCGTGACGGAGGTGCTGGTCCCCAGTGGGGACGGTCCCGGTGTGTCATCCCCACCCCGGCCCCGTCAGGGCCCCACTCACCTCGCTGAGGTATTCGGCATGGTGCTTCGTGGCCACGAACACCACCGTCTGGTCCTGGGGCCGCACCACATTGCGCAGCAGGTGGAGCAACACGGCGGCCTTGGTGTCCTCGCGTGCCAGGAAGAAGGAGGTCTGCGGGGAGACGGGCCACACGGGTTGGCTCTCGGGGCCCTGACCGCTGGCCTGGGAGGGGGCGCGGGCAGAGCCTCACCTTGAGCTGCTCGTTGAGTTTGGCGTCCACGTCTAGGCGGATGAGCACGGGCTCCGTGAGGCCTGCAGTGGGCATGGGGGAGGGTTCGGGGGAGTCACTGAGAAACAAGCCGCCCCCCAGACCCCCAGGCCCCGACCCACGTCCCAGCCCCACGCCCCAGTCACTCACCCGCCCGGGCGAACTCCACCAGCAGTTTGGGCAGCGTGGCGGAGAACAGGACCGTCTGGTGGCCCCCGGGGAGGCGGCCGATGATTTCCTGCAACTGCTCTGCAAACCCCATTTCAAAGAGCCTGGGAGGGCAGAGGGCAGAGGGCAGGACGGCATCAGGAGAGGGGCTTCCATTCCAGAGAGTTCCAAAGCTCAGTCGTCCCTGCCCCCACCACGTGGCTGCCACACGGACTGGCGCCTGCATCTCGTGTTTCTTCACCTTGGCTCACTCTCCTCTATGTGACAACCTGCCCTCAGCAGTAATGGCCTTGAGATCTCGGGTCTGTTCTCAGCTATGTTTTCTGCAAATCATGTTGAAATAAACGGCAGCGGCCCTCACTCCGTGCCAGGCCAGTTCTAGGTGCTTTATGAACATCAGCTCCCCTAGGCCCCACGGCACCCACAGGTGCGTGCTATTTTATCCCCATTCATAGTTAAGGCCACAGAATCTGGAGACTTGCCCGAGTTCACAGAGCCAGAATTGGATCCCACCCAGTCTGGGTCCAGTCTGTGCTCTCAGCTCTGTGCTACTTTCTCTCTCTTTGAAATCACGGTTTGCTGTTTTATTATTCTTTTCAATATTCCCCAAAGTAATACAAAATAACAACTGTGGGTCCAGGGAGTGGCAGAGACTGGCAGGCACTGCCTGTGGTGTGTGGCCCACGTCTGGGGAAACGCTGCTGCGATCCCGGCCACACGGGTCCCCCTGGCAGAGCCCTTCCTCCTGGCCAACCTGGACATGGGTGCACGGGCTGTCCCTGCCGCCTCACCTGTCGGCCTCATCGAACACCACATACTCCATGCTCTGCAGCCTCAGGTTCATCTCCACAGCCACGTGCACCAGGCGTCCAGGGGTAGCGATGATTCTGGAAGACGGTGTGCAGGCCAGGTCACGCAGGGCCAGGCCCACCAGCAGAGCCCTCCTTTCACTCCCCAGCCACTGGCCCTCTGGGAATGGACCCCAGAGCATCACCCCCAATCCAGAGACTCACATGTCGGGATTTTCATGCAGGGCTGCAAACTGGTCTTCCATTCTAGAGAGAAGGGGAAGGTCAGCTTGATAGACAGGTCTCCTTAGTCTCTCCCCCTTCCCACAACCACACGCCCAGGGGATTGCCACCCCCGACCCCAGGCTTGCAGCTGGGGAAAGGCTATTGCTGAGATACTAGGCAAAGGCATTGCCCTGACAAGCTATAAGTTCAAACGTACAAAAGGATGGATACAACGAAGAAGTCCCCGAAGAGATGAGCTCAGTCCCAGAACCCTCCTCACTCCCTCTCCAGAGAGCAACAAAGCTGCCTTGACCCACAGCGCCACCTAGCAGCTAACCCTGGAACTGCCAGCTCCACTGTGAATCCAAGTTTCCTGGATCCCTATGTCCTTGTTCTTAAACCTTCTGAGCACACATCCCTAACTTCAGCCTCCTCTGAAACACCCTTGGGACACCTGTAGGAGCCAGAATTCTGGGCCAAGCCTAGCCCAGGGAGGCACTTCTGACAATCATGAGCCTAGAGATAATAAATTATAACATAAGCAAAAAAGCACTGAAGAGGAAAACCCTCTCTCAGAATCAACAGCGACTGGTGACAGTGACATCCCGACAGAGGAATAAGGAAGGGGCTGCCCTGTGAGGCAGACACGGTGAGCCAGGGATGGGGCGGGCAGGAGACCGGGTTGCAATCTCAGCTCTACTATGAAATCTCTGTGGCTCTGGGCCCATCACTGCCTCAGTCTGCTCTTCTGCAAAGCAGCTGTGGTGCTGCCACTGAGCAAGGATGGAACAGGCCCCTCAGGAAAGAGGCATTTGCAAATCTGAGCTATTACAAACACGTCTCCATTTCGTGCCTCCCACTTTTAACTGACCCACAGCTAGGCATGTTACAATACACACAACTAAGCTATGCATTTAGGCGACCCTGTGCACTGCCGGCTCTCAGGAGCCTCAGAGCCCTTGCCGGAGCTGCAGAGCTGCAGCGGGAAGTTTCCTTTGGTGTTGCACCGCCTGTCTCCCGCGTTAGTTTTTTTGGGATGTGCAGAGAAGTTGCTGTTATTAACAAGCAACACAGACTCAGCCCATCTGACACCCTGGAGGCACGGGGCATGCCTGTGTGCACAGGGTGAGGGGTCTTACTTGTCTCCGCCCAGGATCAGGGCAGTCTTGAGGCCCGTGAACTTGCCCAGCTGTGGAGAGAGAGACAGAGAGAGAGACAGATGGTGAGGGGAGATGACTCAGCCCACCCAGGCCTCCCGACTGCTCCCAGCTCAGCCCAGCCACGCCCAGCCCACACACCTCCTTGGTGAACTTCATGGTCTGCAGAGCCAGCTCTCGGGTGGGCGAGAGGACGAGGGCGCGGGCCCCAGTCTGGGCACTGCGGGTCTTGAGCCGCTCAAACATGGGGATGAGAAAGCAGGCCGTCTTGCCACTGCCCGTCCGGGCCATGGCCACCACGTCCTTGCCGTCCAGGATCACGGGGATGGTCTGGAGAGAGACCAGTGGGGGAGGGGCGGGGTCAGCTCCTGCACCCAGGCACCACGAGACCCAGAGAGGGAGGCCCCTGGGGAGCGGGCCAACCAGGGGATTTCAGCAAATAGGAAAGGGCCCTCGCCCAGCTCTGATCCTGTTCTTGCCAAAGCTGGTTTGCACACCTCCAGGGACGAGCAGCTCACTACTCCCAACTCTTTCCACTGTTGGAACATCCTCCTTCAGGTTAAGCCAGACTCTCCCTCCCTGTCTAGCCCTTCTCCTCGGGACCCCAGAGAAACAGCTCCCTCTCGGCTAAATGTCTGAGGACAACACTCAAAAGCCCCAGGGATAACAGGGTGCCTGTGAGCTGCCCGGGCAGGGGTTCAGCCCTGGGGAGGCCAAATGGCAGAGGCCCAGGGTCAAGTCTCCACTCTGCTGGGCCCCACTTTCTCTTCCTGTAAGATGGGCGACCTGTGTGGGCTTCAGCGACAGAAGTGAGAGCCGGGAGAAGGGGCAGCTGTCAAGAGGCCAGACGGGAGGGTCAAGTCCCTCACCCCTCCTCCCAACCCCCGTACCTTCCTCTGGATGGGGGTGGGCACCTTGTAGCCCTTCTTCATGATGCCCTTGAACACTGGGTAGCTCAAGCCTGGAAAAGACACGGGAATGGCCAGGGCGCTGGGGCTCCCACCCCACCACACACAGAACACTACACAGGACGACGACTATTTCATCAACAAGGAAACAGCAAGAAAAAAAGAAAAAGGATAAAGCAAAACTGGTAGATTGAGACTTAAGAGATAAATTTAGGGGGCCGGCCCAGTGGCGCAAGCGGTTAAGTGCGCGCGCTCCTCTGCGGCAGCGCGGCGTTCACCGGTTCGGATCCTGGGCGCGCACTGACACGCTGCTTGTCAGGCCATGCCGTGGCGGTGTCCCATATAAAGTGGAGGAAGATAGGCACAGATGTTAGCCCAGGGCCAGTCTTCCTCAGCAAAAAGAGGAGGATTGGCAGATGTTAGCTCAGGGCTGATCTTCCTCACAAAAAACAAACAAAAAAAGAGATAACTTTACTGACTGTGGGGTATGAATCTTACATGGATTCTGGTTTGAACGTGCCCTTAAGGCCAGGAGACAAGTAGGGTCTGAATGCTGACAGGTCTCGGAGAGTACTGAGACGTTGTGTGTTCGTTTTAGGGGAAGTCAGGGCCTGCATCTCTTGGAGGTGCGTGGGGCGTGTTCAGGGATACAGGAGGGGACGTCTGGGATTCACTTCAGAATCCTCCGGGATGATGGGGACAAGGGGGAGGGGCAAGGAGAAAATGTCTGGGGCCTCCGCCTAACCCGGCACCGACCACAGTGCCTGGCCCAGAGCAGACACCGCCCCAGAGCGCAGAGGGCACGACGAGCCCCTGTCGCTACTCTCCTAAGTCCGGGATGCCTGGCTCACCCACCCATGGACTGGAAGCCTCCCGACTTCTTCTTCTTCTTGTTCTGGGCTCGCACCATCTCCCGCGTGTCCGGCTCCACGTCGGAGTTGCATTCCGAGGTGGGGAAGGTGGGCAGGGGTCGGCCAGGTCCCAGCTGGGAGGGAGGAACAGAGACAGCGTCACTGCAGCACAACCATACCCCTGGGGAGACGGGGGCTGTCCTGTTGCCGGTCTGCCCCCATTCAAGCCAATGACGCTCCTGCCAGATCACACGACTTCTCTGCTAAAGGGCTCTCCTTTGACTCGGCCAGGACAGGGCAGAGGGTCGGCGAGTGGGCTCTGCGTAGACGGCCTGGCTTCCACTGGGTCACTTACCAGCTGTGAGACCTCAGGCAAGGGACTCGGTCTCCCTGAGCCTGTGTTTCCACATGTAGAAAACGAGGAGGACAGGAGCATATGCCTCACGGGGTGTCGTGAAGACTAAATGGCTAAGTGCAAAGCTGAGACCGGGGCCCAGTGTCATCATCACCATCATCATCACCACCACCATCGTGGCCTGTCACTCACAGCCACGAAATTAAAAACTCCACGGGCCGGCCCGTGGCGTAGCGGTTAAGTGCGCGCGCCCTGCTGCTGGCGGCCCGGGGTTCAGATCCTAGGCGCGCACTGATGCACTGCTTCTCCGGCCATGCTGAGGCCGCGTCCCACATACAGCAACTAGAACGATGCGCAGCTATGACATACAACTATCTACTGGGGCTTTGGGGAGAAAAAGGGAAAAAAAGGAGGACTGGCAATAGATGTTAGCTCAGAGCCGGCCTTCCTCAGCAAAAAAGAGGAGGATTAGCATGGACGTTAGCTCAGGGCTGATTTTCCTCACACACACAAAAAAACTCCAGAGAGCCAATCTAAACATCTACTATGTGTGAGGGACTAGACTTTTCCAAGCTGTCCTGCCCCCCATCCCCTTTCTGATCCATCGCCCCTCCCCAACTCTAGCTCTCTCGGGCTGGCCTCTGTTCTGCCATTCCAGGATCCACCTGTCCTAGCACAGCCAACTCCAACCCAGGCACCACCCCTGGGGAGCCTTATCAGATTACAGGGCTGTCCCTTTCCTCTCAGAAATAACAGTTACGGAGCACTAATTCACAATTACGCACAAAACGTTCATGATACTTACCATAAGCCAGCGCTGCTCTGAGCATTCATATAAATTAACCCACTTAACCCTGACGACAACCCTGTGAAGTAGGTACTATTATTTAGTCCATTTTACAGAGAAGGAAAAGCACAGAGAGGAGCAGTGACCTGCCCAAAGGCACACAGCCAGCAAGTCGGGGATCAGGGACTTGAACCCTGGCTTCAGAGTCTATGTCCTTTCCATTGTGACCCTCTGTGGTCCACTACAACCGTGTAGATCAGGGCTGCAGCCTGTCTAGTACAGCTCGTGAGCTAAGAATGGTTTTTGCATTTTAAAGATTGTAAAAAATCAAACACAGGAGACAGTGTGACCTCATATGGCCTCTGTAAACCCTAATATTTACCATCTGGTTCTTTCCAGGAAAAGTTCGCCAACTTCTGCTCTAGACACATGAAAACAAAGGGCCTGGAACATGTTGGTGCCCCAGCCATATTTACTGAACGAGCAGAACGTAAGAACACTGTTATTGATTCCTTTCAACAGCCTTTGAGGCACATATAATCACCTGCCTTCTATACATGTGGAAACTTCTGCCTTCTACAGATGTGGCACAGAGAGGTTAAGCAACTTCTCCAACATCCCACAGCCAGTACAGGGTTGGGGCAGATTTGAACACAGGGCTGCGCCAGGGCAAAGCCCCTGGTCTGAGCCACACAGGCGGGCTCCTCTCTGGTACTTTCTACCTTTGCCTTCCTGTGCTGTTCATTACCTTTAGCAATTTCTCCACATTTATAGAACACCCACTGTGTGCCAGACACTGGCTCGGTTAGGGCGGGCAGGCAGCAGAATAAGGTCCCGTCTGGCCCCTGCCTTGGAGGAGCATGGATCCCTCTCTTCACATAAACGCCCACTCTTTCATCTGCTTACCCGGGGCCTCCTCTGTGCCAGGCACCGCTGGGCGCAGGACTGTGGGGAACAGTGGCTCTTTCGCCCTTTTGGTCATCTGCATACAGCTGGCACCCAGCAACGGACAGAGCACAGGCATAGCGCAGGAAAGAGCACGGAGTTTGAAACCTGCCTCTCCCACTCACAAGCTGTGAGGTCTTGGTCAAGTGTCTGAGCCCCTGCGGGCCTCAGTTTCCTCCTCTGGGGAAGGAAGAAGACAGAACTGGGCTCACAGGGCTGGTGTGCGGATTAAAGGACAAGGCTTGTAAAGCTCTCAGCACGGGGCCTGGCACGTAGGAAGCGGTCAACAAACGCAAGCTTAATCTACGTATCGTTACTTTCCCAGAGGTTTGGGGGCGTCACTGTGTCAAGCCACCGGGTCTGGCCTCCCCTTTACCCAACCTGCCAAGAACGCCGCAAACTCTCCAAGTCCGCTCTGCGGCACCCGCACTTTTCATTGGACGGATGGGCACTAGGGCCCGCCCCCCGGCAGGAGGCAGCCAATGAGGGGCGCGCGACCGCACGCCGGCAGGAAGGGCCGCAGGCCGGGCCCCCGGAGAGCGGAGACCCGGCCGCCAGGAGTGTGCGGGCCCCGAGACACGTGCTCGGGCCGGCGGGCCTGCCGCGACCCCGGCCGGCGCCTCCCCCCGCCCGCGGCCGGGCCCGGGCTCCAACGGGCGTCCCGGCCCCGCTCCCACCTTCTGGGCCCGGGCGTCGTCCTCCTCCTGGACCTCAAACTCGCCGTCCTCCGAGTCGCTGCTGCGGGCCTGGGGGGCCGCGCCCCGGCGCCGTCGGAGCCCCTTTTTCTTCCTCCGCTGGGCCATGGCCGCGCGGGACCGAGGTCCGGGCGCCGGGCGCGTGCCGGCCGCCATGCGGGCCGGCGCCGGAGTGGGGGGCGGAGCCTGCGGGGCGAACCAACGGCGCGGGGGGTCCGCGCGCCCCGGCTGCGCCCCCCACTCCGCAGCCCCCGGAGGGAAGGCACACAAGCGCTCAGACGCACACACACGCCCCCCTGACGGGCGAGAGGCCCCTCTCCGCGGCTTTGGGGGAGTCCGGGGGCGTCCGGAACGGGGCGTCCCCCCCCAGCGCGAATGGTTCGGGCCGCGCCGCCCCGCCTCCGCTGGTTGCTGTTGGCTGCGCGCGCCGGGCGCACGTCGCTAGGGCCTGGCGGCCGGGTGGCGGTGCGCGCGGGGTGCCCGGGCGGGGGCCGGGGCCGCCTGACCTGCCGGGGGTCCTGGGCTCCAGATTACCTGCGGTCTCGGATGCACCCGGCGCCGCGGGGGTCCGTGCGCCCCTGCAGAGGAGTCCAGGCCTGGTGGGGAGGGGGCGCTGAAGGTTGCGTCTTACGTCCTGGAGCCAGAATGCTCAGGTAGGAAAATAACTCAAGAATGCAGGTACCTCGGACGTCAGCCGACTGGGGGATCGGGGAATATGGGGCGGGGGCGGCGGCGTGATCCCCCAATAGTAGAATGGTTAAATGCACAAATTGTGGACTCCTATCAGGTTCAAATTCCGCTTCCACTGTTTTAGCCTTATAGGTGTGACCTACACATGTGACTTCACTGTTTGAAGCCTCAGTTTTGTCATTCGCAGAATGGACATAATCTAAGCTACTTCACAGGACTGTTGGGAGGATTAAATGAGACAATGCTTGTGAAGCTTTTTGCTCGAGGTAGGCATGGGATGGATCCGAGTTATTATTCCCGCCCCATAAGTATTTACGGGACGTAGAGACCGGCCTGTGTCTCCCTCCTCATAGCTTATTCGTTTTCTGGTTGGTACCAGAATGGGCACAGGCCCCATCTGCCCTTCATCCCCTACCATTCTGTAAATATTTGTTGAGCACACGGTGTGTGCTAGGAGTGCATATTTACTCACTAAATATTTGTCACTCGCTCCACTCCCCCCCTCACTGTGACAATTAAGAACAGTTGAACAAATTTCTGAAATGTCTCCTGGGGTTGGCAGCTCCCCTTTGAGAAGGGCTGGTTGAGGGAGGACCTGAGCCTTTTGCCCTTGGGATGGGGACTTAGGAGACTGCCAGTCTTCCTCTGCGGGCACTGCCGGTGACGGGGCGCCACCCGGACCCCCTTTCACAGGGAGCCCTGGAGGCAGGGCCTGGCGGGCAGAGCTCGCCCGCTGTCCCCTGGGACCATGGGCAGCATGAAGACCCCGGTGGAGCTGGCCGTCAGCGGGATGCAGACCCTCCACCTTCAGCCCCGCTGCCGGGGCGGCTGCCGGGTCAAGGCCAGGCCGTCGTATGTGGATGAGACTCTTTTCGGCAACCCTGCGGGCACCCGGCCCACCCCACCGGACTTTGACCCACCCTGGGTGGAGAAGGCCAACAGAACCAGAGGAGCGGGCACAGGACTATCACAAGCCTCAGGCGCCAACCCGAGCTGTGAGACCACCTCCTCCAGAGGCAGCACCCCGACCCTTACACCAAGGAAGAAGAACAAGTATAGGTAATGGGGTGGGGAGATGCACTTCTGTAGTCAGTGCAGCCGCCTGGGTTCCTGTTACAGCCCTGCTGTTCACATGCTGTGTGACCTTGGGCAAGCACCTTAACCTCTCTGAGCTGCGCTTTCCTCGTGTGGAAAATGGGATCCGTGATCCCTACCTAGTGGGATTATTGAGAGGATTACATGAGATGAGGTGTATGCAGTGCTTGACACAGTACCCTGACATCCAGGAAGCTCTCAATAAATGGTAGTAATGATGTGGTGGTGGAATACCCATCCCCAAATGTCACAGATGGGGCGTCTGAGGCCCAGAGGGGTCAGGTATTTGCCCCATATCACAGAGCAGTTTGCATAAGATTACTAATGTGGTGGATCCATGAAATGACATAGAAGTGGTGGTTCCAGATATCAGCAAGTCATTTTGAAAATGGGTCTTGGTGCATTTTCATGAACAAATTAGAAAACTAGAAGCCGATGCTAATAGTTATTGTTGTCAGGTAATTAGATCAGAATTATATTATTTGGATTATTTCAGATTAATATCAGCCTGGAGGGAGGTGTCTCGTGGTGGGCCACAGGGCTCTATCCCATTTATTGTTATCAGTGGTTTGGGCAAGGACACAGAGAACTGGTATGTTAGTCAATTAGGGCTGCCATAACAAAATACCATAGCCTGGGGGGCTTAAACAACAGAAATTTATTTTCTCGCAGTTCTGGAGTCTGGAAGTCCAAGATCAAGGTGCCAGCAGGGTTGGTTTCTCTTATGGCCTTTCCTTGGCTTGCAGACGGCTGCCTTGTTACTGTGTCCTCATGTGGCCTTTTCTCTGTGAGCGTGTGCACTCCTGGGGTCTCTTCCTCTTCTTGTAAGGACATCAGTCCTATTGGATTAGGGCCTCACCCTTATGACCTCATTTAACCTTAATTGCCTCTTTAAAATTCAACATGAATTTTAGGAGGACACAATTCGTTCCATAACGACTGGCCAGTCAAAGGTAGGAACCATTCTGAGCCAGGAGGGACATACGTTATTCGAGAGAAATGACAGTGGGAATGGGGCCGATTAAAGGACATAAAATTCAGCAAGATAAATGCAAGACTCCGTTATTATCATGTCAGGTTGAGGGCGATGTGCCTGACAGTTTCCATGGACCCCCGGCAGGGTCAGGTTGATGTTAGCAGTACTGACACCTACAACACAGCTGGAAACGCTGATATAAATGCGTGCTGCATTAACAGAAGTATGGTGTCCATGACAGGGGAGGTGACAGTCAACCCCCTGCTCACCTGGAGGATGGAATTTTGTTCTGGGTGCTGACAAGTAGAGGATGTCAAGTGAGAAAGGAGGTAGAGATGTTGTTGAACAAAAATTTGGGTGCTAGACAGACACAGGCGTCAACCAGATATGGTTTAGCAGTTAAACCAAGTGGCAAAAGGTTGACTTTTCAAAGGCTTGCAGTTTGGGGATGCACTTTCTGTCCTGGCCGAAAACCGTGGGCCTGACACCTCATGGGTGTGCCGTAAATATTTGTGGGATTAATAAAAAATAATTGCTGAATGAATCTAATTAAAGCTGAGAGGCCTAGAAGGTGCGTAGTCTGATTTACTGGTTGAGAGCTTGGGTCCCTAAGCCGGGCTGGATTTGAATCTCTACTGCTTTCTTGCTGTGGGGCCTTACCCTACCTATGCTCAGTTTTCTTGCCTATAAATGGGATTATTACATCTCACTCCTGGGAGTGTTATGAGAAATAATGAGATCATGCACGTGACATGCTGAGTCCAGGGCCTGCCCGTGAAAAGCTCTCAGGAAATAGTCATAGTTTTACAGAGCTTCTCTGGTGGTGAGGCCAGGCGGCTTTATAACAGAAGTTGAGCCCTCTCTGCCTGCCAGGAACTGTGCTGTGCAATTTCAGATTCACTCGGGAGGGCCACAGACTGCAGAGGGTTCAGCTGACGAAGCCGCTGGGAAAAAGGAAAGTGGTGGGTACCAGAAAAAGGGAAGGCTGCGAAGACTAAGGTTATATTAATCTGGACTCTCCTGGTTGCAAGTGACGGAAAACTTACCCAAACTGGCTTCAGCAGAGAAAGGGGGTTTGGGGCTCATCTAACAGGAGCTCAGACTGTCGTTGGGATTCTGTCGCATCTTAGCACAGTCCCCCCCCGGTTCCCCCCGTCCCCCCCTCCCCACCCCCGCACACTCCAGGTGAGGCGGCCACCAGCTGCTTTGCCCTCACGCCCTGCCCACTTATCAAGGCTGGTGGCAGAAAGACTTCTCTTTCCTAGTAGTTTCAGCAGACGTTCTAAGGCAGACTCTCATTGGACAGATGGGTTATGTGGCCATTCCTGAGCCAATGGGTGAGGCCAGGGGGTTGGAATATGCAAATTGGGGGCACCTGCCAGGGAATGGGGGGCAGGATGCGGGGGGACTGGAGGCTTGGCAGGGGAAAGACAGCAGAGATGGGGGAGTGGTAGATGGGAGGGCTGTGGCCTCACTGGGTGCCTGCCTGGGAGCAAGGACTTCTGGGATCTAGGGGCAGGCCTCTCTGCTGCTGTGGGGGCCGGGGGGGGGGGGCGGGGGGGGTTGGTGCTGTAAAGGTTTTAAGGTTTGTCATTCCCCCAGCTCACTGCGTTTCTCTTCCCTCTACTAGACTGATCGGCCACACTCCTTCTTACTGTGATGAGTCGCTGTTCGGCTCCCGACCGAAGGGTGCCAGCTGGGAGGCCCCGTGGATGGCGAAGGGGGATGCTGCGAAACTCCACGCCCTCTTCTGGACACCCCCAGCTACCCCTAGGGGCAGCCACTCGCCCCGCCCCAGAGAGACCCCAGTTCGAGCCATTCACCCTGCTGGTCCCTCGGAGACAGGGCCCAGGGTGGCTGCAGACTCCCGGAAGTTGTCCAGGGATGGGCTGGACCCTCCACACCCCCTGAGGCGGGAGCGTTCCCATTCCCTCACCCACCTGAAGGTCCCCAGCACTGGTCGCCCACCCACCAGTGCCCCCCGTGCAAATGGGCCCCGGAATCCCAGGCCTTCCCCGTCAGGGGTGACCTTTCAGAGCCCCCTGGTGACTCCCAGGGCTCAGTCAGTCAGTGTTTCAGTGCCAGCTACCCCCCGACAAGGTGGGGCCACCCAGAAACCAAAGCCCCCCTGGAAGTGAGTTTCTTGGTTCTTCCATCAGGTTTGCCCATGGGGTCACAGCGAGGGGCACGGTTTCGGAGGACGGCCCTGGAGGGGGGCCTCTGGGGAGACCAGAATCTCCTAGGTACGCACCAGGCATTGGAGAAGCACTCGTGGGGGCTGTCAAAGCGAGGGGGGCAGTGTCTCCCTCTATTCTGACATTCTGTAGTTGCTCCCTGCCACCCCCACCCCCATGTGGATTTGAGGGGCCCCTGAGATGCCTGTCTCCAGTCCTGTCACAGCCACGTGCCGTATCAGTGCCAACCCAGGGGTGCCCCCCGAGGGGCTACACCTCCCCCATCACTCCCACAACATCGTCTTGCTGCCAAGTGTGACTAATGCTGTGACCGCCAACCTGGAGGTTCCTTGTTCCTCCCTTCCAGCCAAGCTTCCTGCTCAGGACTAGTGTCCAGCTGAGCCTGGAGGCCTCAGGAGATTTCCCAGGCACAGCGTGTGGACCATGGGGACACAAGGATCTGGGTGATATGTGGGTGGACATTTTTTAATTTAAATCCTTGTGTATTTATTTTCATACATTAAATATATCAGTAGCTCATCAAAGCCATGACTTTTACTAATTCCTTTTTCCTTAGGGTAAAGGCCAATGTTAGGCCTGAGTTGATTTAAATACCAAAGTTAAATAATCTAACAAGGAAGTGGCAGAAATCATGACAGTGGCGAGCTGGTGATGGAGTTCAGGAACGCAGGCATCAAGCAGCACTGGACTTCTCCTCCCATCCATTTCCAGCTAATGCCACTAACTAGTGGGTCAGCTAGTTGTTCCCGAGCTCAGAATGTGGGCTAGGGCTCCTTATGTTGTTTTGTTTTGAAATCAGATATATATATACACACACACACATTTCCCACCTTTTCAAAAAAAACACAGTGACTAGGACTGTGCCAAGTGGAGGGGTCCAGGAAGGCCAGAAAGTTCCACATGCAGCTGGAGAGCACTCAGGCTGCCGGCCTAAGCGGGTGGGCGGGCCTTCCTCTCCTGCTCTGCTCTTGGCTGCACCACCCTGGGCCAGGTCGCTTATGAGAAACAGCAAAGCCTTTGTTCAGGTGGAGCCTCGCCCGCCCGGAACCGCAGCAGGCTGGTGGATTTGGGTGGGGGCCGGCTCTGGGCCTCTGTGTCCCCGTTGTACCCTGACGCGCCTCCAGGAAGCACCGGGATCCCATGGAGCCCGGTTGCAAGCCACATCACTGGTTCTGCACCTCCTCCGCCCTGGGGAAGGGAAGAGCGGACACTTGCGGAGAGCAGCCTGGGAGGGAGCAGGGAGGCACATGCAGACATCCACCCAGGTCAGGCAGGTAGCGAGGGGAGTAAGCCAGCTGCACTCTTGGTACAAACACATTTTGCTTTTTAAACATGTAGGATGTTTAAATTTTCTAGAACTTGCACCAAGAATTACTTTTCTCCCTCCTTAGTTTTACTTGAAACATCCTGCTCTCATTTGCCTTTATCCCCTCCCCCATGTAAGCAGACATGGGCCGGAAATCTCTCTCTTGCTTCCCAACTATACGTCAAGAGAAGCAACAAAGCACAAGTGTGATGATGGGCAACTGACACGAGGCCGTGGTGTCTGGAAGGCAGTTGGGGCAGGTGGGGACTGGGGCAACCCACCTTGCTGCCATCTAAGGGGTGCTGCTGCTCAGCTCTAGATGTGCAGCCCTGGGGTATCTGGATGATGAGATTTCTCCAGAAAAGGCAGAAAGCTGGATTTCTGTGACAGCCCCTGATTTTTTAAATGTCAGCAATGAATTAAAAAAATACATTGTTCAGCTACCTGGGCTCCAAATAAAGCCAATGTGAGGCTGCTGGTGTAGGCCCTCGGGCTTCCTGAGCATTCATGGCGCTGGATCGGGGAGAGATTGCGGACCAACTGATAGTCCCAGAGCAGGGGCCAAGGGAGCCTGCAGCCCTGTTCCTCCCGGAGTTCTTGGCCTGTCCTGCACCCCGTGCCGGCAGCTGTGACCCCCACCCCGCCGCCCTGGGGGTGATGTGTCCATCATGGGCATGGCGGCTTCTAGTCTGGGACCAAGGGGGCTGTGGCCTGGGGTCTGGCTTCCCACTGAGGCTAAAGGAAGGAATGGTTATGTGTCGACACCCCAGCCTGGGTGCTCCCCTCATGGAGACGGCGTCTGCAAGCACGGACACGCACACAGCCAGCAGCCCTGGGTGCAGTGAGCTTTATTTGTAGGATGTGGTTTAAAGTGGGTTTTCATTTTGAAAAAGCGTTACAGCTATGAATTACAGGGCTCCCCATCCTGGTGGCTTCCTGGCCGGCGCTCTGGGAGGTGAGGGGCGTGGTGAGTGCGCGGGGGCGGGGTGGGGCTGGGAGGCTCATTTCTTGCTCTTGCCCTTCTCCTTGCCCTTCTTCTCCTTGCCCTTCTTCTCCTTGCCCTTCTTTTCCTTGCCCTTCTTCTCCTCGCCCTTCGCTTTGCCCCTGCTCCACTTCCTCCTCCTGGACCTGAGCACGGAGCGCACCAGGTAGCCCTTCCACACGGCCTGGATTATGGTGGCGGCCCGCACCATGCGCACCAGCTCCTGCTGGGCCTCCACCCTCTTCCTGGTGTTGAACTCCTGCTCCTCCCGGATCTGGGCAAACTCTGCCACCAGCACCTCGTGCCTCTTCTTCAGCTCCTCCAGCTGGGCCTTCTCCTCCTTGTGGATGGCGTCCAGCTCCTCGTACTCGTCCTGCCGTGAGGGTCAGGGAGTGGCGGTCACCAGGCACACAGCGTTGCCTGCCACCCTCCTCTGCACGCACCCACCCCTTCCCAAAGGGGCTGACAATCCTACACCAGGCCTTTCCGCACCGAGGCCCGGATGGGAGTGAGAGGTGATGTGGTCCACCCTAGCTCAGGGTGGGACCCGACTGAAGTAACTGCTGGAAAGAGGAAAGGACACAGCTCATGGGGTGGGGGACTGGGTTTCAAATCCTTTCAAGCCTTCATTTTTCCTCATCTGAAACATGGGGACAATTCCAAACCCAGGAGCGGGGGTGGGAGCTGTTTCCAGGATTAAATGGCAGGATGGACACCTCATGCTGGATGTGGTGGCAGGCACATGATGGGGACATAAAAAATGCCAGCTGCTGCCATTGAAGATGTCCGTGTCACAAGACACCCAGAGTAGAACTTTCTCAGGTGACTGAGTCCCTCAGTTCCTCCTGATATCTAACCGCAGTCTCTCCTGCTGTGATTTACACCCGTCTCCCTCCTTCCCTTCCACTAATGTTTACCAAGCATCTACCAGAAGCGAAGCGCTTCCAGTGGACATGGAGCTGAGTAGACTCAGTCTGCCGACGAGGAACCCACCACCCTCACTGGGACCAGAGGAACGAGGGCAGAGCCTCCCAGTCCCCCCTCCCTGGAGCACTCACCATCAGACAGAGCAAGGCCCTGACTTGCCCTTCTCTGAACGCACACCTGACTTCGGACACTTAAAGGCTGAGGTCACCTCCAATGCTCGCCAGGCCTTCCTGGCCCTGAAGTCAGGGCTGTGGACCACTGATGTTATCACAGAGGTGGGGGGAGGGCTTGAGGGCACCCCATTTTGTAGGCTACCATTCCCTGAGCACCTCCTCCAGGCCAGCTCCTGTGCTGGGGACAAGCTGTCATGACAATGGGGCCTCACTGAATCCCACCATGGGCCCAGCACAGGTATTACCGCCTCTGTTGATCAGATGCAGAAGCGGGCTGAGAAAGGTCAAGTTCCTTGCCTAAGGTCATGCAGCTGGTAAATGACACTAGAGAAGAGCCTCCAAATGATAATGGGGGCTCTCTTCCCGGCTGTACCCCAGCACCTGGCACGCCCCAAGCACTCAGTGGAAACTTTCTGAGTGATGAGTGAAGTGGTGGAGGCAAGCTCATGCCAAGTCTGCGGGGGACGCGCCCTGGCAGTGGGGGTGCAGGCAGGAGCTGAGCTAGGAGGGAACAGAGTATGGGACGTGGACGCTAGATGGAGCCAAGATCGTGGGGCCCAGTGTCAACCACTTAGTGGCTCACAGCTTCCGGCTCCTTCCTATCCCAACTCTACTCCTGCTGCCCCAGGCAAGACAAACCCTTGAGCCTAAGGAAGGGGCTGGGAAGCCTCTCTGGGGAGGCCCCGAACTTGGCACAGACCATGGACCATCCTAGGGCGTCTCCTCCCATCCCCCATCCCCAGAGGATCTTGGGAAATACACTGGAGAGACACTTATGCAGCGACAAATACCTGCTTTTCACTCATCTCCATGTCATACTTCTGGATCCAGTTCTCGATTTCCGTCTCCACTTTATATTTCTTCTAAAAAAATTCAGGTAGTCATTGTTCGATGGACTAATATCAACAATAACAGCACCGAGGGCCCTCTGTAACTAAACCTCTGTAAATACTTACCTCTGTAAAAACTTAACCTCTGTAAATAAAGCAGGCCCCGGAGTGCGTGCTGGAGACGCCTCGCCTACTGAATTCACACAACCAGGTCAGCTCGCCTCTATTTCACAGGTGAGGAAACTGAGCATCAGACACGTTCGCCCACTTGCCCAAGATCAGAGAGCTGATGGGCAGTACAACCTGGATCTGAAGCCAGCAGTCTGGCTCCGGAATATTCTAGGCAGAGGCAGCAGCCGGTGCCAAGGTTCCTGAGGCAGCAACAAGCTTGTGGTGTTTAAAGAACAGAAGTTGAGCCACTGTGTCTGGAAAGAAGAGGCCCAGGAGGAGTGTGGCCCCAGTGAGGTCAGAGCAAGAAGCCAGAAGCCGAGTTACAGAGGGAGCGTCAGCTGGGGAAGGAGCTCGGACGCTGGTGTGAAAGAGAGGGGGAGCGCTGGTGGATTTAGATGCAGTGGAGGGACTTGATCTAATTTTGTTTTTAAAAGATCAGCTCCATCCATACAACGGAACGTTATTCAGCCATAAAAGGGAATGAAGTGCCAATAAATGCTACAAGGATGAACCTTAAAGACATGTGCCAAGTGAAAGCAGCCAGTCACAAAAGGCCGCAGGTTGTGGGATTCCATTTATACGGAGTGTCCAGAACAGGCAAATCCATAGAGACAGACAGTGGATTAGTGGCTGCCAGGGGCTGGGGGGAGGGAGAGATGGGGAGGAGAAACTGCTTAATGGGTACAGGGTTTTATTTTGAGGTGATGAGAATGTTCTGGAACTAGATAGAGGTGGTGGTTGCACAACATCGTGAATGTGATAAATGCCACTGAATTGTTCAGTTTAAAATGGTTCGTTTTAGGGCCGGCCCTGTGGCTTAGCGGTTAAGTGCTCATGCTCCGCTGCTGGTGGCCCGGGTTCGGACCCCGGGCGCGCACCGACGCACCACTTCTCCGGCCATGCTGAGGCCGAGTCCCACATACAGCAACTAGAAGGATGTGCAACTATGACATACAACTATCTACTGGGGCTTTGGGGGGAAAAAATAAATAAAAACTAAAAAAAATAAAATGGTTCGTTTTATGTTACGTGAATTTCACCTCAATTTAAAAAAAAATCAATTACCTAGTCCTACAGTCCAAGAGTTCTTAATTCTGGCACCACGGCTGGGCTGGCTGCAGGGGGCCTGTGACCCCCAGGAACTGCCCACCAGTACGTATATGCGCATTTGTACCTTTTGATGCTCGCGTGCCCTCCTCTCCGCCCCTGCCCTGCCCCGTGACTCCACTGCCCCACCGCCCCGCTTCCCAGGGCACCTTCCTCAGCGCCTGCTCCGCCTCCCGGTTCTCCGCGACCAGGCTGTGCAACTGCGAGCGCAGCTGCAGGATCTCCTGCTGGATCTTCGCCACCCTGGCCTGCGAGGCCCGGAAGGCCGCCTTCTGCTGCTTCTCGGCCTCCTGCTTGGTGCGGAGCAGGCTGCTCTCCGAGAACTTGAGCACCTGGTGCAGGTGGTTCTTCAGTTCTTGGATCACGAAGTTCTCCTTCTCCACCTGGGCCAGGACGAGGAGAGGCTCCACTAATACCCACGGGATCCCCGAGAATCACAGACCCCTCCGAGAACCCTCGATTGCACGCTCCCTGAGGGCGGGGCCGGCTACCTGCCGGGGCAGGGACAGCCTGACTACTAACATTGAGGCTCGAGGGGGTCAGGTCGTCTGTCTAGGGGGATGCAGCGGAGCCAGGATTTGAAGTCTGATCCGGAGCCCATGTTCTTGGCATGCCCCTCTATTTCCTGGCCTGAGTGAAGGGCACAGGTGGGCAGAGCGAGGCCACAGGAGAGGCCTGGGACAGTAGCGACCCTCCCGCCCAGGGCACAGCGGGCGAGTGCCCAGTTGGCAGAGACACTGGCACGATGCAGGAAGGTGTGAAATAAACATACACTGCAGGGACTGCCACTGGCTCTCCCTGGGGGCCTGGCTTGTCCCCTGCCCTCCGTCGGTCCTAAAACAGGAATGGGGGAGGAGGATGGGGCTCTTTCGGAAGTAGGCTGCAAAGGCTGATCACAACACTTGAGTCTCCTTCTGAACATAGCGGGGCTGTGACAGCTCATGCCGGGGGCTTCAGGCTGGGGTCAGCTGGCAGCAGGGAGCAGGAAGGAAGGGGCGCCCTCTGGGCAAGCCTATCCTGTGGGCACGGCCCCTGCTCTAGGTGTTGGCTTGTAGAGCAGACAGTATTGTTAGCAGTCAGAGCTCTTCTTGGGGACCCCACATGCCTGACTGGGGTCACCTCCTCCTTTAAACTGAGGTCCAATGGCATCATGAAATTTGTCTGCAAAAATGGAATTTGACCCCAGATCTGTGCAACTTGGAAGCCCCAAGCTGGTTCCACCACCTGAATTGGACCAGCAAAGCTACTTGGGGCCCTCTCCTTGTCCCCAGGTGACATCTCTCCAATCCATGAGCGACCTGCCCTGACTGAGCGCCCAGGCGCCTGTCATCTCGCCACTCAGCAGATAGTTACCATGACGCCCTTTTGTGCCAGTTTCCCAGGGACATAATGGAGGGCCACTGTCCTCTCGTGGGGGAGTCAGACCCAAATCAAATATTACATTTATTTATTGTGTGAATAATCACGCAAATATTTATCAACAAACTGGTGAATGCCTTAAAGCACAATCAGTAGGAATGTAAGGAACGGGGTACCGCGCCAGCCAGTGTGTGGGGGAGGGCGGGCAGCACGTGGCTTCCAAGGGCCTTGACCTCACATCCATCACAGGGGGATGAGAACGGATGTGCCTGTGGGAGTACTGGCTGGCCGTCCCCCAGGGTCTATTCTCCCAGGAAAGGGTGGGGAGCAGAACGTTTTGCTGGGAACGTGTCCCCCACTACAGACCACCTTTCCCAGCATCTCCGGTCACTGGGTGTTGCCATGAACTGCACCTAAAGGGCAGGACCAAGCCCCCTCCGCCCCTTCCCTCCTTCCTGCTGGCGGGACCAGTGGCGCCATGATGGGGAAAGCTGGAGCAGCCTTCTGGGTCCAGAGTTAGAAGTCCCATGTGGGGGACAGCGAGAAGCCAGATGGAAGGAGCCTGGACCCCTGACAGATTTACGAAGCAGAGCTTCCACGCCAGCTTCAGCTTTTCCATTAGAGAGAAATACATTTCCATCTTGACTAAGCCACTATTATTTTGGGTCTCTGTGTTAGTAGCCAAAGCTATACTTATACATCACCTCACAGGGACTTTGCAAGACTTTAGTGAGAAAATGTTAATACATAGTATGTGTCTCAAAACGGTTATCATTAGGTCGGGATCATGTTATCGTTTCCCTTCTTAAAAATTCTTCTGGTGGCCGGCCCCGTGGCTTAGCGGTTAAGTACGTGCGCTCCGCTGCTGGTGGCCCGGGTTCGGATCCCGGGCGCGCACGGATGCACCGCTTCTCGGGCCATGCTGAGGCCGCATCCCACATACAGCAACTAGAAGGATGTGCAGCTATGACCTACAACTATCTACTGGGGCTTTGGGGGACAAAAGGAGGAGGATTGGCAACAGATGTTAGTTCAGAGCCAGTCTTCCTCAGCAAAAAGAAGAGGATCAGCACGCATGTTAGCTCAGGGCTGATCTTCCTCACCAAAAAAAAAAAAAAAAAAACAAATTGTTCTGGAGCTTCCCCCCCCTCACCCGCCCCTTGCCCTCAGGACAGAGACCACATTCCTCAGTTAGGCCTCCAGTCCCTGTGTGATCTGTCTGCCCCTCTCTTCGGGCCATCTTTGCCTCCCTCTGGCTCACTGGCACTCTTGGGGTTTCTGAACCAGCCAGGCTTCTTCCCATCTCAGGACCTAGGTATATACACTCCCCTCCCCCTGGAACAGGGGTCTGCAAACGAAGGTCCACGTACGCCAGATCTGGCCAGCTACTTGTATTTGTAAATTCAGTTTTATAGGAACACAGCCCATTCATTGGCAGGTTGTTTATGGCTGCTTTCAAACTATTAAGAGCAGAGTTGAGTTCAGCAGTTGCGACTGAGATTGCCTGGCCTGCAAAGCCTAAAGTATTCACTATCCAGCCCTTTGCAGAACAAGTTTGCCTACCCCTGGCCTGGAAGGTTCTTCCCTACCTCACTTGCCTGGTTGACTCCCTCTCATTCTTCATGTCCGGGCTTCAACGTCTACGATCCTTTTTTCTAAGAGCAGTTTTGGTGTAACACTCTCTTATAGCAACCCATACTTACCCTTCATTGTACTTCTCAAAACTGTAATTGAATCAGCTCTTTGAGACCTACCTTTCCTACTGTGAACTCCATGAAGCTGGGACCATGTGGGCTTATTTATAAAACCTGGCACCTAGTAAGTGCTCAAAACAATATTTGTGGAGTAAATGAATGACAACAGCTATTTAAATCACTGGGTGATTTGGGCCCCTTCGGTGTGGCTCCTTCCATAACCTGACCAACACCGTGAAGCGATACCTCTGCATCCCTGCTCCTCATGCTCGCCGCCAATTCACTTTCAAGGGCGTCGATGAATTCTTGGTTCCTTCTGTTGTGCCTGCTGATGTCCTGTATGAACTGGGCCTTATCTCTAGCTTCCATGGGACTGGTGAGAAGCTTCTCGAACAGGAAGCCCCGGAGTTCTAGCAGGCTATCGATGAAATTCTGGGCTTCTGCACTTCTGCCCGGCGTCTGCGTCTGCAAGAGCTTGGCAGCCTGGGGGTTACTGAGCAAGAGCCTCAAGATGTTCTTGGTGGATTCTTTGATCTGGTGCATCAGCGGCGGGAGGGTGGATTTCTGCAGCTCTATGGAGAGGAGGCGCTCTCGGTCCCAACTTTCTTCCTTAAACTCCTTCTCCTCCTGCAACTGCCTTTCTTTGTCCCGCAGGTCACTCATGTTGTCCAGGAGGACCCGGCAGAGGTCCTCATGCTCTCTCACCACCTGCGTGATGTCCTCTCCCAGCATCCCCTCCAGATCCCTGTCATTGGAGGCCACGTGTGACAGCAGCGTCACCAACTGCACCTTGTGGATGGTCTCGTCCAGTACGGACATGATCCGCTGGGTCTCAATGGTGGTGAGTTTGGTCTTAGAGGGGACCAAGGGGTTTGGTGAGGAGGCTGGCTTTTTGGATGGCTCTGTCATCAGCCTTATTCTGTTGATGTCGGGGCCTTGGTAGAGAGGGGCCACGGCGAGCACGTCTAAAGCCATTTTATAAGCAGCTCTGCTTGTCTTTGCACGCCCTGAGAGATGGAGACTGGATGGGTCTCCTGCTTTTATTTTCCCTCGAAACCCTGAAAAGGAAGGAGTAAGCAGTTAGTAGAGCTGTGCTGACATGGGTACGGCTGGTGTGGCCACAGCAGCCATCAACTTGACATTGAGAGCTCGAGTGCTCTGCAGCTTTCACACAGAACCTCTCACTGGAAGTAGTTTTTAACTTTACGACAGTGTCGGGGCCACAAGGGCAGGAGGACCAACTGCAGAGGTGGGTCCCAGGCACATGTGTCAGGCAGGGACCAACCAGGAAGGTAGACATCATTCTAAGTGTTTAAATTTTAAAGGACCAGTTACACGGGTGATGGAAGAGTTGAGAGCCAACGAGGGGAAGGTGAAGCCACCCAGCAGTTGTCGGTGGCAGGAAGCCACCACAGGAGGAGGAAGTGGTGAGCTTGGTGATCCAGGTCACCCAGGAGAAGCTGGAACCACAGCCATTTCCTGTCCAGGAGGAGCCAGAGCCCCAGAGGAGCTGCAGCCACTGCTAGAAACGCAGCCCAAAGCAGAGAGACGGGGAGAAATACTCTTGTTTTTCCCTTCCTCTCACCCTCCGACCTCACACCAGTGCCTCCCACTGGCCAAACCCAATGGGAAACCAGCTGACAAGGGGGCCTGGGCAGTGCAGGCTGAGGGGGTCAGCAGCCTGAGACACAGAGCAGAACAGGAACAGGGCAAACCGGGGAGCTGAGAGCAAACAGCACTAGGACCAGCCCAGCACATGTGCACTGACTTTTAAGTATGGATTTAAAAATCGGAGTGGGGATGAATAATGACTTCGAAATACAGTTTTTAAAACGAATACAGTTTTTAAAAACTGTTTCGCTACGTGCAATGCTGTATCCTGGATTGGATCCTAGAACAGAAAAAGGACACTATTAGGGAAACTGGTCAAAACCAAATCAAGGGCCGGCCCCGTGGCTTAGCGGTTAAGTGCGCACGCTCCGCTGCTAGTGGCCCGGGTTCGGATCCCGGGCGCGCACCGACGCACCGCTTCTCTGGCCATGCTGAGGCCGCGTCCCACATACAGCAACTAGAAGGATGTGCAACTATGACATACAACTATCTACTGGGGCTTTGGGGGAAAAAATAAATAAATAAAATTTAAAAAACCAAATCAAGTCGACAGTTTAGTTAATAGCACTGTACCAATGTTAATTTCTTAGTTTTGACAAACATATCAAGGTTATGTAAGATGTTAACATTGGGGGAGCTGACCGAAGGGCAGATGGGAGTTCTGTACTATCTTCACAACTTTTCTGTAAATCTACAATTATTACAAAATAAAAGGCTTATTTAGAAGATTGTTTCAGAAAAATTTACGGCAGCAACCAGAAATCAATCATTTTATTTACATCGCCTACATGGCACAATAGCTAAGAGGACCAGCTTTGGAGCAGCCCCACTGGGGTTCAGATCCTTGCTGGGGGACCCGGGGCTGGTTCTCTAATTCCCCTAAGCTGGGCTTCCTTGGCCATAAGACAGGGATCCTCAGATTCGATGGGAAATTTCTGGCACAGGGCCTGGACTCTGCGAGTGCTCAATAAATAACAACTAATATTATTAGCCCAGAGAAATCGAAATCCCAAGACTAGGACTTCAGTGATTACCCATTCTGAGACTCCGGGCCGGCTGGAGACCTAATGAACCCTACTGCTCAATGTACCATGTCTAAGATGGACCCCCTCACATTCCCACCCCTCACCCTGTTCCTTCTTTATCTCTTGTCTGGATGATGGGTGATTCTGCCATGCTAGTTGCTCAAGCCAGAAACCTGTGTGCCACCCCGTACTCTTCCTTGCCCCCAACATCCAATCTGGCACCCAGCTCTCTCAGTGTTCTCTCCTCGAGAGCTCCCGCTCCATTCCCTTCTCCGCAGCCCCTCTGCCCCTGAGAAAGGGCCTTCCAGTCTCTCCCTGGATGATTAAACAGCTTCTTAACTGGTCTGCTCGCACCTGCTCCTGATCCCTGCAATAAAGATCATCCCTGTAGTCATCTGTTCGGGTATTTATTGAGCCCCTGGGGATATAAAAGAGATGCAAGGGCTGGTTCCTGTCCTCCCAGAGTTTATAAACTAGTTTGAGATATGAAATATGCACACATGTAGGTTCGGTCACTATGGAAGGAAGGAGATAAAGGTGTGTTTGTTCACAGACAGATCAAGATGATGACCAGCCTTCAACACCAGAGTGGGGACCTTGGAGTTTATCTTGTAGGAAATTGGGATCCATTTTGATTTCAGGAAAAGTGTAACAGGATAAAATCAGAGTTTTGAGAAAAATCTGTTGTCAAGGATGATTTATAGTGAAAGGGCTGGTGGTAGGTAGATAGGTTGGAATATTATAAACCTTCCACCTCAGGGCCTTTGCACACACTGTTTCTTCTTCCTGAAACACTCTTCTCTCTCCTTCTTGCCAAGTTAATTCCTTATACTCAGATCTCAGTTCAAGTGTCACTTCCTCAGGGGAGCACTTCCTGGGCTTCCAGGCTGGGTCAAATTCTCATAAGGCCACATTCCTTTGTGGCAGGCACCACCTCCCATCCCAACCCCCTTCCCTCTTGTTTGCTTATACTGTAGAGGCTGGAAATAATGCTCACCTTCTCAGCCTCCACTCAGCCACAGCTAGGAGTGGCTATAGACACAGTTCAAGCCAATGAAACAGAGAGAGAAGTTTTCCAGGGCCTCCAGGAAAACTTATAACTTCCCGACGCAAAAGAAAGACATTGTTGGCTTCACTTCCATTCCCTGAACTTGGGCTTAATGCTGGAGCAGTGGCAGCCATTTTGTGAACAAGAAGAAAAAGTTAAGAGAATTACAGGAATGCTACCCCTGATGTCATTGAGCCACTGGACCTTCCAAGTGTCCATTATCTCTTACCAAGATGACTGTGATAACCTCTTCACTGGTCACCCTGCTTCTGCCCTCCTCCCCCACAGTCTCTTATCACAGCAGCCAGAGGAAGCCTTTTAAAATGTCAGATCCTTTCACTCCTCTGCTCAAAACCCAGCTCACAACAACTGATTGTTAAAATTTCAGGATATTTGTGAGCTGGTTGTTAAACCATTGGTAGCTTGAAATCAGCCATGGTGGGCGTATTTACACCATGAAAATTGGCAAATACCACAAATCAGCACCCCTCCCAAACTGGTTGTTAAACATTTACTAGCACACCACCGCTACAATGCCTTCCCACCTCACCCAGAACAAAAGCCAGAGTCCTTACAATTACCTAGAAGGCCCTGCTATCACTCACTCTTCTGCACTTAAACTGACCCTTTCTGCTGTTCTTTGACTGTGTCACATGTGCTCTGACCTCAGGGCCTTTGCACTTGCTGTCTCCCCTGTCTGGAACATTCTCTAAACACCTGCAGAGCTGTTCCCTCACTTTCTTCTCTGTTCAAATATCAGTGTAGCAGCGAGTGTTTTCCTGACCCCTTCATAAAATATAAACCCTCCGCTCCTCCCAGCCCGCCCCTTCCCTTATCCTGGTTTCTTTTTCTCCAGGTGAAGCATCCCATTGGACGTCTCGACAGGGGCCTGTTTATTTGTTTGTTGTCTGTCTTTCCCCTTCCCCCAAAAGTAGGCTCCAACGAAGGTAGGAAGAAGGCTTTATCTGTTTTGATCCCTACTGCCTACCCAGCAGCAGGGGGGCGGGGGGGGGGGGGAGGAAGTTGGGAAAGGAGGACAAAGAGCTTGGTTTCACACTCACTGAGCTCCAGTTCCCAGCGGACAGGATGTCTCGCCTTCCCGTGATTCATTTCCTCTCTGTCAGGGATGGCGCCCCGGGTGCCCTTTGAGGACTCATCCTGTCTCCCACGTGTGCAGTCTTGGTGGGCTTGCCCGTCAAAGAGCCCTGCTGTCGGCCTCCCAGGAACCCTGAAGAGGGACTCACGGATGGGAAGTGGTGGGGGCAGATTCACGCCGGTGGTCGGCTGCTGGAGATCCCGCTACCAAGATCCCCAGAACTGCCTTGGCTGCCGTCCTCTCCGAGGCCTGGCTTTGCTGCTTTTCCTTCGCCACGTTGCTCAGCCAGGGTCAGTTTCTGTTGCTTGCACTCAGAGAACCCTAGCTGACAAAATAGTCTGGGCAACTGACAACACGAGGCCAAGGGGGCTCCAGGGAGACCTTGGGGATGGAAACATAATTGCAAGGGAGAGGGAAGTGATATGGAAGCCACACAAGTTATCTTCAGTTCACCAAACCAAAGAGTGAAGAGGGGGGAATCAAAGAAACACATAGACTGACTAGGAACAAGGGAGAAAGGCAGCCAGATCAGGTGCCCAGGATGCTCTGTTCCTTGACCAGGCGACACGGATCCAAAATTAGAAGCTGCTGAGAGCTGAGGACTGAGGCAAGAAGGGCATTATCTTGCACCTCTTTGATTCCACCTACTTCCTGCTCCCCATCAATCTCCTGAGTTCCTTTAAGGCTTTTCCTGAAAATAACGTTTTAGGGACAGGCACGGAGCTTCCTCAGCCTCTCTGAGGATGAAGGATCTTTGCCCCACGGCCCCAGGATGAATGTGAACAATGTTTAATGAACACACTTTCCCCATTGTCCCCCAAAGCTCTCAGGCATAAATCAAAACGCCTGAATTCTTCAGAGATCAAGGCTGGAAATGCAACGTTATATGAAATGTTTCCAATTTGCTTTCAGCCAAATTACCTCTTTTGCTTTAAAGGGCAAACTTGTTTTCTTTGATTATGATGACGCTCATCAGTTCTTGACAGCTCATTTGGGCCAACAAGAAAAAGCCAGTGGAAGTAGGATGGGGGGAAATGCATCTGACTCTGATGACAAAAATCACGAGAGACTCTCTTTCCCTTGAATTCTAATATGATCATTTCGCGTCCTTTTTAATGCCACCAACCTTAATATTTAAATCACTTCCAACTTAAGCCTCTCTTTTAAAAATTCCTGCCCTAAGAGTGAAGCAAGATTGTTAATGGATGGGGAACTTTAATTGGATCTTCCCTTTATTTGTCATTAATTCTGCTGATGAACTTTATAAATGGAAATACATCTTTATCATGCAAATTACACCTCGTCTTCATTCAAATGGGCTTGTTGGATATTTTATTACTTTCGCTCTCAGAACACTTTGAAAAAAAAGAAAAGAAAAGGGTTGAGGTAAATTATATTTTTTTCACCTGGGGAGAAAAATGGGAAGAAAACGCAATCGCTACAACTACCCTACAAGTCCAACACTGGGAAGTGGAGAAGTCAGAGGGTGTACAAAAACCTGGAGCACGGTGGGGGGGAAGTTCATTTTAAGAAATGCAATTTTGGGCCAGCCCGGTGGCTTAGCGGTTAAGTGCGCGCGCTCCGCTGCTGGCAGCCCGGGTTCGGATCCCGGGCGCGCACCAAAGCACCGCTTCTCCGGCCATGCTGAGGCCGCGTCCCACATACAGCAACTAGAAGGATGTGCAACTATGACATACAACTATCTGCTGGGGCTTTGGGGGAAAATAAATAAAAATTATAAAAAAAAAAAGAAATGCAATTTTAATATTAGCTAACTCTTGAGCATTTACTATGTGCTAAATGCGGTTCTAAATGCTTCACACGAATTAACTCCTTTATTCCTGACAACAACCTTATGAGGTTGGTGCTTGTATAGCCTCCATTTCACAGATGAGGAAAGGGAGACAGAGAGAGGTTAGAGGACTCTCTTCATTTACAGCTAGTAAGTGACAGAGCTGGGATCGCAGCCCAGGCCATCTGTCCTGGGAGCCTGGACCCCGCAACCATTATCCTATCCAGTCTCTCGACCTTAAGATTGACTTCCATGGGGGACAGAGTAGAAGGATTCTTTGCTGGTCCAGTTACAATGAATCCTGTCAAGCAGAGACCTTGAGAATAGATGTGTTCAAGTTCTTATAGCATTCAATCTACTTAACAACTACAAATAGGAATATTCATATTTGTCATTATATATATGTAAGTATATACATACTAGACTTGACCTGCTTTTCTTTCTACTGCCACACAGTGATCCTGCGGGTGTCATGTTCCCTTGGGTACCCCCAGGATTAGACACAGTTTGTGACAATAAACCTGTCACTCTATCCCTTTCTCCTCACTTAAGAAAGCTTATATCAGAATATAAGTGAGAGGTCTGAACTATTTTAGGGTAAGCTTTGAATCATCTCTCATTGATTTTTATATCTTTGAATCATACATTCACATACTTTGGAACTTATTATCAACTAGTTATCAAGACACCCCTCAAAACTGATCACGACTCAGGGATCGTCAGGCAGCATGATGCCGCACCGTATGTGGCAGAACTGACGGTCAGGGAAGAGGCCTTCACGAGGGTTAGTTCTAACACAGCGTTGCCCAAGTCTCTCTCACTAGCATGCCACCTTTGTGATTTCTGCCAAAGCTAAAGGCCAAGCTGTACTATTATCAACTTATTTTTTTTCTTTAAGTATACTTTCATTCTTAAGTACTTTTCATTAAAAAGGAAACTTTATATCACCACTGTAACTGGAAAATTCCTATCACTTTCCTTAAACAGAAGGTAACAATGTCTACGTCCTATTACTTCATTCTAGCTAGATACTATTACCCAGAAAAGATGAGTCTGAGACCACATCTCTGTTGTTAAAAAGCAAGATTAGGGGGCTGGCCCAGTGGCGTAGTGGTTAAGTTCCTGTGCTCCGCTTCAGCGGCCCGGGGTTTGCAGATTCGGATCCTGGGCACCGCTCATCAAGCCATGCTGTGGCGGCATCACACATACAAAATAGAGGAAGATGGGCACAGATGTTAGCTCAGGGCCAATCTTCCTCAGCAAAAAAAAAAAAAAAAAAGCAAGATTACCAAATGGTAGGGAGATGTTAAAGACATACTAATAAAAAAAGAGACAAATTACTAATATCAGGAAGGAAAGAGAGGCTATCACTGCTGATCCCATGGATGTTAAAATGATAATAAAGGAATATTATGAACAACTGTATGGCCACACATTTGATAACCTACATGAAATGGACCAATTCCTTGAAAGACCCAATCTACCAAAACTCACACAGGAGAAATAGATAACTCAAATGGGCCTATATCTATTTAAAAAATTGAATCAATACTTAATAACATTCCAAAACAGAAAGCACCAGGCCTAGATGATTTCATGGTGAATTCTATCAAACATTAAAGGAATAAATTATACCAATTCTCTACAATCTCTTCTAGGAAATAGAAGCAGAAGGAATACTTTCCAATTGATTCTATGAGGTTAGCATTACTTTAACACCAAAATAGACAAAAACATTACAAGAAAGGAAAACTACAGACCAATATCTCTCATGAACATAGATGTAAAAATCCTCAACAACATATTTGCAAATTGAATCTACCAATCTATAAAAGAAATTATATACCATGACCAAGGCAGATTTATTCCAGGTCTGCAAGGCTGGTTCAACATTCAAAAATGAATTAATGTAATCCGTCACATCAACAAGAAGAAAAATCATATGACCATATCAATAGACACAGAAAAACATCCAAAGACCTATTCCTGTTTGACAAAATCCAACACCTATTCATGATTAAAAAAACAAACAAAAAAAAGCCTCTCAGCAAACAAGGAATAGGGTAGAACTTCCTCAACTTGATAAAGAACATCTACAAAAAACCTACAGCTAACATCATACTTAATTGTGAGAAACTCGAAGTCTCCCCTCTAAGATCAGGTGTCAGGCCAGGATGTCCCCTCTCACCGCTCCTGGTCAACATCATAATAGAAGTCTTAGCTAATGTAATAAGATAGGAAAAGGAAATAAAATGTATAGATTGGGAAGGAAGAAATGAAACTACCTTTGTTCTCAGATGACCTGATTGTTTATGTGTAAAAGCCTAAAGATCAACAAAAACACTTGGAATTAATAAATAATTATAGCAAAGTTGCAGGATATAATGTTAATATACAAAAGACGTATTAACATCAAACTGAGACTTTCTCATTGAAACAACTGGAATTAAAAAAGACCTGAAAAGGCTTCTCACCACAGGGCTGAATGTTATTTACTGCCACGCGTGTGTATTTCTTCCCAAACCAGACATCACTGAATGAACAGAGCCAGCTAAACAGATCCTCCTTCATACCAGCCTTCCATTGACAATTCACAGCACATGTGTTCCTAGGCAATTAAATATTTCCCCATTGATTCTTAGCTCCAAATGATACTTGGTGCCTGCCTTGCTCCATTCCTGGTACTTCTCATGACTTGACAAAAAACGCTGCCTTCAGCTTAGGAGTGAGAGAGCCAAGAAAGAATGGTGGAGGGTGGGAAATATGGTTGGAGGTAGAGACGGCAGAGATAAGTTTTCACAAGAGATGGAGCTCATGGTCTATTTTTATTTTCTCTCCTCGTGAAAACGTTGCAATGTCTACATGATCGCAGATTGCATAAAACCATGTTGTGGATTTCACAGTTTGCGTAGCTGATTTCATGTCCTTTGGACAGTTCTATCTTGTTTCTGAGAGGTATAATTCCTACCCACTCCCTGCCTCCAGGACCTAACAGGATCTGCTTCACCCTCACCCCAATGTTCTGCTTAGGACTCAGAGGCGTCCTCCATGGGTAAGGGAGTCCTGGCTGCTTAGTTACAATTCCACCACCTACTTGCTGGGTTAATGGGCAGAAGTTTTGTCTTTGAAGCAATAGGAATTTTCCAGGAAGATCCCACTGGCCTGCAAACCACACATCTAGCTTTCTTCAGAAGAACTTTATATGCTTAATCTGAGCCTTCCAATTCTAGCACAGGGAAATGAGGGGATGGAAAGGGGCAGAAAATTCATGATGAAGACTACTGTCCTAAGCCACTATTGCATAGTAGGTGCTCAATCAATCACTGTTGAATCAATGAAGAGATGGCAAACCCAGCTTTCCCAACAGGTCCATTTCCCACAGGGAGATGTTGGCACAATGGGATAATGTTATTTCACAAAATACGTCATGTTCTGAGTTAGAACCAGAACATAGTGTCATATTTTAATAGTGAAAACTAGGGGCCCAGATTTGGCCTATAGGTTGTTCCCCATCCCTGTACTCAGGGCCTGGAATTTTAAAATAAAAGATTTAAAGCAAATTTGTTTTTTCTTTCTCATAGTTTAGCTGGTTTTTTCTATCACCGCTTTTGAACCATGACTCAATCCTCTCTTGTCTTTTTTGCAAACCCATGTTTTGTGGATTATATTTGGTTTGCAAAAGATTTCCAGGCTGGAGCTGTCACAGAGAACGCTGGAGGCATTAACAGACGGGATCTCATTGCAGTGATGGCTCTGAGGACGCAGGCTCCAATGTTATCCGTGCTTTTGAGACAGAGGACGCTGAATAGTGACTGAGGTTGGGAGGAATGTGCTCCCGGGGACAGATTTCTAAGCTGCCAGTTATAACGAATAACTCTCTACCAGCCACTGGCCATAGCTATAGCCCTGGGCAAATTCACTCGACCTTCTGGCCCCTCATCTCTGAAGTGGAAAACAGGAGCCTACTGCACAATGACTAAGTTTGTGGTTCTGGTGTCAGACAAATCTGGAGTTCAGCCCCAGTGGATCCCTTCTTCCTCACTGTGTGGCTCTAGGCAAGTCAATCACCTCTCTAAGCTCCATCATGTTCATCTCTAAAGTGGGGACACTCATGAAACACACACTGCACAGAACTGCTGTGAGTATGAAATGAAGTCCTGGCACAGTAATGTTTAGCTTTTATTACAACGTCAAAAATGATACAATTTAATCTTAACATTTGGACCCTTCTTAAAATCCAAGATGTAATTTTCTTCAAAATAGTACATGTTTTTATGCAGACGGGTTTATAAAGAGCCAAAACGGAACCTCCTTTTACTCCTTCTTACTCTGTTTTAATTTTGCTGGTTTCTACATTATTCACATTTTTCTGTTCGTGTTGGAAGGGGACAGAGATCCCTTCAACTACTCACCATTTTTCAGTTTCCTCCTCCTTACAAATTAATTCATCACCATTTTTAATTCCTCTTTTGGTTTACAGTGTAGCTTTAGAAGTGTTTATTTCTGGTTCTATCCAACTGCCAATAGTATCATTTGGTGTTTCAGGCAGAAGGAAGAATTTCCTAGCAGTAAATTTAGATTCTTCTAAAATAAACTTCCTCTACTTAAAAAAATATATTTAAATCATAACCTTATAAAATGCAAAATACTGGCTTTTCCTGGCTGACAGATTATGTTGAAGAAGTGTTTTTTTAAACCATGAGTTGTGCCCTTTTAGCGAGTGAAATCAACTCACCAGTTAAAAATAAATCAAAGAGAGTAGAAAATATTAGCGTGTGTTGCATGTTGTAAGTATTCATTTGTAATTAAACTCATGTGTGCTACGTCGAGAAGGAAAATGTATTTCTTGGTCTGGTTTTTGGTTAAAAAAACAACCTGTGTTTGAAAGCCCCCATGTTAAAGGTATTTGATTGGCCGTAGTAGATATAACCTGCTGCTGTTATTGGAGAGTTAAGGTCAAGGAGAAGCTTTTCCCTGATGCTCTGTATTTCAAACGATCTTGATTTTTTTTTTTTTTTTTTTTTTTGGTGAGGAAGCTCAGCCCTGAGCTAACATCCATGCTAATCCTCCTCTTTTTGCTGAGGAAGACCGGCCCTAAGCTAACATCTATTGCCAATCCTCCTCCTTTTTTTTCCCTAAAGCCCCAGTAGATAGTTGTATGTCATAGCTGCACATCCTTCTAGTTGCTGCATGTGGGACGCGGCCTCAGTATGGCCAGAGAAGCGGTGCATCGGTGCGCGTCCGGGATCCGAACCGAACCGGGGCCGCCAGTAGCGGAGCATGTGCACTTAACCGCTAAGCCACGGGGCCGGCCCTTGATTTTTAATCACTGTTGTTTTCAGTTCCACTAACTAGGACCTGAAGGGAAAAGGTGTGTGTGTGTGTGTGTGTGTGTTTAACGTGGGTGCGTATCATTTGCCTTGTAGGAAAATACCAGTCTAGAACAGAGTTTCTCAATCTCTGCACTCGGACATTTCAGGTCAGATGATTCTCTGTTGTGGGGCTGTCCTGTGTGTTACAGGATGTTTAGCAGCGTCCCTGGCCTCCACCCACTCGACGCCAGGAGCACCTTTCTCCCACCACCAGTTCTGACCAGCTGGAAACAAAATGTCTCGAGACAGTGCCAAATGTCCCTGTGGGGGAGGGACGGATGCCGCTGGTTGAGAACCACTGGTCTAGACCGCAGTGGCCTTGTTCACCCATGAAACTCCTGGCTTCTCCATCCTAAGTCCAGCGCTCCATCCAGGTTCAAAGGAAGGCTCGTCCAAGTCTCACCCAGCTGTACCTGTCGAGCTGACATCCGTGCCATCTAAAGTCACCATCAGTTACAGAATCAAGATCAGAGTCCCAAGCTCGGTGTTTGGAGACCTGTGTGCATGACTCTGCCCTGCCTGGGGTCTTGGAATACGTCTGGGCAAGTCCCTTCTCTCCCTGGCACCTGGGGATACGACACCTGTCCTAGCCACATCAAAAGGGAGCTGGGTGGAGGGGGGATAATTTAATAGGCGGGAAAGCCCTTTGCAGAGTTAAAAGCCCTCTTCAAAGGCGAGTGATTATTATACGCTGAGGCATAAATCAGGTGGTTCATGGCCTCACTGCCCTGAGCTCTTCTAGGGAGGAAGGGAAGTGCAGAGAGGAATTTAGCAATTGAGTAGGCAGGGAAGACTCGCCCTTTAATTCAACTTTTCACTGTAAACCTAGCGAAAAGCCCAAGCCGAGACCCCGGCACTGACGTCCAACCACGTATGTCTGGAATCTGTTCCCAAGGGCTGCCTCGCCCAGAACCAGGGCACGGCTGTCTGCGACGCCCCAGGCAGCCGTCTAGCCCAGGCAGGGCGATCGATGCTACGACCTGCAGTCTCTGTCACTGCTGCTTCCAGTCAAAGGGCTATTGGGGGCTGTCTGGGTGGAGGGGGCAGTCTGGCAAGGGTTTAGTCCAGCAGATTCTTGCCTTCCACTAACAATGTTTTATATTCAGACAAGGCATCAGCAGTGGCCTCAGAACTCACCCCTTCTCCCTCTCGACTTTCCCACCATTTCCCTACCTGGCCTTTTGGCCTGGCCTGGCCTGGTTATCTGGCTGATTCTCACTTTCTCTTGATCTCCCTACGGGGGACCAGGGAATAAAGCAGTCACCCTGAGTTGATCAGTTAGCAAGTGCAGCCACGACAGCTTCCCGCATTGCTCAAGAGGAGGACTTGAAGGCTCCACCAAGAGTTTTAAGCTGGAGTGAGTGACAAGACCAGATCTGGAGCCGGGGAAATCGTGGTGAAAGGGTTGGCAGGTGCAAGATGGCAAGAGGATCAGGTTTGGAAGGCTGTCACAGTGTCTGGGGGAGAGACCAGGGTGGCCTCAGCCAGGGACAAGGCAGTTGACGGGCTCTAGAACTATTGAGAAACCAGAATGATGGGATGAGGTGGAGGACTGGATGTGGGAAACGAGAGAGAGGAAGGAGTTAAGGAGGAGGCCCAGGGTTCTGGCTCCGGTTACGGGTTGGATTGTTGTGGTATTGACCCAAAAAGCAAAGACTGGACGCGAAGCAGGGGTTGAGGGGCTGAGGTGTCTGTCAACGCTAGAATGTGCTATCCATTTATCAAGTCTTGAAACTACGGGGCTGTGTGTGTCCAGAGGGGCGCCTCTTCCTATTTTGTACCAAGGCACGGTACAGACCAGCGGCCGCCTGGTGGGACATCTATGAGGGATGTGCACAGCGGTAGGATACCCGGAGTAGATTTCAGGAAAGACCCAGAAAGCAGACAGAGGAATGTGAGAGCTGTTGGGGACTAAAGCCGTGGTGCGGGCAGGGGACATGCAGAGGGAGAAGGATCAAGCCCCTTCACTCTTTTGATCAGGTTCCTTCTCACTGGTTCAACCCACCTGTCCAGCTCATCCTCTGCGCTGCGGCCACACTGGCCTTCTCGAAAGTGCTCCAAGCACTGGGATCATTACACTCCACGTTCCTTTTGCCAGAAACCACCTCCCACCCCCTGGATTAGCTGTTTCTCATCCTTCCAGTGTCAGCTCAATGGTGACCTCTCCTCAGACTAGAACAGAAAGTGCACTATGATCTCTGGAAACCTCCGCATATTTTCTGCATGGTATTTATCACAGGTGTATTTTTTTTTTTTTACAGCTCTATTGACGTATAATTTACATACCATAAAGTTCACCCATTGTAAGTGTACAACCAAATGACTTTTTTTGTAAATGCACAAAGTTATGCCACATCACCACAAAATTTCCATCACTGCCCAAAATTCCCATGAGCTAATTTGCAAACAATTTCTGTTCCCACCACATTTAACTTATCTGGATAGTTCATATAAATGAAATCACATAAATGGAATCATACAGTATGCAATCTTTTGCGTCTGACTTTTTGGTTAGCACAGTGGTTTTCAACCAGGGGCAACTTTGACTGGAGACATTGACAATAATTCGGAGATATATTTGGTTGTCAACTGGCAGAGGGTGCTACTGGCATCAAGTGGGTAAAGGCCAGGGACACTGCTAAACATCCTGCAGTGCACAGGACAGCCCCACAACAGAGAATTATCTAGCCCAAAATGTCAATAGCACCGAGGTTGAGAAACCCTGACTCAGCATAATGTTTTTGAGGTTCATCCATGTTGTAGCATGTATCAGTATTCTGTTCGTTTTTATTGCTGAATAGTAGTCCATCATGTGGAAATATCACAATTTGTTTATCCGTTGCCCTGTTGAAGGACATCTGGGTTGTTTCCAGTTTTGGGTTATTATTAATAATGCTGCTAAGAACATTCATATACGTCTTTGTGTGGACATATGCTTTTATTTTTCTTGGGTAGAATCCTAGGAATGGACTTGCTGGGTGGTATGGTAAGTTTACACATAACTTTTTAATAAATTGCTTAATATGATAAGTTTATACTTAACTTTTTAATAAATTGAATTAATAAATTGGAAACTATATTTCGAATTGGTTGTACCATTTTATGTGCCCATCAGCAAAGTATGCGAGTTCCAGTTTCTCCATCTCTATGTCGATACTTGGTAATTCTGTCTTTTTGATTTTGAAAGTTTATTTGATTCTTTTGCTGGTTTTAAAAATTGGGTTGTTTGTCTTCTTACTGAGTTGTAAGAATTATTTATATATTATCAGATATAGTATTTTATCAGATACATGATTTGCAAGTTTTTTCTGTCTACAGCTTGTCTTTTCATTTTCTTATGAAAATGTCTTTTGAAGCTCAACATTCTTTTTAATTTTAATGAAGTCCAATTTATCATTTCTTTCTTTTATGGCTTGTGATTTGGTGTTGTATCTAAGAAGTCTTTGCCAAACCCAGAGTCATGAAGATTTTCTTCTATTTTTTTAGGAGTTTGTAGTTTTAGATCTTGTATTTAGGTCTATGATCCATTTTGAGTTAATTTTTGTGTATCGTGTGAGGTAAGAGTCTCAGTTCATTTTTTTGCATATCCACTTGTATCAGCACCATTTGCTGAAAAGACTATCTTTTCTCCATTGAACGGTTTCAGTACTTTTGTTGAAAATCAATAGACCATGAATGTAAGGGTTTATTTCTCATCTCTCAGTTTTGCTCCGTTGATCTATATGCCAATCCTTAGGGAAATACCACATTGTCTTGATTACTGTAGCTTTATAGTAAGTTTTGAGACTGGGTAGTGGAAATTTATCCCAACTTCATTCTTCTTTTTCAAAATTGTTTTGGTTATTCCAGGTCTTTTGCATTCATATAAATTTTGAGATCTTCTTGTCAATTTCTACAAAAAAGCCTGCTGGGATTTTGATAGGTGTTGTGCTGAATCTACAGATCAATTTGGGAAGAACTGACATCTTAACAGTATTGAATCTTCCAATCCATGAACATGGAATGTCTCTCCATTTATTTAGATCTTTAATTTTCTTGGCAACGCTTTGTTAACTTTATTCTAGGTATTTTACTCTGTTTGATGTTATTGCGGATGGAATTGTTTTCTTAATTTCATTTTCAGGCTGTTTGTTGCTAATAAATATATATTTAAAATATATATAAGTACAATTGATTTTTAAATATTGTGACCTTGTTAAACTCGTTTATGGGTCCTAGTGGTTTTTTGTGAATTTCTAAGGCTCTTCTACATATAGGATGATGCCATCTGTGAATAAAGACAGTTTCACTTCTTCCTTTCCAGTCTGGATACCTTTAATTTCTTTTCTCCTCCCTCATTGCACCGACTAGAATCTTCAGTAAAGTGTTGAGCAGAAGCAAGGAGAGCAAACATTGTTGCCTTTTCCCCAACCTTAGAGAAAACCAATAAGTACATGTTAGCTGTGGGTGTTTGTAGAAGCACTTATCAGGTTGAGAAAATTCCCTTCTGTTCCTGATTTATAGAGAGTTTTTATCATGAATAGATGTTGGATTTTGTCAGATGCTTTTTCGGCATCTATTATGATGATCATGTGGGGTTTTTTTTCACCTGTTCTATTAATATAGTATATTACATTAATTGTTTATCAAATGTTAAACCAATATTGCATTTCTTGCATAAATATCACTTGGTCATGGTGTATAATCCCTTTTGTACGTTGCTGAATTTGGTTTGCTAATACTTTGCATCTATGTTCTTGAGGGATATTGGTCTGTAGCAGGAGTTGGCAAATTTTTTCCGTAAATGGTAAATATTTTTGGCTTTGTGGCTATACAGCCTCTGATGCAACTACCCACCTGTGCTGTTGCAGAGCAAAAGCAGTCATAGACAATATGACTTTATTTATGTATTTATGTAAAATGAAACTTTATTTACAAAAGCAGGTGACAGGCCAGATTTGGTCTGACCATTGGTCTGAAGTTTTCTTTTCATGTGATGTCTTTGTCTGGCTTTGGCATCAGGGTAATACCAGCTTCACAGAATGAGTGAGGAAGTGCTCCCTACTCCTCTATTTTCTGAAAGAGTTTGTGAAGGATTAGTATGATTTCTTCTTTAAGTATTTGATGGAATTCACCAGTGAAGACATCTAGCTCTGGGCTTTATTTTGAAGGAAGATTATTTATTTCTAATTCAATTTCTTTACTTGTTATACGTTTATTCAAATTTTCTCTTTCTTCTTGAGTAAGTTTCAATAATTTGTCTTTCTAGGAATTTGTCCATTTCCTAAGTTGTCTTATTTTTTGGCATAAAGTTGTTCATAATATTCCTTTATATTTCTTTTAGTTTCTGTAATTCTGATTTGGGGAATTTATTGCTTCTCCCTTATTTTCTTGGTCAGTCTAGCTAGATTTTCCTGATGTAAAATGTCCCTCTTTGCTCTAGTAACATTTCTTGTTTTAAAATAAATTTTGTCTGATAGCAATATAGCCACTCCACATCTCTTATGGTTACTGTTTGCATTGATTCCAATTTTTTAGTTTTTTTTTTTGCTGAGGAAGATTAGGCTCCAGCTAACATCTGTTGCCAATCTTCCTCTTTTTTTGCTTGAGGAAGATTAGCCCTGAGTTAACATCTGTGCCAATCTTCCTCCACTTTATATGTGGGTCACCGCCATGGCATGGCTGATGAGTGGAGTACGTCTGCTCCTGGGATCCGAACCTGCAAACCCAGGCTGCTGAAGCGGAGCACACCAAACTTAACCACTATGCCATGGGGCTGGCCCCTCAATTTTTTACTTTCAACTTAGTTGTGTCTTTGAATCTAAGGTGTGTCTCTTACAGGAAGCATATATTTGGGTCTTGCTTTTTTAATCTGGTCTGACAATCTCTGCCTTTTGATTGAAGTGTTTTTTTCCATTTACACTTAATAACTTACATAAAATTATTCATATGGTTGGATTTACATCTGCCATTTTGCTATTGTTGTTTATTTGTCTCATTTCATGTCTTTTTTTGTTCCCCTGTTACTTCTTTACTGCCTTTTATTGTGTTAAATAAATATTTTTTAGCCCACTGTTTTGATTCCTCTGTTGATCTTTAAACTATTTTTTTGAGTTATTCTCTTAGTGGTTGATTTAGGGATTATAATGTGCATCTTAATTATCACAATCTATTTTAGAATAACACTAAATATTTTCTATTTGATGAGTCATTGTTATCCTACTGTTTTTTAATTCTTTAAACATGGTTTCCTTTAGTTCTTTGAATGTATTTATAATAGCTGCTTTGAAGTCTTTGTCTGCTAAAGCCGACATCTGGGGACACACAGAGACAGTTTCTATTGATTGCTTTTTTCCCTGAGGATATTTACATTTCTTTGTTTCTTTGCACATCTCACAATTTTTGTTGACTACTGAAAATTTTAGATAAAATTTGTAGCAACTCTGTATTTCAACTTTTTTTCTTCCTAATGATTGTCGTCCTTGTTACTGTTTTGCTTGGGTGTTTGTTAAGTTACTTCCCGGACTAAATCTGTCGAGTTGGTCTCCTCCACAACGTGCGGTTACTGATGTCTCTGTTCAATTTTTTTTCTCATTTTTATTTCTAAACCTGGCTTCCTAGGGGTCGCCCCTGTATCTGCATAGCTTAATATTCAGCCAAAAATTGGTCAGAGGTTGTGCTCTAACACTTTGAGCTAGTAAGGCTTCTGTTCTCTGCTGGTGAGTGCAGTCAATGTTCAGGTCATTTTCAAGTCTGCCTTGACTCTTAGTTTCTGCCGGACCCCCCTGTGTCTCCTCTGCTCGTCTACACAGGCTCCACTGGCCAGGGATGTGTAAGTGGCCTGGGCTGGTCTAGTCTCTACTACACATGTGCATAAGCCCTGGCCAACCAGAATATGTAGAGAGCTTATCAAGCCCCCTATGGCTGCCTCACTTCCCAGGATTCTAAGCTGTCAGGCCACTGTTGTCCCCAAGTAGGACTGCAACTTTGGACTTCTGGAGCTGCTGGCTCTCCCTGATCTCTTGCCACCAAGACTGCCAGTTTAGCCAACAATGCTCCAAATCAAGTGAGCCCCATCAGACTGGTTTTCATGGGCTACTCGCCCTGGTTGAACTATTATGCAAATAGAACTGGGGGTGGGGAAACTGGAGAAGCCCCAGGTAAGTGCATCACAAACTTAAGGCTCAGAAGTTTTCACGAATAAATGCTCTGTTTGTTGTATGCCTTTGGTTGATTTTCAGAGTGCTAATATAGCGCTAGATAGTTTTGTTCAGCTTCATAGTTGCTTTTTCTTTATTGTGGTAAAATATACATCATATAAAGTTTACCATTGTAACCATTTTAGGTGTACAGTGCAGTGGCATTAACATTACATTCGCATCTTGTGCAACCATCACCACTGTCCATCTCCAGAACTTTCTCATCATCCCAAACTGAAACTCTGTACCCATTAAACACTAACTCTCCATTTCCCCCTCCCCCCAGCCCCTGTCAACCACTATTCTACTTTCTGTCTCTATGACTTTTGTGTCTGGTTTCTTTCACTCAGCATATGTCTTCAAGGTTCATCCATGTTGTAGCATTTATCAGAATTTCATTCCTTTTAAAAGTTGAATAATATACCATTGTACGTATACCACATTTTAGTTATCCATTCATCCATCGATGGACTATAATTGCTTTTTGAGGAAAAGATTTGTCAACCTCCTCATTCCATCATTCTGGAAGTGAATCTCCACAGGTGTCACTTTACATTTATCTGTATATTATTTGACTAATGACTCTCTCCCACATTAGACAAACTCCATGGGGGGGAGAAATAAAGTTTTTTATTGGTTGCTCTACCCTTGCACCCAGTAGTAGGCACTCAGTAAATACTTGTTGAATATATGAATATGTAAGATATGGAATACGATAACTCCCTTGGAATTGTTTTAAGCCAGAAGAGTCAAAGATGGGTGAGTTTTAGAAAAAAATTGCTACTATTAAATGAGCACTTACTATGTTGCTGGGCTCCATGCCAAGCTCTCCATTGCCTTACCTCATTCAGTCCTCACAACAAACCCTTTGTCTTAAGTATGTGCAACAAAATCACATTTTAAGGACAAGGGTGGGAGTTAAACTCTAAAGGCAAAAATTGGTATAATCAAAATGACCTAACTTTAACACTCACTCAAGTGAGATGCCTTTCACTGCACGCTCATGCTAGAATGTCTGGCCGTTGGGTAGAGTGGTAGGGGGCTTATAAACTACCCTCTCACCCCCACCACCTATGTTTGACTTGAAATTAGTTAACTATGATGCGACTCCATCTGACTAGTATCACCCACGTTTTACGGACGAGGAAGCGGGACCATGCAGTGGACACGCGGACGGGCAGGCGAGAGGCAGAGACACCGAAGAGGGTGTCCAGTGGTCCTCGCAGGCGGTCGAGGGGGAGGTCCAGACAGAGGCAGGGGCTGGAGAGCACGGTCCTGGGGCGGGGACAGGATCGCCTTGCGGGCTACGGATTCTTCAGGGAGCCAAAGGATAGCGGGTAGACCCCATTCCACATCTCCCCGTCATCTCTAGCCCTTCCCCACCTGGTCACTCACCTGCTCGCAGAGCTCCTGGTTTCTCTACCCACAGTTACCTCCGCGGTACCTGCGTTGCTAGGTTACCCACCTCGGAAGGCGGGACTCGGCGTCTGACTGACTTTCCTCTTCACCATTCAATTCCTTGTTCCGCCCAGTTAGCCCCACCTCCTGAGGCCTGACCAATCAGGAGCACCGTCTCTCTGACCCTCCACCAATTGAAAGACCCGGGACGCCCTCTGGGTTGGGCCGAACGAGTAAGGCGGGGAGCGCAGAAGGGGAAGGGGCGGGGCTTCTTTGTCCCGCCCCTTTACAAGGAGGCGGGTAGGGAGTCCTGCCTCGGCAGCGGGCGAGAACTGGAGAAGGACGTGAGGCTTGGCCAATCAGAGTTCACCATGGCAGCCTAGGTAGCCAATAGGCCGTGGCGGAGGGGAAATGGGGCGGGGCCGCTGGAGTTGAGGGGACGGTAGGAGGTGGACGCGAGAGCTGGCGCAGCTGCTGTGGTGGCAGCGGCTGAAACGGCGGCGGCTGCAAGAGCTCCGGGCTCGCGGCTTTGGCGGCGGCGGCGGCGCCGGCGGGCTGGGCTGCGCGGTGCGGACCCTGGCGCGCGGTCCGGGTTGCTGGGGCGGCGCGTGTAAGAATCCGAGTGGGACGGGGGCTGGGCTGCCTGAGAGGGCAGGGGTCAGGGGCCAGAGGGCGCGGAGTAAGGGGTTGCGGCTGGGCGCTGGGGTGTGGGAGGCGGGCTGGGCGGGCCCAGAGGGGCTGCGGGGAAGTCATCGCTGGGCTTCTCTCCCTCCAGCCCGGGCCCGGGCTTTGTACCCCCTCTGCTCGCCCCCTGGCTTCCCGGGGCGACCCCCACGCGGGGCCCAGACCGGGGCTGGAGCACGTGGAGCCGGAGCCCGCACTTCTCTCCCCGCTCCTCCTCCCTCGTCTGCTCCTCTTCCTGGCGCCCTCAGGCGACCCAGCCCGCCAGAGACTCGTGCCCCGGTCAGGCTGCTGGCCCTCTTTCCTGGGACGTGTCCCCAGGGGTGACCCTTCCCTTCTGGGTCCTCTAGAGAGCCAGAAGCAAAGCCCGCGGAAGGAACACGGGGCTGGGACTCAGGAGTCCTGCACTGTGTGACCTTGGTCAAGTGGCTTGTCCCCTCTGGGCCTCACTTTTCCCTCTCTGTAACACGATGGGCTTGAATTCAAATTGGGAGCCTGTTCCTGGGAGGCGGTATAGGGTCCAGCCGGGAAAGGTCCCTGAATTCATCTGTTCGGATTCGACTCTGGTCTCCACCACTTCCCTGCTGTTTACCTACAAGAGGCAAGTTGAGTTATCTCCTCCAAGCCTCAGCTTCCTCATCTGTAAAGTGGGGATATTAATGAAATAGGATTTCTGAACAGCAGCACTACTGACGTTCTCAGCCACATGTTTCTGTGTTGTGGTGGGACTCACCTGTGCATTGTAGGATGTTCAGCTGGGTTCCTGGCCTCTCCCTCTAACCCCCCCACCCCCAAGTTGTGACAATCAAAAATGTCTCCATATGTTGCTAGTGTCTCCCAGAGTACAAAATCACCCCAGTTGAGAGCCACAGGGCCAAGACAATGCATACAAGCAGTTATATATTAAACAGTTAAAATGAAAGCCACTAGCCGTTATGATGATAATGATCAGAAACCTCTTCTTGAGTTCAGACGGTTAATAGAGTCTCCTGTCCTCAAAATAAATTCGAGAAAGAATGACAAAGATATTGATAATTGTCAAAGCTGAGTGATGGATACAAAGAAATTCATTTACATATTCTCTCTACTTCTGAGTATGTTTGAAAATACCTGTGGTAGAACGTTAAACCAAGAAAAAAAAAAAAGCCCCAAAACACGTAATTCTTAAGACAGTCTAATGGTAGTGTCTCATTTGGGGTTTCCTCTTCTGTCTCCCCACAACTGAGATTTAAAAGCAGAATAGGTCCCCAGATCTGGAGGAAATGTTAAAAAATCTCACAGGAAGTTTGCGGGGCTGAGAGCTGCAGGCTTAGCAGTAAAGGGAATGGTGCTCACTTTTGCTACCTTGTTTTGAGAGGATGTTGATGCACAGGGGTCTGCTTGGGGTTATTCTGATGATTTGTGGAAGAGGTCAATTTCCAGGTGGCCATTCAGTGGGCGAGTTGGGAGGCAAAGTTGACTAAGCCCAGAAGGGTCCAGCTGGAGGAAGGAATCTGCTGCTGTTTTCAAGGTCAAAGGTCTGCTATCAGATCTGCTGAGTCTTTGCTTTTCTTTTGGCCCTCCTCAGCGGAAATGGGAATGTGTATAAATAGGACCTGTAACTGCCTAGTTCTGAGCGTTTTCAGTTGAGAGTTCAGGATGAGCGCTTTTGCTGTGTGACTCTGGACATCATTTAAAAAAACACTCTTGTTCTCTTCGCCCTCCTCCTCAAACTTCTAAAGATTTTTATTTATTTATTTTTTCCCCCCAAAGCCCCAGTAGATAGTTGTATGTCACAGCTGCACATCCTTCCAGTTGCTGCACGTGGGACGCGGCCTCAGCATGGCCGGAGAAGCGGTGCATCTGTGCGCGCCCGGGATCCGAACCCGGGCCGCCAGCAGTAGAGTGCGCGCACTTAACCGCTAAGCCACGGCCGGCCCTCCTCAAGCTTCTAAATCGAGGAGAATAACACCTGTATGAGAAGGCTGTGGGCGAGCATAGATGACCTGGCACCCTGCCTCTTTACGGGTCATTGGGGCGAGGTGCTGCCTGAACGCCAGGGCTAGGACTTGGAGGAATCCTAGTGTAGTGGCTAGGAGCTCGGGTCTGGAGTCAGATTGCATAGTTCAAAGCCTGACTTTATAGCTGTGGGTTCTTGGGCAAGTTACTTAACTTCTCTGAGCCTAAAGTCTCCTCCCCCTCTGTAATGGAGGATAATAATCCTACCTGTCTATTAATAAAGTTTCAATCAGCTTTACTTAAAAATTGCTGTAAGAATACCTGGTACACAGTAAGTGCTCACTGAGTATTAGCTACTATTATTTTAACAGTTGTATTTTTTTAAGTCTCAAATCTTTACAAAACTCAAAACACCAGTGTAAGGTGGGTGGAGGGGGAACATAGCCAGAATCTGAAGCTCCAGACATAATTACCCCTAACTTTCAGATTTTGTTCGTGCAGAGTTTTTCCCCATATTTTAATGCTATTGTATTGCAATATTTTTCTTTATTTTTTTGAGATATAATTCACATATCATAAAATCCACCATTTTAAAGGGTGCAATTCAGTGGTCTTTAGTATATTCACAAGGTTATGCAACCATTGCCACCATCTAATTCCAGAACATTTTCATCAGTAGTGGTTGTATTCTGATAATTGTCTCTCTTTCTTTTTCATCTGTATCTCTCTCTTTATCCCTGTCTATCTTTTATTGTCTAGAAGATGTCTCTAATGGAGGAGTTTCTGAGAAGCACCTCTGGGCCAGTGGCTTTGAAAGGGAGCTCCAAGCAGAGGCTGTTTGAAGCCCTGGACATCGCATCCTGAGGGCTGTAGGAGAAGAGAGCATATGGCTGTGAGTTTGGATGACGACGTGCCCCTCATCCTGACCCTGGACGAGGGTGGCAGTGCCCCACTGGCTCCGTCCAACAGCCTGGGCCGAGAGGAGCTGCCCAGCAGAAGTAAGACGTGGGGTGGGCTGGTGGGGGGCAACTTTTCTATTTCAAGGGGCGAGTTGTGGGCGTGGTGGTCTGATAGTAGATGTGTGTACCCTAATTCCTGACCCCACATTTGGCTCCAGGTTCTCACAAACTACTGGGAGACTGTGGGGTCCTAATCCCAGCTTCTGGATGCTTCCGGGGGCTGCTCTGCCCTCCCGGGGCCCTCGCTCCCATCAGCGCCTTGCCTCCCTGGCACCTGAGTACCCTGGCTTTGTTCGGGGATGCTTGGCGGGGACTTCAGGTTAACCTGCTCCCAGGCTAGGTTCCTTGCCCAGGAACTTCCCTGCCCAGTTCCTTGTTAAAAAAGGAAACCGATTTCAACACCCGCCTCCGTCTGCCCCAACCTGAAACCGTTGGCAGGAGAGTGGAGTTGACTGCTGCTTTCCGTTGGAGCTTGGTGCCTGCGTTGCCAGAATGGGGTGGAAAGGGGCAAGCCTTTGCCAGGATCCATTGATTTGAGGGTTTGGGGTTTTGCTTTGTCTTCCTCTAAACCAAAGCCTAGCACAAAGGGAACCCAAGAGAGGTTGCGAGCTTTAAATTTTTAAAATTTTAAATGTGTTGCTGGCAGAACGAGAGGCCTTAAAAACCTTTCTGGTCTTTGTCCCGAAGCGGTTTGCTTCATTTGCTCAGGCCTTGGGCCCAGGAGAGGCTTAAAATAACTTGCCCTTTGTGGAGGGTCCTAAGATGGCAGGGACTGGCGCTTTGTGGTCTTCTTAGCCAATGGGTGTTCCACCCGCCCTGTGCTCCGGAGCTAGGACAGAGGGGTATTGCCCTCCTCCAGTTCACAAGTGAAGACACTGGGTGTGGGGAAAGACGAGCCTGGCTCTGCCGTCTCCTTTGTCCGGAGAGAACGCAGTTGGGTACCGGAGCTCAGCAGCCTCCCCTCAGAAGTGATGAAGGAGGGCAGTGTTCCTGTAGATGGGAGTGCCGCGGGCGGCCTGGCTCCCTGTAGCCTGGCCTCTCCGCTGCCGTTCACCCTGTCTAGGGCGGCAGAGCTGGTGGTCCAGGAAGGTTAGAATGTAAACCAGATTTTTCTCTAAGCACCATTCAGGGCTGAGAAACCGGTGGCTCTGATTTCAGGCACACTTCTTAAATGCCCTAGAGCTCTCAAGCTAAGTGATAGGCTCTTTCTCATCTGTTACCTTCACTAAGATCCTTTTCAAAGTAGGCGGTATTATCCCTATTTTACAGAGGAGGATACTAAGTCAGAGAGGTTAAGAAACTTGCCCAAGGTCACACAGCCAAGCACGTGGTTGAGCAGAGATTTGAACCCAGGTCTGTCTGACTCCAAAGTTCCTTCCCTTCCTCCTCCTCCCTTTTTTCCTCTCCTCTCCTCTCCTCCCTCTCCTTTTCCCGCTTCTCCTTTTTGCTCCACAAGTCTTTAGTAAATGTGAGTGCTGGCCCGTGGTATTTGCATATATTATCTCATCATATAACCTCAAGAGAGAGTTATTGTTATTATCTCCAGTTTACAGAGGAAGAATCAGCCACAGAGAGGTTAAGGAACTTGTCCACGATCACACAACCAGTAAGCAGTAATGCCTCTCACTCTCCGCTCTCATGCCACCATGTAAAGTTCTTTGGGGAAAGGGATGTAAAGGCGGGTGCGTCCAGGGCCAACAAGGGAATGGATGGAAAGGGAGGGTGGTTGGCATACTCAGAGTGTGGATCATTCTGGAAATAGCCAGGCTCAAGAGTCTAAATTAGAATCCTGGCCATTGTCGTGGGTATCACTTTCAAGTCCTTGCAGAGTATCAGAGCTGATGGCAGGGCGTCCAGCTCTCCTGCGGGATGAAAGTGGGAAGGGCAGCTAGTTCTGTGTCAGGATCAGGTTTTGAACTGTTGATGGAGCTTGATGAGTGGGAAGTAGGCCAACTAGCCAATGAAACCAGCCTTGGACAGGCCACCAGTGAGGCTGTTCTTATCTTGGCGAAGTTGGGGACTTAATTTTGGTTTGTTTCTTAAGAAAAGAGAAATATGAAACTGACAGGGTCCAGGGAAGTTGTGCTTTTGGCGCCAAAGTGTGTTAGCGCCTCAGTTTCCCCTCTCACCCTCTTCCTGGGTCATTTGCTGAAACCTCTAAGAACTAATGGATGTGATCCAGGGAGCCCGGCTGGGAAAACCGTGGGGCCTTTCTGAGGAAAGGAGATTCCAGAGGAGGCCTGCCCTGCTTTATGTAGGCCTTTGTTGTTTCACGCTTGGATTTTGGCGTTGACCTTCCACCCAAGGTCCCCTGTCCCTGCTGCCTGAACGGTCTGTCTAAAACACAAATCTGACCTGGCCATTTCCCTGGCTTGAAGCTCCCCAGGACCTTCCCATCCCCTAGAGGATGCAGGCCAGGCTCCTTAGCTGTGTATGAGGCCTTGTGTGTTCTAGCGCCTTCTTGCCTGACCAGTCCCGTTTCCTGCCTTAGCCCACGACCCCACACCACTTCTAGTTCTGTGAATCCCTGGTGCATTCTTTTCTTGTGTGTGTATGTGTGTGTGAGGAAGATCAGCCCTGAGCTAACATCCGTGCTAATCCTCCTCTCTTTGCTGAGGAAGACTGGCTCTGAGCTAACATCTATTGCCAGTCCTCCTCCTTTTTCTCCCTAAAGCTCCAGTAGATAGTTGTATATCATAGCTGCACATCCTTCTAGTTGCTGTATGTGGGACGCGGCCTCAGCATGGCCGGAGAAGCGGTGTGTTGGTGCGCGCCCGGGATCCGAACCCGGGCTGCCAGTAGCAGAGTGTGCGCACTTAACTGCTAAGCCACGGGGCCGGCCCCCTGGTGCATTCTTACAGCTTTCCGCCTGGTTGGTGACTCTGTCTGGAGTGCTTTCCCAGCCTCTTGTTTGCTCATGAGCTCCAGTTCCGTCTTGAAAATCCTGCTGATAATCCCATCTCTTTGAAGCCTTCACTGAACACCCTCCTTCCTGACAGGGCTACTCACTGCCCTTTTCTGCGCTGGTATCTGGATTCCATCATTACAGGTAGCTTACTGTGTGGTAATTACCAGGCCCTGAGTTCCATTCATCTTCGAATCTCCTAGCTGTGTCTGCAATAGAAGGTACTCAAGAAACCATGGTTGAAATAAATCTAGGTGGGTTTCTGGGGCCTTGTAGCTCCTGGGAGTGGTTGTCTGAGGAGCCTGTTGGAGGTGGGCAGCATCTCCTCCTGGCTCTCCTCCTAAGCAGTGGTTTGGGTCTCATTTCTCCCAACCCAGCTGATTGTCCTGGAGTTGCCGTCGTCGCCCCAGTCTGGGGCTGATGCAAACCGCTGAGGTATTAAGGAGTTGGCAGAGTGCACAGAGGCCTTCAGCAGGGTTGGCAGCTACAAGGGCATGAGCCCCTGAGAGCTAGGCCAGCTTTCTAAGGGTGTGAGGCTTGATCGAGCCTGGGCCTCCGCCCTGGCCAGCAGCTGTGGCCAGTGCCTTCCTCTGGCTCTGTACCTACATACTCCTTGCCGTAGTGTGCTCGGACTGCCACGACAAAACACCACAGACCGGGGGCTTAAGCAACAGAAATTTATTGTTCCAGTTCCGGAGGCTGGAAGCCCAAGATCAAGGTGTCAGCCGGGTTGGTTTTTTCTGAGGCCTCTCTCCTTGACCTGCAGACGGCCACCTTCTCACTGTATCCTCACATGCTCATCCCTCAGTCTGTGTCCTAATCTCTTCTTATAAGGAAACCAGTAAGATTGCATTAGGGCCCACCCATATGGCCTCATTTTACCTGAATTAGCTCTTTAAAATCTCTATCTCCAAATTCAGCCACATTCTGATGTCCTGGGGGTAGGACTTCTACATAGGAATTTAGGGGGACACAATTCAGCTGATAACACTCCTGCCCTTTCCTCAGAGGCAGGTACCCAGGAACCTGGCTGTGCTGCCTATGACCTTTGGCCCTGTGCTAGGGATGACCTATGCTGGGGCATTATCCCTGCAGGAAACTGGAGGGTTTGGATTTTTTTTCCTTATATGGGCGAGGATGGATTTTATCCAAGACTCAGACATCTCTGGGCTATAAGAGTGGCTGCCGAAATGCTAATGAGTGACTCACCGGCAGAAGATGTCAGGTTGATAAAGGAGGCAGGTATGAGCAGAGGTATTTAAAGCCTGGGAATTAGGAATAACCTTGAGAACAGTCGGTGGGGCTGGCGTTAGACAGTGCGGTCTAGAGATAGCCCACAGTCTGCACTGCGCATCAGGCTGTGGTCCAGACCGCCACTAGACCCTGGAGTCTGAACGTTGCGGGCAATACAGGGGATTTTCCAGGGGAATTAATGGTTGCACTCAACTTTTGCCTTTTCGTTGCCTTTAAACCCAACAGCTGCCTAAGATGGGCCTGCAGTGTTTGCCTTTTCTGGGTGAAAGAAGGATTAGGGGCACAGGAGGTGGCTGAGGCTTCAATAGGGCACTTAGTCTCATGGGCTCCTTTGGTGCTGGTTCATGGTTTCCAGGTGACAGGCCGTGCAGAGGTAAGGCCTAAGGTAACAGAGCAGAGGAGCCCCCTCCTCCTCATCCTGATACCCAGTACACCATCGGGAGTTACCTAGGACCCATTGCAGTGTCTCGCAATGCGGAGGGCCACAGTCTTCATGCAGCCAGAGCCAGCTGGTACCAGGCTCAGTCCAGGTGGGCCAGAGTTGTTGGCCTTAGCGCAGGTGTAGCCAAGATGAGCTGGGAAAGAGCAGTGGGGCTGTACACCCAAAGATGGTGAACCCCAAGGTGGGCTGTCCATCGCAGAGATCTGTGCCCATGGTTCTTTCTCTGACCAAGCATTTCCGTGTATTTGCCAAAGAGGGAAGCCCAAGGGACTTGCCTAGCTTCTGTCACTTGTGATACCCTGGGTGGTGGAGTGGTTAAGCATGCAGGCTCTGGAGTCAAGCTCCAGGCTTCCAGTCCTAGCTGGGTACGGAGCTTAGCTTCTCCAAGCCTCAGCCTCCTCGTCTGTAGAGTGGGAGTATGATAGCATCTCCCAGTAGAGTTGTTGGGATTTAGTGAGATCCTGTGTGCGATGCCCAGGGTAAGTGCTCGGCCTGTCATGGCATTATTATCATGGCCAGAGATTGGGCTTCTTGGGAATATCATGGTGCATGAGCAGGGGTCCTGGACCCGGGCCAAGATCCGAAACCTTTTTGCCTCCCTCCTGGCACGGTGGGTGGCCCCCGCCGAGCAGGAAAGCGGAGGCAGCAGGGCAGCTGGAGACGAAACAGCAGTTAGATTTTCACAGCCTCGCAGGGAGCTCGGGCGTTTGGCTCTACCAGAGTCATTCCCCGGGCTTTCTTAGGGCCTCGCCGAGGCAGGATGCCAGGTGTCTCCAGGCCGGCGGAGGCACCAGTTAAAATGAGCAAGCACCCGGCATGCTGGGTTCCCGCGTTCTAACCGAGACTTGAAGCCTGTCACTCCCTCAACCCCCCGAGTCTTCATGGGGGTCCTGTCTGTTGCCTCAGGCCCCCCTGCCGTGAAATGCCGTCTCTCCCCTCCGCGTGCCGAAAGCTGCCGCGTTGAAATGGCAGTGGTGGCAGCTGGGTGCGGCGCTCCGCGCTGTGCTTCACCCCTGCCTTGGGGGGGCTCAGCTCACGTTTGCTGTCACAGCGCCTCATGAGCCACAACAGTCGCCGCCTCAGTCTCCAAGTCAGGGAGGGAACATGGAGGGCCCTGATGGCTCACAGCAGTGTGCCTCTGGTGGCTGCTGGTTGCAGTGCCCTCCTGGGGCTGCCTCGAATGACAGCACGGTGGCCCAGGACTGAAACCCACGCTCTTCAGAGGAAGTACCAGGATCAAGCCCTGGACACACGTTGGTCCCAGGACTGTCCCCATCCCACCTTCATGCTCAGGGAGCCCCCGGGACAGCTCGCCATTCTTGTCCCTTTGCTGGGGGAATTCCCTTATTTCCTGCCTCTCTCCCTTCTCTCCCCATCAGTCCAAGCTGAGTAAGGTCGTATGCAATAAAAATAACGGCTCATGGGCACTGAGACCCTACTGTGTACCAGGCAGTGTCCAAAAGCACTTTGCCTGTGCTGGCTCTCTCACTGGGTCCTCCCAATAGATCCATGGGGTCAGTGTTTGTAGTATCCTTATCGGACAGAAGAGGAGACTGACGCTCTGAGAGGTCGAAACTTACCCAAGGGTCATGCATCCAAGAAGTGCCAGCGGCAGCATTTGAACCCGTGTCTTCCGACTGCAGAACTCAACCTCTTAGCTGATGTGCCCACGCTGTGAACTAAAGCTCTGTGGAAGACGTAGAATTTTAGGTTGAAGTTTCTTTTCCACGAGGAAGTTGGTTTCTATCTCTATCTTCTTTTTTTTTTTTTTTTAAATAAAACTTTTATTTCCTACAAGGCATGTTATTCTAAATTGGACTTCTGTACCTGGAGCTCCCTTTCATGTTATAAAAATAGCAAAACTGATGGCGTTTCATTGTACAAGCTGTATTGGATCATCGCAGAGAAACTAGGAGAACGGGCAAGAGGAAGAGAACCAGGGCACAAAGGACAGCCGCGATTTCACCCAGCCGTGAAATCAACAGCTGTCCCCTCAAGGCATGCCCTTCCCAACTCTTCCCCTGCACAGGCATTTGGCTAAATTGTACATCATGGTTGTTGGAACAAGATGGTTTGGGCTGAAAATGGGAACTCATAGGAGTCAAGATTTGGGAATGGGAAAGAAAGGCCAAAGGAGGTCCAGCCTTGGAGTGGGGCATGAGACTCAAAAGGCTGGCTGGGGTTGCTGAGGAGGGTGACCCCTGAGGTCACTGGTTCCCAGGGGCAGGTGACCCCACATCGGGGCTTGCCTGGAGCATGGATAACCATGGGGGCCTAGACTGGATAACCGATTTCGGCCATTGGTGCTGGGGTTGCCTTTCTCACTGGGGACCCCTTTGCCGTGTTTGTTTTGGTTAGGGGTCCTTATCTAGTTGTGCAAGTGGAGAGTTCTTCCTCTATTCAGAGCACTTGTGAGGATCCTGTTCAGCTGAAGTGACCTTGTAGCAAGGACCTGAGAGCTTGGCTGCCCTGGGACACTCTGGAGAGTGTACGCCGTCTACAGGGGCGGCTGCTACTTCCCTGTGGCCATTCGTTACCATGTAGGGTCACAGGCTGGTTGGTACCACATTTTCCAATGTTTACAGAGAAGTCAGCACCTACACTTCTCATCGCAAGTCTTCTGATTTTTAAATAGTGGCAACCAATTCGTATTTCTTTTTTTTTTTGTGAGGGAGATCAGCCCTGAGCTAACATCCGTGCTAATCCTTCTCTTTTTGCTGAGGAAGACCGGCTCTGAGCTAACATCTATTGCCAGTCCTCCTCCTTTTTTTCCCCAAAGCCCCAGTAGATAGTTGTATGTCATAGCTGCACATCCTTCTAGTTGCTGTATGTGGGACGCGGCCTCAGCATGGCCGGAGAAGCGGTGCGTCGGTGTGCGCGCGGGATCCGAACCTGGGCCGCCAGTAGCGGAGCGCACGCACTTAACCGCTAAGCCACGGGGCCGGCCCGAATTCGTATTTCTTAAACATAGCCAGCCGAGTACAGTCTAGTCAGCGGGCTGCCACTTTATGACCTCCAAGAGAGAACCTACCAATTCAGCCTTTGCTTTCTTTTTTTTTTGTCTTTTTTTTTTTTTTGTGAGGAAGATCAGCCCTGAGCTAACATCCGTACCAATCCTCCTCTTTTTGCTGAGGAAGACTGGCCCTGAGCTAACATCTATTTCCAATTCTCCTCCTTTTCTTTCCCTTTTTCTCCTCAAAGCCCCAGCAGATAGTTGTATGTCATAGCTGCACACCCTTCTAGTTGCTGTATGTGGGACGCGGCCTCAGCATGGCCTGACAAGGGGTGCGTGGGTGCGCTCCCGGGATCTGAACCCAGGCGCGGGCACTTAACCACTAAGCCACGGGGCCGGCCCCAGCCTTTGCTTTCTGTTCGGAACAAACTGCTTCAAAATAAGGAAACACTACAGAACCAACCGGCGAACTCTTCACGGCCCGGGAAGTCCTCTGCGCCTCCGGGTGGCATTCACGGGGACTCAGAACTGGTGGGGAGCTTCCTCTCTGCCTCCATGTGCTTTGCCAAGAGAGAGACCAGATTTCACACACCTTTGGAGTCAAGGCTGGAGCTGGAGGGTGGAAGTGTCGAGCCAGGCCAGGCAGGTGAGGATGAGCGGGCCAAACAGGTGGGCGCATCTTCTGAGAACCCTATCATCTTCTGTTTGTTTATTCTTTCCTTCCTCTGTGGTTGTAGTTCACGTGATTCTCTCTCTGCCGGAGGGCCCGTTTCCCATTCTTTCTTCTTCTCTTCATCCTATCCAACCTCACGACAATCTCCTCTTTTCTCAGCTATTTGATCCAAGCTGGCTGGGACTCTTTTTTTTAAGCTTTGACTTTGAGATGTGTAATAAAGATTCAAGTGGGCCTTAGAAGTTAAAAAAATAGTTTAATAGCTAGTCGTCTTCTAGTTCTTTTTTTAATCGTTGCCTTCTTGTCAACGGAAAAGCGAAGTAGAGTTTTTCAGCTGGCTGACACGTATTTCTTAAGAACTTAGAACAACTGCTGTGGAGGTTACAAGAAATGTAGCAGACGTAGTTACGGCTTGTGAAGGATTCGTAGTCTGGTTGGCAGTGAGACAAACGAGTATGTAATGTGCTGCTTTTGCGGAGTATGTCATAACCGTGGAAGGATCTAGAGGAGGGGAGAGTAGGGGTGGGCGGTGGAGGTGACAGTGGCTTGCCAAGGAGGTGGAGTCGGGGCAGGAGATGGAGTCAGTCTGCTTGATTCCCGGAGGGAGCAGCGTCAGGAAAGGCTTTAGAGAGATTACACCTGAACGCGCTGAGTCTTGAAAGAGACATACAGGAAGTGCGAGACTGTCCCAGAGGAGAGGAGCAGGGAGCAGAGGTGTAGATGCCTGGGAGTGGGTGGGTGGGTTGGGGGGTGCTTGGGTTGGAGGGTGGGGAGGAGAGATTGGATCCGGATCTTGGAGGGTCTCTCCACCTCCACCCCTCCACCCCCATGACCGTGCCGAGGAGTTGAGACTTCATCCTGGGGTGATGGCGAAGCCTCAGAGAGTGCTTGAAACAGGGGAGTGACATGATCACATTTCAGGGGAGTGTCTGAAAATTCGCTCAGGCTGCCCTGCAAAGAGTGGTGGAAATGGGTGTCGAGACCAGCTGGCATGGTGGTGGCCCCGGGGCGTGGTGGGACCTGTTTTGTTTGGCCTGAACGGCGTGTTAAGCAGGTATTAAGCTTGGTCACAGCATGAGCACATAACGCCTGTGGTCTCACACACCCCAGCTCCCATGTTTGTTACCTGCCCGGTGCCTGTAGGCATTTGAGCATGTGGCCCTTGGAGTAAATTCTGATGGTATGGCAGGCATGGCAGCAGGAGTGGAGGGAACAAATGACGATGGAGGCTCAGCTAGGGGAGCAGCAGATGAGCCTCTGGACAAGTGGAATTTAGGGGCAGGTGGGAGTTGGGAGTGCTGGGGAGAGGGACCGGACACCCGGGTGGGGGAAAGGCATGGGCAGAGTTAAGGAGGGGTGTGACCTCCGCTGTGCAGGCCAGAGATCAGTGTGCTGGGGTAGGCTGGATCTGGGGCATGGCTGAGAGCGTGCGCTCTTGGGTCAAACCAGCTGAATTTGAATCCAGCACTCCATTTACTGCTGTGGGACCTTGGCCACTTGACATAACCTCTCCAATCGTCGGTTTCTTCATCCGTAAAAGGAAACTAACACCAGTACCACCTTAGAGGGCTGTTCGGAGGTTTAAAGAAGATGACGTGCTTCAAACAGTTAGCACAGTGCCTGGCTCATACCAGAGCGAGTGCTCGGTGGATGTTGGCCTTATTATTAGGGTGGTGGTCAGAGCAGGTGGACCTGTTTGATGGAGAACCTAGAATGCCAGTCGCAGGAGGTGGACTTGGTTGAGTAGGGCATGGAAGCTACTTCATGTGTTTAGGCCAGAAAGTGACAGGATGATGGACTGTCTTCCTTCTGACCTCCTGCCAACTCTGGATGCCACCTCTAGCCATTGTGATGTCCTTTGTTAGAGACACTGGGGTGGGGCAGCCCTGAATAGGGATTACTTTTTTCCCTGGAGATTGGGAGGTGGGTGGAGAGGAGACTCGCAGAATGTCCTGTAGTGGCAGGAACCAGATGTGGCATTTTTCTCTCCTCCTGTGTCTGTCCCCTGACCAGCCTCTGGACTTCCCAGGGCTGGCTCGTCTGTACAGCCCTGAAGCTCAGCGCGGTCCCTGCCTCCTGCCAGGCACTCAGGACACATCAGGACATAATGCACTGACGGCCACTTTCACAGGCTCACCCGGCCTGTGGAGGAGGAGGCTGCCTCTTAGATCAGAAACATCAGGCTCTGTGTCTGGCCAGGAGAAAGTGGTTAGTGAAGGAAGAGCGGAGGTGGGATGAGTATGTTCTGTGTTCTGGCCCCACCCACCGTGCCTTTCCTCATCCCACCGTGCAGAGCTCTTAGGATCAGAGAGGACTTCCTCTCCTGGTTTAAAAAGGCATGGCTTCTGACGGTATCCGGCAGATAAGTTTCTGCTTTGGTCCCGTGCACTGACACAACCCCCTACGCAGTCCATTCAGATCGAGGATTGATAAGGAAGTTCTCAGTCTGCTCAGCCAGGAAGCGAGAACCAACTGTATTTATCCTCCTTCCGGATAAAGTCTGGACGTCTTGTATTTCTCCTCAGTGGAGAAAAGGAGAGTTGGATTCTGTCCTCATAACCACCCCTCATGTATTGAGGAATTGGCGTCTTGGAATACAACTAGGGTATTTGGATTACAAATTAACAAAATTGTTTTTGATCTCTTTCCCTGTGTATTTTAGCTCTAGAAGTAAGCAAGAGCATAATATTGCAGGAGTGTCTTTTTTTTATAGGGGTTTTGTTTTCCTGTGGAAGACTCAGTTATGTCCTGGGAATCTCGTAGGTGAATGTTGGGTGGCTTCGGCCTTCATTTGGAAGACTTGCAAATGTCTCCCATGAGTGCTCCATGGGTCTCAGCCTGCTCCCTGGCTGACAGTGGATCCAATAGCTGCAAATCAGTGTCCTTTATGCCACCGTCGGGTGTAAGTGTTCCCCAGAGCCCTTCTCGTCACTCTCTTAGGGACAGCGAGCACTGTTACACCTGACTGCAGTTGGGAGGGATGTGTGCTATGATGTTTATGCAGATGGTTTATCCTAACAGCCCTTGTGAGTAACAGTGTTTCTCTCTACTTTTCAGATGTGCAGGTTGAGGCCTGGGGAGGGAAGAGATGTGCACAGGCAGACAGTGGAGCAGTGGGGCTCATGTGCTCAGGAAATGTTGGTAGGCCACACATGTCTGGCTCTCTGATCGCAGACCTGCCTCTTCTGTTTTCAGGCCTTGCCCAGAGGACACATTTCTCCGCCCAGCCTCTAGTGGCCTTGAAAGTTTCATTAACTTCACCGTATAGATAAGGAAACCATGAGCTTAGATCCTCTCACTTGGTGAAGGTGAGGCCAAGTTCTTGGAGGGCCTGAAAGATGAAGCCCTTGAATACCACGTGTTCTGACCCTCTGACCCGCCGTCCCTGCCCGGCCCCAGAGGCCTGGCAGTGGCCCCAGCACTTTCCAGGCCATGAGAAATTTCGTCTCACTTACACTCCTGGCTGGCTGGCTGGCTGGCCTTCTTTTACTCCACCCCAGAAATCAGAAACAGCAATCAAAAGTCTTAAAACCTAGGACTGCTCGTATAATCTCATTTATTTAATAATCACATCATCTCACTTATTCTTTCATTTAAACCACTTTACTACCAAACCTCCCCGTGGGCTGCTGCCTCTTGCTTGTGATTGTCCCCCCTTCACGTTTCTTCAGCTGGAGGCCCTGTCCTCCTCTCCATGAGCCCCCCCTAACCGGGTAGGGTGGTGGTCTGTTCTCTGAACGTGCTTGCTGCCGTCGCCTCCTCCCCTGCTCTCCGTGCACAGAGGCCCGCTCGCACCTCAGCGCCTGCACTGGGTGGATTGGATGAATGTCTTATGTACCGAATCAGGGTTTGCTTTGTGCCACGATGGATTCCTAAAGGTTGTGGAAAAATGGAATTTTGGTGAAGTAGATAATTTAGAATATGGGCAGGAGGGCTGAGTTTGGCAAAGCATCCTCTCACAGTGTGATTAATAGCCCTCAGTTCATCCAACGTCGAGTTGGGTTTTGTAAATCCTGTTCCCTTCAATCCGGGTTTAACCTGTTGGTGGATTTCTCCCTGTGTCTCCGTGAGGCCCGTTCGAGGTGGCTGGGTTGGACAAGGAGGGGAGTATGGTGCCCAACCTGGGGCACTGCCTGAGTCGGTGCTTTTGTTTTGGGTGCTGCTGTGTTACACGGCTGGGCTTCTTTCCGCTTGTACAGGTTTTGCAAAGGCAGGAACCACGTCTTTTCTACACATACCCTGGGCGCTTAGTAAACAGATGTGAGGTAGTATATCTGGGAGTGAGTCACCAGGTTCTAAAAACACCCAGGGTCCCAAGTGACTCTCTTTGTCACAGCTTGGCCAGCCCCTGAGCCATCTGGGGTGACAAGGAGACTCACTCACATGTGATCAGATCAGAAATAGCCCGGGCAGGGCCTGGCCTCTGCTTCCCCGGGGAGCAGCCTGCTCTTAGGACGCTCCGATCTCTTTCAGTGCCTTGCCGTTCTCCAGGAGCCCCACGTGTCCTGTAGTTGCCGTGTCAGCCAGGGGTGCTCAGTTCCCACCCTCCTCACATCGGAGCTCACCCCCCACCCCCCATTCGTAGGCCGCCTTTCTCTCTTGTGAATCTCTCTTTTTGTTAGATTAGGATTTTATTTTTTATTTTTTTTGTAGTCTTTTGGCTCTTGCTGAAAACCAGCTTGGGCAGAGCAACTGTGCTCCGTGCTGACTGATGGCTTTGAGCCACTCTAAGCTGCCGGGTACGCCGGCTTTCACTTGCGGGTGGTCGTCAGCAGGTGCGACGTCTTCTCTCTGTGACTCCCCAGGGTCCCCTCTTTCGGGCTCGGCTGTTCACACTGGCTGGCCTGCCTTGTTGTTTGGAATCGCAGTTTTTACTGCGCACCCTGGAGCCAGGCTGGTTGCCTCGACAGGGTCCGGGTTTTATCTGTACCAAAGCCACTCAGCCTCCAGGCCCGTTTGGTTTTGCTGCACGTTGTTTGTGCTGTTTCCTTTTGGAGTGCAGGCACCGTCCCAGGGTGCGTAGGGGCTCACAGGTCTGGAGACAGAAGTGGCTCGGGGGAGTTCTCAGCCTGTTAGAAGTGTGTGTGCTGGGGGAGCAATGATACCTGCCGATACTCCGCAACATGCTAACGTTTCTTCAGTCTGTCAGTCTACGGCAAAGGAGGGGGTGGAATTTCCAGCGCCACCTCTTGGTAGCTGTGCAACCTTGAGTGAGGAGCTGAGTTCCGGTTTCTTCATCTGTAACATGGGGATAAGGATATCCATTCAGGGCTAGTGTGAAGATTAAATGGGAAATTCCATAGAACATCTCACAGTAGGTGAGTTGCCAGCTCAGTAAGTGGTGACTCTAAATAAATAATAGTAAAGTCTAGGGATTTCAGTTGCAACAAAGTAGCAATGTCAGCCTTTCCCGAGCCCCGGCGTGGGTAATGCGAGGACTCTCCGAACTGAGGGCTGGAGCGCTCTTCCTTTTATTAAATTCTCCGATTTCCTCTTCAGGAATGTTAGCTGGTTTTTCGTTTTCGTAAGGATCCTGTTGTGGCAAATTGGGCGCTTCCGTGACCTCCGCCCCGGTGCACTGCAGGGGGATTCCACTCAAGCTGCTCCATCTCCCACCCGCTCTGAGGACGGCTGCTTGGTTCCCATTGTACTTTCCTTTGTTCATGATGCCCCTGCTGTGCTACCTTCCTCACTCAATGGAAAGGGAAACTGAGGAAAAGGAAGAGGAGGCTGAGCCAGTGCCTGGTCGCCGACTGCGCAGGCTTTCGCCTGGCCGGCTCCTCTGGGGGCCGCACTGGCCAGGCAAGCCCAGGCCCCTGGAGGAGTGGTGTGCCCAGGCCCTCAAGCTCTCTGCAGGATGGAGACTTCCTCCCTGCTGTCACTTCTCCAAGGGGCCTGTGCCTCCGTCCACCTCGCCTCTTGTTGCTGCTCTTCTGAGCAGAGCGGAAGGTTCAGATGCCGGGGTGCGGCCAGTGTTCGTGGAGGCCGGTCCAGCCAGCCCCTTGGAGCTCCCAGTAGGGGCCGAGCAGACCTCTGACCCGAGCCGAGTGGACACCGTCAGCTGACACGCAGCAGCCAGCGTGGAGGCGAGTTTCTCGGAGCGCTGCTTGTCTGCAGACCCCTTGCAGAGGCCCAGCGTGTGCCAGTGTGCAGTGAAGAATGCCTGTCGTCTCATTTGCTCTTCCAAGCCTCCCTTCCCTGTCCCTGCGCGGGTCACAATTAGCATTTCTGATGCTTCCAAGTGAGTACGGGACAGATGTTCGCACAGGTGCTGCACCCTGCACTGGGTAAACAGTGGAGTTGGGACACCTGTGCGTGTGCATGCGTGTGCATGTGTGTGTGGAGTGCCGAGCCTTTGAGATGTGCGTAGTCTTGACAAATGCTTTTTCAAAGCCTCCGAAGCACTTTGCACATGGTGGGTGCTCAGTAAAGACTTCATGATGTGTGAGTGGTGGGGCGAAAGCCCGTTGTCTCAGAGTAAACCCAGTGGCCTGGGAGCGGGAAGCACAGTTGCAAGTTGAGCCTTGAAATTCACGGACTGCGGAAGGTCCTGCCTCACCAAGAAGTGACCTGCGGGCATCCGGCAAACTGCTCGTTCTCTCTGTGCCTCAGTGGAGGGGGAGGGGGAGGCTTTGCTGTGGTGGCAAGAGAAGGGTCTTCACGCCGAGGGTGGTGAGGAGGATCAGACAATGGAGATGATCTTGGGGCCTCGTGGCGAGTTAACTGCCCTATAAATGTGAGCTCCCGTGGCTCCCCTGGGAAAAGGGACTCTCAGTTTTGCCTGTGCAGGGTGTTTGTGGGTGAGGTTATGATGTTAACCAAGACGGACCACCTCAGCTACCTATTTCCGGCTGGCACGCTTGGGTCATTGCTCTGCTGTTAGAACCCAGTGCCTCCAGGCCAGTCTCCTTAACGTAGCTGACAGCCCGCCCGCTGCTCCTGCCCCACAGGAGCAGTGGGGAGGGGGGAAGAGGTCAGGTTGCCTGGGATCGAACCCCAGCCTGGCCACTTCCTTGCTCTGCGACCTGAGGCAAATCACTCATCCTCTCTGGGCCTTAGTTTCCCCCTCTGCAAACTGGAGATAGTAATAGTCTCTGGTTCATAGGGCTTTTTTATGCTTGGAAGAATTAACAAATAGGGAGCCCTTAGAACTCGGGTGTGTAGTAGTGCTGAGTGTGAGCTGCTGTGCTTGTGCATTTCCACAACATCCGCCTTGTCTCTGGCTCTTTAAGCTTCAGGATTCCTGAACCCTCTGCAGTTTCCCAGACTCGCCCTGTTGTTTGCTTCTCTGTGCTTTACGCGTGATCTTCCCGTTTCTGGAATGTTCCCCTCACCCCACCCCCGTCCACCTTGTGAACAGCTCTTCAGCCTTCATCCTGTGGTCACAAATGAATGACTTCAATGCACCAGAATCACGTTCCTTCTTTTGCCTCCTGATTGTGAGCTCTGTGAAGGCAAAGTTCATGGTTTCACTTTTTCAGATCCAACACCTAGCACATTGCCTGGTATACAGAAGGTGCTGAAAAAGTGTCTCCTCAAATTAAACCATATTTGCATCTAGAAGGTTGGCCTTTTTAAACTGCACCTTCCCTTTTTCTCCACCAAATTACTGCATAACTTATTAAGACTAGAGAGTTGCTCTCAAGGTCACGTTTGAAACCTCAGGATGCGAGTTCCCGTGCAGCCGGTTTGGGGGCTGGGCACTGGGCGGTAATCTCTCCCCTAGATTACTGGGAGGTGCTCATTTTCCCAGCCCCTCCCGAGGGCCTGCTGCTTCTGATCTTCTCCCCTCGTGCCCTTCTGTCCATCTCCTCTGTGTATAGCAACTGCTCTGAACTTTCTGGCCAGTTCAAGGTCCTTCCATGGCTGGCTTCCTTTATCTACAGGGACTCCCTCTGGATTTGGCCACTGAGGTCCCTGTCAGCTGGCCGGAGACAAAGTTGGAGGTGGCACAGCGCATTATCGTGGCCACTTCCAAGTGAAGGCTCCTCCTTCTAGAACAGTGCTCGACCCTGGGTACCAGCCTGGGTGAGCTGTCGTTTTTCCTTTCCTCCTCTGGCTTAAGCCTTTGGCAGGATGGGTTTTGGGCTTGAGGCCAGTGATTCAACGGGGAGGGCTCTGCGCCAGCTCTCTCCTTTCTGGAGGTCGGTGCATTTGCCCAGGGCCCCGCCCGGGTTTGCAACCTTTGCTAACGGACGTTGATAACGTGGGTCTACCTCCCACACCATCTTGCAGCCGGTCTTCAGAAGAGAAGTGCAGAGCAGGAGGAAGTGTGCGCTCTTGCTTTCTGTCAGCTTCGTGTCTCTTGCCCGATTTTTATCTGGAGGCCTTTGAAGAGCCAGCCAGCCCAGAGGCCGCGTGGCGACAGCGCGCCCGGAAAACTCATCAGTGCCTCTCTGGTTTATTTTCCTCTCCTCTTCAGGCTTTTCCCGTGGAGTGGGGCTCTCAGCGACAACTGGCAAACGGTTGGGCGGTTGCTCGTTGTCATTCTGGTGGGCGCTGGTTTCTGGAGGGCTCCGAGTGCTCTGTGGGTATCCGCATTTGTTTCTTTGATGCCCGGAGCACAGTTGGCGCCGATCCCAGTTAATAGATGAAGAAACTGAGGCTCTGGGGATTCGGATGATGAACTGGAGGCGAGGAGGGGCACAGCTGGGAGTGGACTTGGGTGTCCAGGGCTACGTTTGGTCTTGAAGAGATGTGCAGGGGTGTGTGTGTGGGTGTCTGTGTGTGTGTGTGTGTTTGAGAATGCATGAGGTGTGTACGTGTAGGAGAATGAGAATGAAAAGGAGCGAGGATTGAAGGGGGTGGGGTCTTCAGTATAAACCTGCCCAAGAACAGTCACTGCCTTGAGTTCTTTCTGATCAGGAGGAGCTCACGGGCCTTTTATCCAAAGCAACCTCTTGCCCCAGGCCCCAGAGTGAGGCCCCAGAGCTCCACCCAGCCCAGCAGACCCTGGCTCGCTGGATGGGGCTGGGTCACGAAGCCCTCCCCGCCTGCCCGTCCTTCCCTCTCCTCCCCATTGCAGCTTTATGGCCCGCATATGGAAACTGTTTCTATTTACCCGGCACCACCAGGATGCTGCTGCACGCTGTGCTCCAGCGAACGGAAACCTCGGATTCCCTGCAGGGTCATTTCCGAGGCTGCATGCAAAGCAGCCAGCTGTTTTGCAGGGAGCGTCTGGGCCCTGTTACATCAGCGTGCAGGAAGCGTTACCATCTGTGCAAGCAGGTCATCCTGGTTTGTCTGCCTGTCCTCTGCACGGGAAACTTCTCTCTACTTTGAGTCAGAGGGTTTTGTTATTGTTGTTTGTATTCCAGGGCTTGTCTGTTCCGTGGTGTCTTTCAGCTGCTTCTGCCCAAGGATTTAGTGTTCCCCTCCTGGGCTGATTGCCAGGGTTCAGGGAGGGTAGTTAAGGGGTAAGTGTTGCATAAATCTTCAGTGGCTAAGGCTTGTGGGCCTGAAAAGGCTGAGGACCAGTTTTCACATGAGAGCCCTCGGCCCAGGGCACCAGAAGTGCAGAACAGAGTGTTTCCCTTTGGGGAACTTTCTCCGGAGGCGCGCAAGGTGATCTTCCTGGCTGCCAAGAATGTTCCTGGTCAGCTTCCTCTGACCCTTTTAAAACCTCCTGCGAGCAGAGAGGTGTGCTTGCTGTGCGAGCCAGGAAGACTGTGGCTGCCACCTTCTTGCCTGTCGAGCGTCTTTTCCCTTCTTCCCTCCTGTTTCCAGCCCGCCTGCCTCCCAGGAAAGGCAGAAATGCAGAGGCGAGGGCCGGCTGTCGTCTTCCCGGAGGAGGCCAAGGAGGGCCAGCTCCCCGACAGCCCCGTGGTGAGGTCATCCCGTCTCCTCGAGCTGGGCCCCTGCGGTATGCCTTGACCTTGCCTTCTTTCCAGCTCGTTTGGAAGAACCCGCCCTGCGCTGGGCGAGGATGGTGCCCAAGTCTGAGGTCGCACGTCTGATTCTTATATGGTCCCTAATAATCAGCAGTGGGAGGGCCAGTCCCAGCACACAGGATTGGGGCTGGACCCGGGTGCGGTGGTGAGAGCCCACCTGACCGCTTCTTTGGCCAGGACTGTCCCTGTGCATGGGACGCTCCCAAAGATGCGAGCACCGATCATTTGCCTGGAGGCCTGGGGGCTGGTGTTTCCCCCAGGAAGTACAGATTCAGCCCAGGTGGGCAGGAGTAGGCCAGGGCAGGACACCAGGGCAGGTGAGAGCTAACAGCCACCAGAGTGGGAGGCTCCCCAGGCAGATGACCCAGAGCAGACCCAGTGGGCACAATGCATGGGCCTCAGTGGGGCCGTGGAGATAGACCGTCCCCTGGGACTTCATGCCCAGTGGTGACCAGTCAGGGAGACTGGGAGTCCCTGCACAGCCTCTCATTTCCCGCTTTGAGGGAGTTCATTCTGAGGATGAGCTGGGGTTGGCTCCCCAGCAAGCAGGGCCCCGTGCCCCCCCGACCCGCGCCCCCCCCCCCGCCCCTGCCAGCTACAGGCCCACAGTCTGTGTCAGCAGACTCGGCTGCCGCCCGGCCCTCCGCCTCTCCCCCGTGCCCCTGGCGCCTGCCTGCCTCTCTTTCACGGCCGTAACTGTTGCCCTTTGGGAAGGTGCTGAGCCTCCGAGCATTCCTTATGTTGCAACAATAAAGCCCTTGGAGTGGGAGCGTTTCCATTGCCTCTGTGGCCATTTCTCCAGCCTAAGAAGTGGAAAACAGGGCTGGAGCAGAGCAGTGGAGGGCCGGGAATTAGGACCCCACGCGGCGCCCCAGCCCCACCTCTTGCACTGCACTGGAAGTGCTTCTGGACCTGGCCGCAGGGCCGCCGCCTCTGCGTGAAGGCTGCGCATAAAAGGAATGGGGCGGGTTGGGGCTGCCTGCCTTCCATTTGCGCCCTTTCTCTAATCCCTAAATGTGCCGGCCGCTGGGCTGGGGGGAGGGGGCCTCTCTGAAGCCACCTGTGGCTTTCTTGCAAGGCCCCATGGTGCCCTGTCACCTAGGGCCTTTCAGCCCCCTCCCCACGGAAGAGCCGCAAACAAGCCAGCGGCCAGTGCCTTTTGGGACCTGGTCAGCAAGCCAAGTTCCGTGTCCCAGTGAGTGCGAGGCTGAGAGGTTAGAAACGGGAACACAGTCCACCCTGGGGGGGAGACTGCTCCGTTCCCTCCCCTCAGCGCTCTCAGCCCTGCTTTTCCTTGCTTTCCTTTTTAAGGTTCTGCCCTGAATTACTCTTACACAGAATAGTCCCTCTGCAGCAAGTCCTTAGAAGAATGATCTTTAGAAAACACAGGGGGATCCTGCCCCGCCCCCGCTTAAGGCCCCAGTGGGTAGGCACTCCCCACTGCGCTCCGGGGGAACCTCCCCACCGGCCGTCTCTAGTGTTCCCCGGGAGCGTGCTTCTGGAGTCTCCCGGGCAAGAGCTTCCCTTTCACTTCAGTTCACATGTTGGTCGAGTACTTGGACATCGTGTCCGACGCTGTTCTGGGTTCTGGGGACGCTGTGGTGAGCAAGACGAAAGTCCCTGCCCTCACAGTGTCGACGTTCCAGGCAGGGGGACAGGCACGAAAGAGGCCAACAAGAAAATAAACGCCCCGGCAGGTGGTGGCGCAGCCCCAGGGCGAGACAGCGCGGTGCGGGGGAGACAGCGCGGTGCGGGGGCCAGGGGAGACAGCGCGGTGCGGGGGCCAGGGGAGACAGCGCGGTGGGGACGGGACTCCCTGGGGGAAGCCAAGCAGCCTGTGATAAGGGGATGTTTGGCTGGACCCCTGAGAATGTGAGAAGGTAGCCATCTAAGATCTGGGGGCAGGCAGAGGAAAGCGTAAGTGCAAAGGCCCTGAGGCGGAACGTTCCAGGCCTGTCCCAGGATAACAAGGAGGCCAGTGTGGCTGGAGTGAGGAGGTGAGTGAGGTGAGATGATGGCAGCAAGGTCTCAGGCCAGGTGTCATGGGACCTTTTAGTCCAGGGAGGACTTGAGAGTTTTCTCAGGAGCTGGATGCTGTGGCGTATTTGGGGCAGAGGAGTGGCACCGTCTGGCTTAGGTGTTTTAAGGGTTATTGTTATACTGACCTAAAGTGTTTACTTAAAACACGCACATGCACACACACACACGGCAAAGGGTTCTCTGCCTGGTGTAGAGAATAGGCCACGGAGGGGCAGGACGGGGAGTAGGGGGACGAGACGAAAGGGGTTGCGCTCGTCCAGGAGAGAGGTGGCCCTGGCCATGGCAGAGTGGTGGAGTGGGTGAGAAGTGAGGTCTTATGTTCCGGGTGCAGCCAGTGTCTGGGGGGTCATTCAGCCTGATGAGTGAGGGGGGCGGTGGGGGAATGAGCCTCCTGACCCCCTATGGACCCTCCTGCTCTGGGATTCTCTGTGGGTTCAGCTATTCCATTCAGCACTTGTGGGTCAAGGAAAATATTCTCCTGGCCACCCCACCATGCGCTCCTGCGTGCCCACCCATCACTCATGGCCCTCACTGGTGCGTCCCAAGAGCTCTGGCCAGTGGGAGTGGCGGTCTGTGTGAGGCCCAGTCGCTGATTCTCTGATTCTTCTCGCAGCTGCAGGCCGACGGCTCCACAGTGGCAGACAGTGGGCGGCAGAGCCCCCTCCACATTTCTCTAGTGAGGAATAAGTGCTCAGTGTTTGTGTTGAGGAACGCTCTAGGCAGGGAGCCAGGAGGGCCAGCTGCTAGACCTGTTACACGGGCCCCTCGCATCCCCTCCCTGGCCCTCAGTTTCTAAAGGTGGGCATTGAATTAGGTGTTCCCTAGGACCCGTTCCAGACCCAACAGTCATTGTTTCTAAGAAGAGCAGCAGGAAGTACTCCAGAATCCACGCGGGGATGCCCCGCGGCCGTGCTCCCCAGACTCTGGCGAAGGACCTCTACTTCACAAATACAACGAGAGCGAACCTCTAGAAAAAGGAAGTGTCGCACCAGGCCAGTTACTATGAAAGTTTCCAAGTGCTGACTCTGATTCCTGGATTTGTGTCATCATGGGCCCATGACACACTGTTCCCGGACCGGCTCCCCGCCTGCAGACACGCAGGGTAACACCGCTCTGCGTTTTAGCACGGCGATTCCGAGCACAGAGCTTGTCACTTTCTAAATGTGTGAGACCCAGGCAAGTGCACAGACCTCTGTGCTTCCGTTGCCTCATCTGTAAAATGGGACAGTAATGGTAGCTACTTCATAGGGTTGTTGTGCGGATGAAATTAATGGATATAAAGGACTCAGAATAGCGCCTGGCACCCAGAATATGCTCCAGAAGTGTGTTTGTTATTTCAGCAGAAGCTGAGTTGATGGGAGTTGGGCTCCATAGATTTGTGGGGCTGCAGTTAATCAGGGTGGGAGAGGATGCATCTGCTAAAAAAGAGGCTGTTACCCTCTCCATGCAGCTAGGCGGTGTTTGTGGAAGGCTTTGGTAACCAGTGAGATCCGGGCGGCTGGGCTCTGCCCCAGTTGTGGTGAGGCTGCTCCATGGGTAGCTCATGAGTTTGGAGTTGTTTGTAAGGCCATCCGCAGCCACCTGCCTGTTCCTTCACAGCCTCTGTGTACCTGTAGATACATAGATGCTCTGAGTTGCAAGGGCAGCTAGTCCAACTCCCCATGTGCCGGGTGAGCCTCCCCTCTGTTGAAACATCCCCGATGAATGGCTGTGGAGCCTCTTCTTGAGGCCCTGTGGTGATGGGGCACTTGCTGCCCCAGCAGACAGGCTCCCGGAAGGCAGGTCTGTCCAGGTACCTCTAGTCCCCGCCCAGCGCCCAGCACCTGGGAGCTGCCCTCTGCCCCCGGGGATGCCCACCGAACAAACAAGTAGATGAACAAGGCCGTTAATTGTTGATTTTAAAATATTCTTATTAAGAAATATTTCCAACTTACAGATCATATTTAGAATAAAATAACAAATACTTATGTACCCAGCTCTAACAGAGCTTCACATTTATATACTTATTTTAATGAACCAAACACGACAGAGTAAAGCCCCCTCTGGCCAGTGCATTGTCGGGCAGCTCTACGTGTTAGCAAGGCCCTTCTTGGATCTGGCAGAAATACCCGCCCTGTGACGTCCCCTCCCAAGTCCCCATTCTGCCCTTTTCAGCCCCCAGCGTGTCTGCTCTTCCTGCCGGCCAGCCAGGTGTGACCTGTGGCCGTGGAGCATACGTTCTGTCTCGGTGGTACTCCTGTCACGTGGGGCCCCCAGTGTCCTCAGTGCTCTGTAGAAGCCAGCTGCCCCCTGGAGTCTGGCCTGTAAGCGCCAGGCTGCAGGTCCTCCCGTCTGGTAGGAGTTTGGGAAGGAACAGGAGGTGGAGAGAGAAGAGGCAAGGGCCAGATTCTAAAGACGCGTGCTTGTCGTGCAAAGGAATCTGGGTTTCCTGAGGGCAAGCCGGTGAAGGATATTACGCAGCAGAGGGACATGGTCAGATTTATGCTTTACTGACTTCATCCTGCAGCAAGATGCCCGCGGTCAGGCGGCCGGGAAAGGCCTGGGCAGCGAGAGCCAGGCCGAAGGCTGTTGCCGTCCTTTAGGTCAAAGGCAGGAGAGTCCAGTGACAGTGGGGAGAGGAGATGGTCTGAGAGAGGAGACCTCCCAGACCTGGTGACGTGCAGGCCGTGAGGGCTGGGGAAAAGGTCGTGTCACAGATTTCTGGCTCGAGGACTGTCCTCCCAAGGCCGCCAGAAGCCTGGTCCTTCTCCCTGTCCCAGTGATCCTTATGGATTTCAGAGACTGGATGGAACTGTTGTTTGTGGCTCTGAGGGGCTTGTGTATTAGGGGAGAAGACTGTCTCTCACCCAAACCAGGACACGTCAAGACACCCAGGGTCACCTGCTGCCAGGCAAAACCCGTTGGTGTGAGTATGAGAGGTGTGAGTGGCAAGCAGCGGCCTGCACTGTGGGACGCTGTGGCCCCCCAGTCACAGTGCTGTGCGGTGTAAGTGATGAGGGGCAAAGGGGCAGAGTTGAGGACGGCAAGGTGCCTCCTCCCCACCAGGAGTGGGCCGAGAGAGCTCCTGGGCCAAGGGGAGAGTCCAGACCCATTGCTGAGACCCCCCACGTGAGAGGAAGGGCTGGGATGGCTGGCGCAGGGGGTCTCTGAGGCAGGGGCTCACACAGACGCTTGTGTTTGTGTGGGCTGGGGAAGTGGCGCTAATGTCCGCTGCCATCTGTGCCAGCTCATCACTGCCCGCTTGCGCCATCACTGTTATTTATTTTAGCTAGGACTGCTGCGTCTTGAGCGCTGGCCCCTGCCCTGGCATGTGAAGGTCGAGGAGGACAGGGCGCAGGCACACGAGGTCACGGCACCGTCCAGCTGCCTGCCCGCGCCTTCTCCTACTTGGGAGCCACATTTTGGCTCATGCTCCCTGGTCCACATGAGCAGATCGAGGTTTGACCTTCTCCTGTCTCCGCCTGGGGCCTAGTTCTTTCAGAAACAGGCACTGGGAGCAGAGGTGGGAAATGCTGACATCGGGTAGAGAAGAGGCAGAATCATCAAGTGCAAGCTTCGGCCAGGTGTCCACCTCCTACTTGTAACTCCTTTTCAGTGGTGGAGCTGCTGCTATATTTTTGGTCTTTTTAGCCCTGCCCTGTCACCCTTTTCCTGTTTCCAGTTCTCAAGAGGCATGTAGCCTACTGGTTAGAAGCTAACCAGCCTTGTCGGGTAGCCCAGCCCTGCTCCTTGCTAACTGCGTGACCTCAGGAAGGTACTCTGCCTTTCTGCACCTTAGTTTCCTCAAGTCTGGAGGGGGAATCATGATATTACCTTGTTCGTAGGATTGTTGTGAGAATGAAATAGGTTGAGTGGTATAAAGTACACAGATATGTATCAGTCATCTATTGCTCTATAACAAACCACCCCAAAATGCAGTGCCTTCAGATAGCAACACTGTTGCTTTTGCTCATGGGTCTGCAGTTTGGAGAGGGCTTGGTGGAAGGGCGGCTTCTCTGCTCCACACAGTGTCAGTCTGGACACCTGACTAGGAGGGAGGACCTGTTTCTGAGACGGCTCGTTCAGCTGACTGACAAGTGGGTGCTGGCTGTCGGCTGGGAGCTCAGCTGGGCTGTGGACTGGGGGCCTCGATCCTTCTCCGTGGGCCCCCACACCAGCTGCATGGGTGTCCCCACAGCAGGGCGGCTGGGTCCCAAGAGAAGAAGGTGGAAGCATTTTTATGACCTAACCTTGGAAGTCATGAGCGTTCTGTCCGTCACCCTCTGTTGGTCAAAGCAGTCACAAAGGCTCACACAGGCTCCACCTCTTTGTAGGGGAGTGGCAAGGTTCCAGAAAGAGCATGCAGGATGAAAGATAACGCTGTGGCTCTCTTTGGAAAATAAAATCTGCCACAGAATAGGTTTTGGCACGCAGTAAGCCTCCATAAATGTTTCTACCACTGGCTTAAAACCATCATCTTTTGCCGTTTATCTCGGACTCCTATTGCTTAGAGGATGGTAGTATAGCACAGTGGTTAAATGGGTCTGCTCTGGGGCCAGGCTGCCTGGGGTCAAATCCTGGCTTAGCCCCTTACAGCTGTGTGGGACAAGTTGCTTAACCTCCTTGTGCAGTAGAATTTATGATAGTACATACCTTGTGGGATTGTGAGGATTACACGAGTTAATCAGCATGGGGCACATAGCACAGAGCCTGCAAGTAGTGTTAACTCATGACTTTTCTTATATGCTTCATTGGTGAGTCCCTTCCAGAAAGATTCACCTAGTTACTCATCCTGGGAATGGAGATGAAGCTTGATCCAGAATAGGTTTGTGGACTGGAAGTCTTCTGCCTTTTCAGAAGCACAAAGGTTGGGAAGGGAGAAAGGGAAGTACGCTGTTGTAAGATGCTTATACTGTATATGAGGTGTCATAATATCACTTGAAGGTCAATTGTGATACATTTAAAATGTATACTGTAAACCCTAAAGCAACCTCTAAATAGCAAAAGAAAGCATTGTAGCTGCTAAGCCAACAAAGGAAATAAAATGGAATCATAAAAAAAAATCCAGTAATCCAAAAGAAGGCAGAAAAAGAGAATGAAGAACAGATGGAACAAATATAAAATAAAAAGCAAGATGATGTATTTAAACCTAACCATATCAATAATTACACTAAATGTAAGTAATCTAAATACTCCAATTAAAAGGCAGAGATTTTCAGATTGCAGGAAAAAAGCAAGACTGAACCATATGCTGCCTATAAGAAACACAGTTTAAATATAAAGAGACGAAGAGACTGAAAGTAAAAGAATGGACACAACTACACTAATCAAAAGAAATAATCAAAGTAACTAGATTTATCATGGTGATCATTTTGTACTGTATATAAATATCAAATCAATACCATGTATACCTGAAACTAATATGATATTGTATGTCAATTATACTTCAATAAAAAAAGAAATAATAAAAAAAAGCTAGAGTAGATATATTAATAATAAAGACTTATATATACTTTGTATATATATACGTATATTTATACATACTCTCCAAATTCAAAAATAAGAAAATAACCCAATAAAGAACCAGGTAAAAGATGTGAAGACACTTCACTTAAGGTGAACAAATGGCAAATAAACATATGGAAAGATGCTCAACATTATTAGTCACTAGGAAAATGCAAATTAAAAGCATTGAGATCGAAACTATACAATACCGTTTATAGAAGCTTCATTTGAAATAACCAAAAACTGGAAACAGTCAAATGTCCATCAACAGCTGAAGGGTAAACTGTGGTACATGCATATGATGGCATACTACTCGTCAATAAGACAGAAGGAGCTACTGATACACCACATGACATAGATCAGTTTCAAAATAATTGTGCTGTGAAGGAAGCCAAACCAAAAAAGAATACATACGTGATTCCATTTGTATTCAATTCTGAGAGATGCAGATTCATCTAATAGTGACAGAAAGCAGATCAGAGGTTCCCTGGGGAGGGATGGGCAGGGGTGCCATGAGGGGGTGACGGATATGTTACGTTGATTGTAGAGATGGTTTCACAAGTGTGTACGTGTGGCAAAACATATCAAATTGTGCACTTGAAATATGTGCAGTTTATTGTGTGTCAAATATACCTCAATAAAACTGTTTTAAAAATGGGTGGAGAAGAGCTTTGCAGGTGGGCGGATCCCACTGCGCTTGCTGGGCAGTTCAAGGTCAGAGGACAGCTGTATGAGCCCTGCCCGTTTCCTCCCCTCTCCTGTTTGTCACCTGTACACATTTGCTTCCTGCCACCTGTGCGTCTCATTATCCAGACCTTTGACTCTGTATCCTCCTGCGGATGGGTCATTTAGAATGTGCATTCTGGGGAACCACATTCTCACCCTGGGTGATGAGCATAAATCTTCCCAATAAATGAGGAAGCTGAGAGTCATTCCTTGGTGCCATTGCTTACGATGCATCAGTAGAGACACTTGAGTTTTGTGACAAGCCCAACTCAAACAGGCTAAAGTACAAAAGGGCCTTTATGGGCTCAGATCTTGGAAACGCTGAGAGGTAGGTATCAGGCACATCTGGATCCCAGGGTTGCAACTCGAGTTACTCTGTTCTTGTTTTTTTCTCCATCGACTTCCTTCCCAGGCAGGCCTTCCTCACGTGGTGGTGGCCGAGGCAGCCACCAGCAGCCACAGAGAAAGAGCCCCTCCTTCCTAACTGGTCCAGGAAAAGTTCCAAGTTCAGCCCCATTGGCTGGGTGTGGGTCAGCACCCCACCCTGAGCCAGTCCCTGTCCAGGGCAGATGAGGGGCTGTCACTGCGCCCGGGTCTCCTGCCCGGGAGCCAGGGGTGGAGTCGGCCAGAGCCAATACAGACAGAGAGTAGGGAGAGGATGTTCTGTAAGGGCCGATGCGCCGTGAAGAAAAGGGCTTGGATGTCAGCAGGCAGGAGCCACAGACGACCCTGCACCAAGGAACAAATCCAGTTATTTTTGTTTTTTGACTAAGTGGGATATTCACATGCTTCCAAAAGTGAAAAGTAAACAAAAGACCACTCCCTCTGAGTGACGTGTCTACCCTGTTCCCCACACCCCTGGAAGGAAACCAACTTCACAGAGTTCTCATTTATCCTTCCGTTTCTTTCTGTAAAGATAAGTAGATATCTGTGTGTTTTCTTGTTTCCTCCCTTTTTTACACAGAAGATAGCATACTATATGTGCTCTTTGCCCTTGCTTTTTTCACTTAATAAGAGAAAGAAAAACATTTTTTTTTTTTTTTTGTGAGGAAGATCAGCCCTGAGCTAACATCCATGCCAATCCTCCTCCTTTTTGGCTGAGGAAGACTGGCCCTGGGCTAACATCTGTGCCCATCTTCCTCCACTTTACATGGGAGGCCGCCACGGCATGGCCTGACAAGCAGTGCGTCAGTGCGCCCCCGGGATCCGAACCCTGGCCGCCAGCAGTGGAGCGTGCACACTTAACCACTACGCCACAGGGCTGGCCCCAAGAAAAACATTTTTAACTGGCCATTCTAATTCTTGCTGTTGTTAGTACACGGATTGAGCCTTGACCTGTATATAATAGGATATACGCCTGAGCATATGCCAGCCTTTTCTTCTGGTGTGTGGTGTCTTGATTCTCTTAAACCTGGGTTGTAAGTGAATCTCTCTCCTCTTCCAATGCAGATGGAGGCAGCTGTGCCACCCACGACTCCCATGCCCCCAGTCTGAGCTTAGGGGGCGAGAGTTCCCCCTCGAGCCCCACCAGACACAACTGGGAGATGAATTATCAAGAGGCAGCAATCTACCTCCAGGTGAGTGTCTCCCGGTCAGGACCTGGCTGTTCTTGGCGCCTGTTGGTGGAGTGGGGTAGCCGGGGGCTCTGTTGGATCCCAGAAATTCTCATCTGTAGGATGGGAAGAGCCAGCCTGATCTTGCCCATACAGGAAGGGCGATGTGCATGGGCTCGTCTTGTGACCCCCAGTTTGTGTCTCTACCTGCCCCCAAGGTTCCCTGAGTCTGTCCACCTGGCCTTCCCTGCCCTGCTCCCTGTTCTCAGAGGCACAGGAGAGGCCAGGTCTCGGGAGGGGATTCTTCTTTATAATACATTTAACACTGTAGCCGGGGTGCCGACCTAGTGTGGAGGACTTAGAGATCTTTATTCCTTTCCTGTTTACCTGGCTGCTCCTTTCGTGTTTGCTATTTCGTGCTTGTTTTTTTGTTTTTTTCTTTTTTTATAAAAATAATACTTTGTTATAAAAGTAATACATGCTTACTACAATAAGTTAGGGACAAAGGGGATGTAAAAAAATATACACGTAAGGCAGGCACTGTCAACGTTATTTATTTAAAGAATAATATGTAGGTTTTATGTGTTTTCTAAGATAATTTTAAAGTCATGTGGTATCTACAGTTGTATAGTCTGTTTTTTTCCCCATAATGTGTAGCATAAGCTTTTTTCTCGTGTTATTATAACTCTTGTAAACAAATTTTAATGACTTTATATCAGGCAAATGTATCCTAATTTACTTAAGTTGGGTGTTTTCCCTTTTGATGTTTCCGTTATTAATGCATCATGCGTTTCTCTGTTATAAATTATAATCTGAGGACAATCTATGCATAGAGCTATTACTCTTTCTTTCTCTTTTTAATATCTAGGATTATTTTATTAGGAAAGACTCTAAGAAGTGGAATTACTGGGTGGAAGGAATCAACATTTTTTAGGTCTCTTGATGTGTAGTATCGAATACTCTCCAAGGGGATGTTGCCTCTTAACTGCCAGTATCGCTGTCTATGGTATTGTCACCTTAATTTTGCCCTTCTTGTCACTAAGATTTCAGTTTCTGGTGTGCACTGAGTAAGGGTTTGGGTGATGAAATGGAATTTTTCTTAAATTCATCTGAATGATAGTTTCCCCTAATCTTTTTTCTTTGAAGCAACTGTCCATCGTGGGTATTTGTTTTGTTACTTTTTAAAGATTTAATTAAATTCAGACATTTATTTGATAAATATCAAATATTTGTATGTTTCTCATGTTTTATGCAATATCACAGATAGTTGTACTCCTCAACAAATGCGTTTTGATTCAGGTTTAAGGCAAAGAAATGTTTTACGGACATTTTGGCGAGCTCAAGCAAGCCTATTGATGATCTGGCAGGGTCACCCGGGGTCACTCTCACCTTCTCCCAGGTGGTGGTGCTAGATATAAGCATGGATAGGTCAGAACACAGAATGGCCTGGGGAACTTCAGAAACCCGATAATTCCTTCTTTCCTTAAGCAGATGAGAATATTGGTAATAAAAGCATCTAACTTTAAATGGGCACTTGCTAATCTTTCTAGCAGCCCTCCGAGGCGGTTTGATTATCTCCCAGTTTACAGACGAGCAGCTGAGACTCAGAGGGGCTGAATGAGGCCAAAGCCACCCACCTAGTATAAGTGGCTGAGTGTAGATTTAAACCGTGTCCATCTAGCCTCCAAGTGATGTTCTTTCTTCTGTATGTCATCGCCTCATTTCTATACCTGACCACATGTATCTACTTGAAAATGGGCCGTGTAAAAAGAGGTTACAGAACAGCAGGGGGGGTATGACCATTTCTATATAACGTTTGTGTGTATATATTTGTGTGTATGTATATATAAATATATGTATATAAACATACATACACACACACACAAACATAGGTATATAGCAACATATACCTGTGTATGTGTGTGTGTGCACAGACACCCGTTCACGTCTGGAAAGCTGTTTCTCTAAATATTAAAGGTGATTATCTTTGGCTGATGGGATATTTACTACCTTATAATCCTATATATTATTTGAATTATTTTACCGAAAATATGCCATTTTTGAAAAGTAAAAGCAGAAGTCAGGTCCCTGTGAACAGTAGTTCGTGGCTGTTGCTGGAGGATGGGCTTGGCTGGTGTGGGATAGCCTTCCTCGTCCTGCTCTGCAGCTGAGCCGCCGCTCGGCGCCTGCAGCAGGCTGTTGGTGGGGCTTGGGTGATTGGCCCCTCACTGTTTTGAAGATGCCTGGTGCCTGCGGTTTCCTCTCTTCCCACATTTTCCCTGTTAAGTCGCTAACCCTCGGGAGCCATGTTCTCAGCGGTCCCAGCGCTTCTGAGACACGACTCGTCTTTCTGCGTGGACTTCTGCCCCAGGGAGCAGAGATCGAAGGCCTGGAAGTCACGCACAACTGGCCTGCCTTCTTATTTTTCCTAATCCAGTTCGCGATCAGCAGCCAGGAAGCAAGGCCAGTGTTCTTCTTGGGGTTTGGGTCAGAATCCAGTGTTGTGGGTAGTATTTCACTCCATCCTTGTTGGTGGAGACCTCATCCTCCATCTCCTCTGTGGCCATTCCAAGTCCCAGAGTGAAAATCTGAGCCCCCATGTTAGCGGTTTCCTCTAGCCAGACCCTCATTCCTGGCTATTTGTTGGGAGAAATTACTGAAGAATTGCATTTTTTGGTAATCCAGATCAGAAGCTTCCCAGGCCTCTGTGTGTGTCCCCCGGCCATGCAGTGGTGGTAAAAGCCACAGCCCTGCCCAGATCACAGGACTGTGAGTGGGGCCTGCCCAGCCTGCCCTCGGTATGACTGCCGGATGTTTGTTCCCTTTGTCGGGCCCTTCCCTGTCGAGTCTGTGGTTTGTCTTTATTTTTTGGTAATGAGGGTAGTGACATATCCAGCTTCAGGGAAGTGACTCGTTCAGTTACCCTGCAAACCACAGCCAAGGTCAGAGCTCCCCGCCTCCTGGCCACTGGACAGTCCCCAGGCCAGGCTGGGGCCTGGAGAAGTGATCTCTTGCAAAAGATCCTACCAAACATCTATTAAACACCTACTGTATGTGCCAGGCCCCATGCCAGGCGAGGACGCACCAATACCCCTTGCCTTCCCAACTCTCTGAGACAGGCTTGGCCAGCTGAAGCCACCTTGGGCTGGCACGGGAGCCCACCAGGCCACAGCTGTTTTCATGGCACCCTACGCCACCTCTGGGCCCAGAGACGTTCTTCCTGGCGGCCTGGCTCTGCAACTTCTGCAGGAATCGCCATGGCGGGTGTTAGTTTCACCCTCCCTGGAATAAGGGTCGTGAGGATGGTGAGGTGCCCTGGTCCCAGAAGAGTGGAACAGCTGGAGTAGTTGAAGGTCTGACTGCGTTCCAAGATGGCTGGAATGCCCTCAGAGGGGCTCTGGCTGAGCTCTGGCTGAGGGGACCTGGGTCCATTCTGTCTCTGCCACTTTCCTCCTCTAGGAATTAGAGCCAATGGGAGGAGTGTCTGTTCTGAGTGTTAGCGCTGGAAGTGAACGGGCAGGCTCTCGACTCGGTGCTACCGACATGGGGGTGGGAAAATTCTGTGTGGTGGGGGGCGGTCTATCCTGTGCATTTTAGGATGCCGAGCAGCATCCTTGGAATTTACCCACTCCATGCGAGCAGCACCACCAGGTGTGACCATCACACGTCTCTAGGCTGGGGTGGGGTGGGGGAGGGCAGGGGGCATACTGCCCCCTGTTGAGAAGCCCGGAGGTAGAGTGACGCCTGCAAAGCATTAGCCAAGTAAGCACTCACGGTGTGTTGGCTGCTGGGCAGGCTACCGATGTGATAAAGCTGATGCAGTGGGTCGTCCCTTACTCATCCCTGTGCCCGCAACTCCAGGGAGGCAGTGAGGGCCCCCCAGAGGAAGGCCAGTCCTGACAGGGAGGGTCAGCAACGGCCTTAGGGTGTCATCTGCTTGTCCTCCCAAGTGGAGCCTTCCCGGGGCTCTGTCGTTCGTTTTCTGCCTCATCAGCAGGAGGCCAGTGAGTAGGAGAGCGAGGACGCTGGAGTCAGACCCCCGGCTCTGTGAGCTCAGCTCCCCACGCTCCCTGGGCCCCCGCTTCTCCTCTCCGTCAGGTGGGGTGACAGAGTGCCTGCCTGACGGGGAGCGGTCGGGAGTCGGAGGGTCCAGGGCTCAGGGAGGGGCTGAGCACGGTGCCTGGGCTGGTGGGCATTGGTCGGGGTTGGCCGCTATCTCATTCCTGTCGGGGTGCAGGAATCGAGCGCAAGGCCCGTCCTTTGGCAGGGGTTAGGGAATTAGGCGGAAATAGCAGAGTAAATTAAGGAGTGGGGTATGGGGCAGCCTGAGTCAAGCCAGAGCATAGTAGAGGTACCCTCTGGCTTCTTTTTTGTCTCAGCGTTGCTGTAACTCATCATACTAAGAGCTAATGTCTGCGGGGAGCTTACGTGTGCCAGATGCCATGCTCAGTGTCTTCTAGGAGCCCTGGGAGGAAGTACTCGTGTTATCCCACTGACGGCTGACGACGGTGAAGGAGCTCTCAGTGTTACCCCGGGAGGAGGGAGGAAGCCAGGACTCAGCCATGTTCGTTTGCCCCAGACCCCCAGCTCTTTACGTTCCGCAGACACTTGTGAGAGTGGGCATTTAGCCTCTGGGGGATCAGACATGGCTGCTTCTTCGTTCTCTGGGACTTCTGATCCTTGGGTTCCTCCAGGTGGTCTCTAGGAAGCAGCGAGTCTTCTGAGCCCCATCAGCAGGATGGGAGAGACTTGACTCGGGTGCAGTTTTGTGAAGATAGTGCTTTTGATTTTCCGTCTTCTTCCGTCTCTGGCCCGAATGTCCTCTTATCTGCCGGGGGCCTTCCTTTCTCCCCTGCCCATGCCCCTCGTTGGTGCTGTGTCATCTCGAGGCTCGTGTGCCCACGCGGCCCTTGTTTTTCCAGGAAGGCGAGAATAACGACAAGTTCTTCACCCACCCCAAGGATGCCAAAGCGCTGGCGGCCTACCTCTTCGCACACAACCACCTCTTCTACCTGATGGAGCTGTCCACGGCCCTCCTCCTGCTGCTGCTCTCCCTGTGCGAGGCCCCCGCCGTCCCTGCGCTCCGGCTCGGCATCTACGTGAGTGTCTGCGCGGCTGGGAGCCACGGCTCTCGGGGGCAAGCACCAGAAACCGTCTCTCAGGCTAACTCAAGCCTGAACGGGAACATTCTGGAAGGGCAGACACAGTGAACAGATTTCAAACAGAGAGGCCCTGGGAGGTCATCGAGGCCTCAGGAGCAGCAGTGGCTCACCAGGCTTGCCTGGGGTCCCTGCTGAGTGAATGCACCTCCCCCAGTCTCTCTGTGACTCTGCTCTCTAGTAACTTCCAGGGAGGGGCTGGCTCCACCTTGGCTCCAGATGGGCAGAGCACCTGATTAGCAGTCCCACTGTCTCCAGCCTCAGAGGAAAAGGCAGTCAGGTGTGGTCACCAGCAGGCGAGGAGAGGGTCTGGTGATGCCACGTCTCCTCCACACCCCTTGGTTGCAGGTCCACGCGACCCTGGAGCTGTTTGCCCTGATGGTGGTCGTGTTTGAACTCTGCATGAAGTTGCGGTGGCTGGGCCTCCATACCTTCATCCGGCACAAACGGACCATGGTCAAGGTGATGGGTCCATCTCCTTCCAGCATTTTCCCCCACGTCACCTTCAAGCCTGTATCTTCAGTTCAATTCCACATCCCCAGTGGGCCTGGTCTGGCGCTCAGAAGTATAACCCTGGGTCCCTGTCCTCACCATGCTTCCAGCTTTGCAGACCGTGCCCCAGATGTCACAGTGATGCCAACAGTGGCTGATGTGATTCGGTATTCTGTGCGTGCCAAGCACTGGCACGGTAACCTTTGTGGGAGATGAATTACTAGTCCTAGTGTACGTCCAGCCAGTCAGAAGAGAATAAGATCTAAACCCTGCAGAGTTGGGATTCACACCCAGGTCTGCCTGACCTCCAAGCCCACGCTGATCAGTAACCAGTATCAAACACCTTCTCTGTGCAACAGAGAGAGGCGTAAGTTGGAATGGGTCAGAGTGGCGCTTGGCAGTGTGAAAGGTGCGTACGCTTGTCTGGGAGAACGTGCCCAAGGAGTCGGAGATCAGGATGCACTACGGACCTCAGGGGCCTTCGTGGTGTGAGCAGGGAGAGCCGAAAGCCAAGGGGGGTAGATGTGGCCGGGCAGAGTGGTCCTGCTCAGCGAATACCACCTGAGCAGCTGCTGGGAGCATTCCTCTTGGGTCCATTCTCCTGGGACCACACATCTGTGCCAGCAGCGGACGGCTCCTCCCCAGGGGCTACGTGATGTTGGGGGAGGTAGGAGAGAGAGCTGGAGAGAAGGGAGGGGCCTTTCGAGGCCAGGGACGCGGTACCTAGCCAGCCCTCAGGTCAGGGTGTCCGGGAGCAGGCTGGGGTGGAGATGCTGACGGTGCTCCGGGCCTGTCCTCTGCAGACCTCGGTGCTCCTGGTGCAGTTCATCGAGGCCATCGTGGTGTTGGTACGGCAGACCTCGCACGTGCGGGTGACCCGGGCGCTGCGCTGCATCTTCCTGGTGGACTGTCGGTACTGCGGCGGCGTCCGGCGGTAAGGCCCGGGGGGGAGCCGCTCACACAGTGGTGCTCACGGCCTGGTCCGGCCCTCTGGGCTGGTGGAGCAGGACCCAGTGAGTCCCGTAGCCATAAGACCAGTCCTGCATGTTGGTAGGCTGTGAGCACACTCACCTCCCTCTGCCATTTGACCCACAAAGAGGAACAGGGTACTCCTGCTGAAGCTCAGGGTTCCTGACTCTGGGTCCAGGGCTCTTTCCTGTCTTCCCTGCAGCCCGCTGGGGCTGGCTCCCCCCTCTGAGCCCATTACCTGCCCGAACACAGCAGCAGCGGCAGCCTAAAGCAGGCTGTCCTGACACCTCCACCGAGACGGGGGACTGAGCTCAAACCAGACCAGCAGTCTAGAGTTAGACTTAGTTTTGAAGATTTGCCGTCTGGCAAATCTCTTGGCTGGGGTACTGTTGATGAGAATGGGCTATGATTTATTCTTTGGGCCCATCCTCAAAGCTGGAAACAGGTGTCCCAGAACTAGGGGGCCCTGAAATGTCTTCTCGCATCCCACATCCTGCTCGTGGAAGCTGACCTTTGCACCCAGGGCTGTGCTCTTGGCCTTCTGCTGCTCCTCTGTCTCTTGCTGGGCACTGTGACAGGGGGAGGTGGCTGTGTGTGCCATACACCCCCTGTTCTTCCCCGTCAGCCACTGAGTGGAAGTCTTCTAGGAAAACAGTAAGCGTGATGTCACAGGCAGGGCGGATGGGATTTAGGGTTCTGTGGGTCAGGAGTACCAGGCCCCCATCTCGACAAGAGCGTACCCCACTGAGGGGCCCTAGACAGACGAGAGCGTGCCCCACTGTGGAGCCCCAGACGGACGAGGGCGTGCCCCACTGAGGGGCCCCAGACGGTGCTCTCCTGGGCCCTGCCCCGGCCCTGGCTGTGCCTCGCGCCACCCTGGCCCCGTCTCTCCCCAGCAACCTGCGGCAGATCTTCCAGTCGCTGCCGCCCTTCATGGACATCCTCCTGCTGCTGCTCTTCTTCATGATCATTTTCGCCATCCTTGGTGAGTTTCATGGTCGTTTTCGCCATCCTTGGTGAGTTCCCTGAGCCCTGGGCCCCGGCGGTTTCTGAAAGCAAATTCACAGCTGAAGAAAAATGTGCTTTGACAGTTTTAGAAATTCAAAAAGGTTTTATAAATGATACAAACACCCATGGACTCCAACTTAGGAAATGAAGTATTAGAAATAAAATTGGGGCCGGCCTGGTGGTGTAGTGGTTAAGTTCACGCGCTCCGCTTCGGTGGCCCAGGGTTTGGGGGTTTGGATCCTGGGCACGCACCTACACACCGCTCATCAAGCCATGTTGTGGCCCTGTCCCACATATAAAATACAGGAAGATGGGCACGGATGTTAGCTCAGGGCCAATCTTCCTCAGCAAAAAGAGGAGGATTGGCAGTGGATGTTAGCTCAGGGCTGATCTTCCTCACAAAATAAATAAATAAATAAAATGAAAGCCACCTCTGTATCCTTCTGTGATCTCAGTTCCCTCCCCGTCCTCGAGGTACTCCCGTCCTAAGCTTATCATTGCCATGCACATCTTTGTAGTTTTACTTTATATTTACGTTTCCTTAAGCACCAAATATATGGTATTGCTTTGCATATTAAAAGTTTTATTTATTTATTTATTTTTTAGTTTTTGTTTTTTAATTTTATTTATGTATTTTCCCCCCAAAGCCCCAGTAGATAGTTGTATGTCATAGTTGCACATCCTTCTAGTTGCTGTATGTGGGACGCGGCCCCAGCATGGCTGGAGAAGCAGTACGTTGGTGCGCGCCCGGGATCTGAACCCGGGCCGCCAGCAGCGGAGCGCGCACACTTAACCACTAAGCCACGGGGCCGGCCCTAAAAGTTTTATTTAAATGGTGACATAATGTATGTGTCCCCTCCTGCAAGTTGCTCTTTTGCTCAACATTATGTTTTTGCAGTTCATTCATGTTGATACGTGTAGATGTAGTTCATTCATTTTCACTGGAGTGTAGTGATCCATTATGTGAGTACACCCAGATTTATCTATCTGTTCTTCTGTTGGTGGGCATTTTTCACGATTACAGATCACACTGCGGTGAACACTCTTGTGTGTTTCCTGGCGTGTGTGCATGAGAGTTTCTCCACGGCACACGCCTAGGACGTTAGGCTCTGCACACTCCAGCTTCACTAGATGTAAAGGCAAGATCATGCCTTTCTAATCTTCAGGAGGCCTTGCCTCTTCACACAAGGCCAAGTATTTATGGGACACCCACGCCCAGACGTGGGGCTTAGACAGCAGAGATCCCGGGACATGGCTAGGAAGCCGGAGGTCCCTTCTCTAGTGCTGAGATGGCGAAGACAATGCAAGCAGGGCCCTGTCTGTAAGGTCAGCCCCCGGGCCCTTGTGACTGCTCTGTCCTGAGCCATTGGCTCCCACTTCCCCCTACCCGCCACCCCACTCTCGATAGAATTTCCTTTGTGCTCCAAGGGGGCTGACTTCTCCTGAGGTTAGAGTTTCTCCCTTTTCCCACTCAGAATTTCAAGGACTCAGGGAAATAGCCCATTCCGAGAGGGAGGAAATTCATGGTGTTCCCACCTCAGGATCCTTGGCTGCAGGGGAATAACAGGGTCCCTTTGGAATTGTTACGTGTTCTCAAAATCAGGATTGCAAACTGGCTGTCTGGATCCCAAATCCAGCCTATGGATGAGTTTTGTTTGGTCTGAAAATGTTGAGCCAGCATTTTAAAATTAGGCTTTTACACAAAAATACGATTTCCTGCCTTTTTTAATAATAGGCTTGATGTACTCAGGCCACATTCCCGAATGGCAGCAGTTGTCCAGTGCCCGTAGCACCTGCTCCCTTTGACAGAGCATGTGTTCTCCAGAGTGCCGCAGTCCTCACCACTCCCTGTTGGTCTCCCTTGGCCCACTGCGCTCATTTACATTTATTCTCCAATCATTTGACATCTGCGTTTGGGACCTCTGCTCTAACCCTCTTCAATCTGTTTTCCACCACCTTCTAGGTTTCTACTTGTTTTCCCCTAATCCTTCAGATCCCGTAAGTAATCAACATGTTTGTCTGTTTTTTTCTTTGTGTGAGGCCTTTCCCCTCAGACAGGGTGGCTGCACCGACCTCCTGGCCATGTTAGGAGGAGACGCCATGCCTGGTTTCTCATCATAGCTTATGGCGCCTGAAAGTCGCCGTCACCCAGACTTGAGCCGTTTCCTTCCTTGAGCACTGAGAGGGTCCCCTCTCCTGTCCTCGAGAGGGGTGTTTGCAGGGTCAGATCTGGAACACTGTAACTTTTTGGCAGAGGAGCAGGGGAGGAGAGCCAGGCTAACAGTACAGACATGTGATTCCCTGGGAGAGGAGGCCCAAAGTCAGTGCCTGCTTCTGCCAGCAGCGTGGAGCTCAGGAGGGCAGAGGCTCGTTCCTCTGCCATCCCTCAGGGATGCCTCGGGCGGAGGAAGAGTTGGGAGGCACGGGAGGCGGAAGGGCCGGGCGCTCCAGGTGGCCCCTCGCAGCCTGTTCCTGGCTGTGTGTGCCCTCGGACTGGCGCCAGTGGTTCTTCTGCCTTCCTTCCCTGCACAGTACTTCAGCACCCTGGAGAACAGCATCGTCAGTCTGTTTGTGCTTCTGACCACGGCCAAGTAAGTTTCAGCTCTGCTTTGGATTTGCCCTCTGCTAGTGCCCAGGGTCCTCTCCTCTTTTCAGCCAAGAATGTTCCACATCTCAGTCCAGACAGGTGCTCGGGGGACTGGAGGGGTGGGAGTGGCCTGGTGAACTCAAAGCCATGAACTGAGAGTGGGGGAAGGGGGATGGGGTTGGGGGCAGAAGAGAGGGATGTCCTTAGAGAAGATGGAGACAGGCAGACGCGGGCCTGCGGGTAACGCTCTGCCGATGCAGTTTCCCAGATGTGATGATGCCCTCCTACTCCCGGAACCCCTGGTCCTGTGTCTTCTTCATCGTGTACCTCTCCATCGAGCTGTACTTCATCATGAACCTGGTGAGTGACCTGGCCTTGCGCTCTGCTGGAGCGGCCTGTCCAGCCGGCACAGTGCTGGGCACTGTGGGAATGGAGAAGGAGGGACCGCTGTTGGCCTCCGAGGGCAGAACGTTGGGGAGGGATGTCGCAGACAGTAGTCAAGGGTGGTGTGGCGGGGGCCGCCCCGTTGGGACTGGAGTTCAGCTGGTTACCCACGGTAGCCACCTCCCTGGGTTAGCACTGCTGCTTCTCCTGATAGTGCTAGAGACTGAGCCAGGACTACGCCGGTCCCTTCTCATTCTCACAGCAGACGTGTATCATAACAGCTGTAAAAGCGGGCACTTAGCAAGCCTTAGCCAGGCACCACACAAAGTGCTTTATGTAAGAGGATTAAATGATGTCACGCAAAAACCCTGGAAGGACTGTTACGATTCTCAATTTATAGATGAGGGAACTGAGGATCAGATGGCTCGAGTGACTTGCCCATGGCTGCACAGCTGGGGTTGCCAGGCGGGCTGGTCTGATTCCAGGGCGCTGTTCCCCCTGTGCCGGGAACGTCTTGTGCATTTCCACCCCATTTATCACGAATAGTCAGAAACTCCAGTACAGAACACATTCCGTTAGGGGAATTGTAAAGTCTCCTACACACTGGGAACTTTGGGGGCGTTTGCGGAGGCTCGGCTCTCACCGGGAATGTTCCTGCCATCAGCAGATCGCCTCCGAGACTAGGCTGTGAGGCTGGTGCCCAGACCACACGTCAGTGCCAGAATGATCAGGGAGAAGCTTGTATCAAGTCCTCTCTTTGTTTTCTACTTCTGAGGAGCATTCTCACACCAGTCAGGCCCAGTATAGAAACGGAAAACACTCTCCAGAGTAGACTTGGGAAATCGAGAAATTTGAAGTCTCAAAAAGGAAAGTATTTTCTTTTTTTAATTCCTCAAAACCAAAAAAAAAACGTTGGCGATCTCTTTATACACATTACAATTCTTCTGTACTGTTGTTAGTTTAGAATCATAAAAATATATTACATGTAATTGATTTGCTTTCATTTGTAATATCTTTAGAGCTGTGAAAATCTGCGGCATGGGTCGGCAAACTGCAGCCCACTAGCCAAAGCCGGCCCACCGCCTGTTTTTGTAAATAAAGTTTTATTGGCACACAGCCATGCCCATTTGTTTATGCATCATCTGTGGCTGATTTCATGCTACTACCGCAGGGCTGAGTAGTTTCGACAAAGACCATCTGGCCTTCAGAGCCTAAAATATTTGCTATCTGGCTCTCTAGGGAAAAAGTTTGTTGACTCTCCCTTAATATAAAGGGAAAAAAACAGAGGACCAGTTTGAAGCAGTAGAAAGGACAGAGTTTCCCTGGAAATATTTTTGAAAGAACAAGTGTTTCCAAAAAGGCTTCTTTCAAATTCTGCTCCTACCTTCCTATCGCCCTTTGATAATGCAGACCGTGTTGTTACTATGCTAACTTTGGAATTAGGCAGTTCTAGAAGGTTGTGCCCTGCAGGGTAAGCTTCCTCATTTCCCTGATTTCAGGGCCATGCGTGAAGCTGTGACTCACCAGGAGAGGGAATGAGGGGAGGGGAAGGGAAGAAGCATCCGGCACAATGATGTTCCTTCCTGCTCTGAGGTTGGGAGGGCACAGGATGGAGACACGGTGGCCCTGGCCATTGCACTGAGCTGAACTGGGCGTGGAACCCAGCGTGTTCCTCTCGCTGCTTCCTTCTCCCCCAATAAAACTGCCAGCTGGGGACGAGCTGTAGGTGGAGAGAAGAACCTGGGGCAAATGTAGTAACGATGTCTTCTCGTATCTGAAGAGAGAAAATTTACCAGTGGCAGTGAACGGCCTTCCTCTATGAGACTGAAGACAAACTTTCTATACTGCGAGGGGCAGGAGGGAGGGTCTTCACAAGCCCCACTTCTCGGGTGGCTGGTAGAGCGCCCTCTGGAGGCAGAGGACAACTCCCTGACTCCTTGAGGCCCTGCGGTGCAGGGAAGCCAGGTCCCTATGCTTTTCCCTCACAGCTTCTGGCCGTGGTGTTCGACACCTTCAATGACATCGAGAAACGCAAGTTCAAGTCTTTGCTGCTGCATAAGCGGACTGCTATCCAGCATGCCTACCGCCTGCTTGTCAGCCAGCGGGTAGGGACGAGGAGAGGCTGGGCCAGGAGGGGATTGGTCCTGCTCTCCCTCCCTTTCCCCGAGCAGCCCCTAACCATGGCAGGGCCAGCAGCTTTAGAAACTAGGAGTCCTGCCTTTGGGAGAACAAGAACGGGCAGGGTGCCCTGGGATCCCGTGTGTGCTGGGCGTCCGAAGTGGCTGCCCCCGAGGGAAGGGCACTCTGGGCTCTGTGTTCCCTGTGTTTCACATGCTGCTTCTCTCTCCCCCAGAGGCCCGCTGGCATCTCCTACAGGCAATTTGAAGGCCTGATGCGCTTCTACAAGCCCCGGATGACCGCCGGGGAGCGCTATCTGACTTTCAAGGCACTGAATCAGAGCAACACGCCTCTGCTCAGGTGAGCGGATGCCAGGCGGGGACGGGGTGGTGGGACAGGCCTTCAGGAAGGCGCCAGAAGGTGGTGGGCAGAGGCTTGTTAGAGACTTTGGTTTTCTTCACAGAGATTCTTAGACACAGACCGTATTTGTGAGGATTCTTTTTGCCACTGACAAAAGTTCAAAACATACACACACACACACCCGGCACAGCCTCAAAGCACTGGCCCTGAGATCTCCATGGCAGTATTGGTCTGTTGGACTGCTGATGACCCAAACTCTTCTTTTTGATTCAGAAAGAAACAGGCCAGCTGCAGAGACGAGTGAGCGAGCTCCATGTGGGCTGAACTCTCAGTCCCAGTTTTTCCTTTAAGTCCTCTGCTGAAGGAGGCTCAGTCCCTGTCCGTCTAAGAATTGTAGTAATCCAGGGGGATTGGAGCTGTCAGTAGTCAGTGTAGACTAAGTGGATTAAGTCTTCATAGCATCTGGAGGAAGGAGAGTGAATGTCTGCAGGTAAGGGTCCCCTGGGCGCTGATGTGCTGGGACTCTCAGATGTCCCCTCCCCCTGCCTCCCTCACCCCCTAAAGTGACCGCAGGCAGGCGAGTGAGAGGCCTGAAGCTCAGTGGGAACGTGTTCTGATTTTTTTGCCTTTTCATGTTGCCTGTGACAGCCTGAAGGACTTTTATGATATCTACGAAGTCGCCGCCTTGAAGTGGAAGGTGCGTGCTCTTGTGGGACCAGAGGGGGAGAGGGTAGATGGCTCCACGAGGGGATGAGACCAGGAGGCGCCCGGAGGTCCGGCTCCTTCCCTGCTAGAACAGCCCCTGGCCCCGCATCTGCCCTCACATTTGCCGTGTAGTGTCCTGGTTAAGAGCTCGGAATCTCAGTTAGACCCCATTAGTCACTGTGTGACATCAGGCAAGTTATCGAACCTTTCCATGGCTCATCTCACCTGGGAAATGGACCACGGGAATCCCTACCTGCAGAATTATGTTCAGGATTATGTAACAATAATGTGTGTCCATGGCCATTTCAATGCTCAGTAAACATTGGCTGTCTCTGTTGTTATTGAGATCCTTGAGGGTTTTCCTTGTTCCCCAAGTTAGCCGGGCCGGCAGGGAAGGAAAGCGGCGTCCTGGCCCCCAGGGCTAGGTTCTGGTCACTGGTCCTAACGCGCCCTCTCCTGTGGCCCTGTTTCCTGGCCAGGCCAAGAGAAATCGAGAGCACTGGTTCGATGATCTCCCTAGGACAGCATTCCTCATCTTCAAAGGTAAGTTGACCTGAATGTGGCATCTGGGCAGCTGGGGACACATAGAGGCTTCCGGAGGGCGCAGATGAGCATTTGAAGAGCCTGCTCCGAGGGTGTGTGTCTGTGCATGTGTGTGTCTGAATGTCTGTGTGTGTAAAAGAGACAGAGAGAGTGTGATTACCCCAGCAGGGAAATAAGTGTTGGACTAGGAAGGAAATCGGTAACTTAAAAACCAAACCAAGACGTTTGTGGAATAGATATTCATTTAGAATGTATGATCCCCTACATAATGCTTGCATAGTATAAAATTCAAAATTTTTAAATCGGAGTGCCTATATTATTTACCTAATAGTTGCCTCGTCATTTAATGCCATTTGTGAAGTTCCACGTGGGGGTATGGTTACCTCACAGGAAGGTCTCGTGCAAAAACCTGAAGCCCGGGTCTGGGCTGTTATGAACAAGAGTCAAGTATTTTGTGATTTCTCCCACAGCTAGGGCTTTGGGTGCTGCTGTTATTGCATGTTCTTTAGAGGGTTTTCCATTGCACTGGGTGATAGTTACTCAAGTGGATGAATACACAGCCCGGCCCGGGCCAGCAGCAATGGAAGTTTCAGCAGCAGCCAGCACAGCTTTGCTCTGCTCCGTCCCGGCCCCCCCAGAGCCGCTGTTGTCAGTGCAGTCTGGTCCTGGGTGTGAGCAAAGGCGTGTGTGTCGCTCTTAGAGCAGGCCCTTCCCTTTCACCCCGGACGGAAATACCCTGGTTGCTCACATGCGTGAAGTGTGTGGTAGGGGAATGTGTACTTGCGTATGCAAATTTCAGTGTTAACATTTCTTCTCTTCAAATAGGAATTAATATCCTTGTGAAGTCCAAGGCCTTCCAGTATTTCATGTGTAAGTGAAACATCACAGCACTAGGCCCCTTTCCTCCCGAGTCTTTTACTGTTCCAGAAGGTGGAGAGGCAAGAGATTCGTCCTGCAGCCATGTTGTTGGTTCTAGAAAATTCCACGCGTGTGTAACAGTAGAGAGATTATAAGGGACATCCATCAACCCGTCACCCAGCGTCACAGTCATCTTCTCACGGCCAGTCTTTCTTGCCCGTCTGTACGGTCACTCTGGCTCATCATCTCCTCTCTAGACCTGGAGTTTTGGGAAGCGAATTCCAGAACCACAGAGTGTGATTGGTTCATATGTCACTGAAGTCTGCTTTAATCTGTAGGCTTCTCTTCTATCCCTTTTCTCTCTCTTGCAGTATTTAGTTGAAAAGACAGGATTGTTTGTCCTTCAGTCTTGTTTTTGCATGTTCCTCTGTGGCTTATTTCTGTAATTTGGTATATATATTTGGTATATATCCAGTATATATACTACTGGATATATTTGGTATATATCTATTTTGTTGTGTTTAGAGCTGTGTTGTCCAATGTGGTAACCACCAGCCACAGGTGGCTATTTAAAATTAAGCTAACTAAAATTAAAAATTCAGTTCCCCAGTCATAATAGCCACATTTCAAGTGCTCAGTAACCACATTGGCTAATGACTGCCAATTGGACAGCACAGCTGAGGAGATTCGATTGTCACAGAAAGTTCTCTTGAACAGCACTAATCTAGAGGCTTGATTGGATTCAGTCTCTCTAAGAAGCTCCCGTTCCATTTAATGGGAAATGGTGTTCAGAGACCACAATCTGAGATGCTAGAGGTGCTCATTGTTTAGATTAGTTATTATTTCTAGGCCTTTCCATGGACAGAGGTAGGATTTGGGTTTTTTAAAGATAAACTCTATTGTAAGTTTATCCTGATATTTCTAATTCAAATTCAGGGCTATAAGGTTTTTACCTAACTTTATCCTTCTTTCATATCTAGATTCCAGGTCTTAAAATCCTGGTTCTCAGCAGCGCTAACACGATTACTCATTTGCTTTATCCCACAGTACACACACAATAGTCTCTGAGAAACAATGTCAGCACAATCCCAATAAGATGAGTATTAGAAACACCACTCCAGGGATGTATACCGAGATGACTTGAGGTTCCCTGGAACAGTCCTTCTGCATGCGGGAATGTTACCAACCCACTGGATACACATTTAGGTGTCTTTATTTCATTTTATTTTTGACTTTTAGAGATTACTTTTTACATTTGATTTTGTTTCATAATTATATAAAATATTTATATAGTTCCAAGTCAGGTCTACAAAACAAAGTTATTCAAGGACGTTTCATTTATATCCTGTCACCTCCCATAATGGGTAACTTTTATTATGGTCTGTCCTCCCATTTTTTAAAAACTATAAGTAGATGCATATATATGCGTATCTGTGTCTTAAATAAACGATGGCATACTTCACACACTTTTGCCCACCTTGCCTTTTTCAGTTGACAGTATATCCTGGAGACCAGTCCATGTTACCAGATGGAGATGTTCCTCTTTTCTTATAGTTGATAGTACACCATTTCGTGAATGTATCGTAGTTCCTTCACCCAGGCCCCTGCTGATCATTTAGGTTTTTCCTAGTGTTTTGCTGTCACAAATAGTTCTTCAGTGAATAGCTTTCAGTTTACTTCATGTTGTGTTTTTGCTAGTGTTTCATGGGCTGGGTCCCTAGAAGTGGAAGTGATGGGTGAAAGGCCAAACACATATGCAATTTTGCTAACTAGTTCATGCAGTCATTTTAAAATCCGATGTCTCCAGGGAAAAGCAAACATTTTCAAGACTCAGACCCTTTGCATATTGTTCATCTTTTACACTGACTTGGAATAACCTGTAGGTTTTACTGAAACATCTTAACTGGTATCCCTACGGTGACACAGAGGGTGTTTTTAGAAATCCGTAGCTGTTTTCTAGGTGAAACCACGGGTTGATTTAGCTCATGGTAAAAGCACTAAGCAGAGAGAAGTCACCTGTCGCACGGGCGTGTGGAGCAGCCCAGCCCTCTGTATCCCCCAGAGCTGCTGGGTGTTAACCGGAGCTGCAGCTGTGACCTGTAGATTTCCACGCGCTTCCGTGCCTTCTCTGTCTATAACGGGCCTGTCTGTTGCAGACTCGGTGGTGGCCGTCAACGGGGTCTGGGTCCTCGTGGAGACCTTCATGCTGAAAGGTGAGCCCTGGCTGGGGGACTGGCCCGTCCCCTGGGCACACCTGGCCTGCCTCTTGAGCCGTGGCCTCGCTGTCTTTCAGGCGGGAACTTCTTCTCCAAGCACGTGCCCTGGAGTTACGTCGTCTTTCTGACTAGTAAGTTTCTGACTCGCCTTTGCTGAACGGCTGGTCTGAAACACTGGCTGTGAGAGCTTTCATTTGGTTTAGGATCTCCTGCTCGTTTCTAAACCAGGGAAGCTTCATGATAATGGAGTAGAAGTTGAGTCTGATTCCATCACGCCCCTGTGTAAAACTCTGTCGTGGTTTTCCACTGCCCTCTGATCAAGTCCCCCTCCTGGGCGTCACTCACGCCGCCCGGCCGCATGGAGCCCCACAGCTTCCTCTTCGGCCTCATCTCTTGCCAGTACCGCTCCCCTCGCCCACGCTGCAGCTCACCTGAACAGCGTCCTGCTCCCAGTGCTCTTTCTTACCCCTGGGCCTTTGCACGGGTGGTTTCTTCTGCCTGGTACACTCATCCTTTGCCACACCGCTCTGCCTGACATTCCTCTCCTCCTCTTACGTCTAAACCTCCCTGAACACACTGCGTCATCATTGCCCAGTCATGTCTTTCCACCCATCTGGACTCTGAGCTCTGTGCAAGTGGGCGCCAGGCTGTGCTCTCACTGTTGCACACCCAGCACAGTGCCTGGCACGGAAGAGGTGCGGGAAATGTCCACTGGACGGACAGACGTATGGCTGGGCCATTCCTAAAGAGAGGGAGGGAGTGCTCCTCTTCTCAAGCACGGTGCCCCGGTTGACCAGCACTGGGCCAGGCCCTGTCCCGGAGCCTGCACTCTCACGGCAGCATGGGTGTGACGTGGTGGGCTGGAGGGCGCGGCCTGCAGGGGAGGCTGGAGACCTCGGGAGAGCCTCAGCCGGGAAACAGAGCCAGGCCAGGGTGGGGCCGCTGCTGACCGCCCCCTCCTGTCCACAGTCTATGCGGTGGAGCTGTTCCTGAAAGTGGCCGGCCTGGGTCCCGTTGCGTACCTGTCCTCCGGATGGAACCTGTAAGTGGGGAGGGTGTTTCTTGACCACATCGGAGACTCTAACGAAAGCCACGGGGCGTTTTGCTGTGCACCCACGGCACACTCGCCGGCTCTGCAGTTGCAGAAGGAAGGTCTGCAGACGGGTCAAGGCTTCTGTCCCCTGGAGTGATTCTGGTGTGGCTCACGGACTCCCCAGGCTGCAGCTCTCATCTTCCTCTCTCCGGCCGCCCACGCCAGTCCCTCCTGGACATGAGGGTGCCTGGACATGGAGAGTGCTTAGGCTGCAGGCTCTTCCTGAGCCATTTCACCCCACACCATCCCCCGCAGCCAAGCTCTTTTCTCCATAAAAACCACGACGCCCCCAGAGAAGGAAGTCCCACCCCTTCCTCCGTGAGCCTCGAGCTGGTGGCCCTCTCCCCGACCCACCGAGGCCTCGAGAGGTCACTTACGCCCCGTCAGGTTAACTCACCGTGAAGTCAGGCAGCACTCACGAGGTCTGGGCTCGAGGGAGACAGCGGGTTAATAAGTAGAGAAGAGCCCGGGCACTGCTGTGGGCAGCGCCGTGCTGTGTTCAGGGTCTTGTGTGTCTGTGGAGGAGGGAGGGGCCCTCTGTCTGGAGCAGGGCCGGCTGGTCTCCAGGTGGGAATCCTGCCTGCCCATCCTGCCCCTCCCCTCAGTTACCCCATCAGGGTCGGCGTCTCTGGTGTAACCAGATGGCTGCTGTTAGACCAACACAGGGCCTTCAGGAGGGGGTTCCAGGCATTTCTGCCCCAAGGGTCAGAGCATCGAGGCCTGACCCCTAAGATGTGCTGTGACTGGGGGCCCGGCCAAGCCAACCTCAGAAACCCCAGCACACCAGAGAGCTGCTTCCCAACCTGGCTGCCTGTGGGCCACTGCTGGGCACGCCATTGCCTTCACTGGGGTTGGTGTGTGGGCCTCTTGGAAGGGAGGGAGCGCTGAGAACCGGCTGGGGAGGCTGGCGGTGGGCCGAATGGACCCAGCTTCCCCCCTCCCTTCTAGGTTCGACTTCTCCGTCACCGCGTTTGCCTTCCTGGGACTGCTGGCTCTGGCCTTCAACATGGAGCCCTTTTATTTCATCGTGGTCCTGCGTCCCCTGCAGCTGCTGAGGTGACCACGGCAGGGCTGGGGTCAGGGAGAGGTGGGTGGGGGAGGGCGCGGAAAGCATTGGGACTGGTCTGGGAAGTGACTGGAATGAGCCAGAAGACTCACAAGCCTGGGGTCAGAGATGCACGCCCCTGCAGAGGCACCCTGGGGGGCTGCTGTCTCCACCCGTGGGGACGTATGGACCACCCGCCTCCTCCCATCCCTGGGGCCAGTCACCCCGACTTTGGAAGAGAAACGCGGCTCATGGCTCAGGTGAACTCGGCCTGCAGTGGTGTCAGCTCAGCCACAGAAACACACGTGCTCAGAGTCATAAACCAGAGAGCACAGCCTCTGAAGGTCCAAAGGGACTTTCGAGAGACCCCCACCCCGTCCTTTTCTGGCACAGCCTCGTGTCAAGAAAACCCCTCATGTGGTCCCCTCTTTTTCCCCGGGGCCATTGTAGGAAACCAGTAAAGGAGTGCTCTGTGGATGGTGTCCCTCCCTACTTAGGGGTCTTGAGCTCTTAGTGTCTTCAGAAGCCTGGTTTTCCTCTCGAACATCTAGCTGCCATCCCATACGTGTCCATCGTCCCACCCCGTCCTTGCTGGGAAGAGAGGTGGAGGTGTGGGATGGGGCCCGGGGCGGCCGTGCAGCCGTGGAGCCGTGGTGGGGGCTGGGCCAGGCCGCACGGATGTCAGCTTCCCTCCCACGCACTGCCGGCTCCTCTGGGAACAGGCGTGGGCTTCTGTTCCCGTCTTCCTGGGGTTTGCCACACTGCCTTGGGCGAGGCCTTGTCCCTCTCTGAGCCTCCCGGCTTCATTTGTAAACCGTGGTGAATAGCCACTGCTACCCCTCAGCCGAGGAAGAGACAGGAGACACGGCGTGGCTCTGTGTCCCTTCAGGGAGGGGATGTCCAGCCCTGATGTCCTGGCACCACTGCTGCCCCTTCACAGGTGCCAGGCTGGCGGCTCCGAGGGAGGTGGACACTCGGGTGGGTGGGAGGCCCTGGGCTGGTCTTCTCCGCCTGGTGCCGTGGAAGGTGGGCTGCAGCCATGCCCTGCGTTGTAAGCGACCCAGCCTCTTCCCTCGCCCAGGTTGTTTAAACTGAAGAAGCGTTACCGCAACGTGCTGGACACCATGTCCGAGTTGCTGCCGCGGATGGCCAGGTACCGCCCTGCCCCTTGGCCCAGGGCCGGGCGCCGTGAGGCTGGTGCCCCCGGGCAGGTGGCTGGGTGGTAGCAGGGGGAGAGGGGGAGTCCCGAGAACGACTGACGTCGAGGGTCTGGCGGGTCTGGAGGAGACTGAAACCTGGACCACCCCAGGTCTCCCTGCACCACTTTTCTCCACTGACCTGTCTGACATATTGAGTAGGGAGGACAGGGAGCTGTCAACTCACTTACCACCTGTGTCTACATTCACAGGTAAGGGGTCACCTGTGAGTCTACCTTCACAGGTAAGGGGTGAATCTCCAGTAAAGGGGCATCCGTTACTAGAGTCCTGATTCGAGCCGTTTTTACCCCAGACCTGAATCACGAGGCCCCTTCCCTGCAGGCACTTTCCAGTGGTGAACCTGGCTAGGGGCATGCGTCTCCCTAGTCAGCTCAGGGGGTCAGAGGATGCCGGGGCTGCGGCAGGAGCCGGGTCCCCCAGTGGCCCTGAATCACCCTGTCCCTTTCGACCCTCCTCCCCAGCCTGGCCCTCACCCTGCTCATCTTCTACTACTCCTTCGCCATCGTGGGCATGGAATTCTTCTGTGGAATCCTCTACCCCAACTGCTGCAAGTGAGTGTGCCGCAGGGCCCCCAGCCCTGACGGCCCAGCAGGCTGATGTCCGGAGGATCAGAGCCAGGATGGTGTGCCGACCCCGCCGCGTGGGTCCCCTCGGCCTCGGACACACCTCTCTAGGCCCACCACCCTTGAAAGCCCTGGGAGTCATGTTGCCTTGCTTTCAGGGCTTAGATCAGTGTAGTAGGTGGTGAGGGACCTGGAATCAGAGGGTTGACTCTGATTGAGGACATCTGAGCCAATTTCCCGTCCCCCAAGCAGGCCTAGGAGCCGCACTCCAGCCAGGCCTCCGTCAGCTCACCCTGTGGGCTGAGGGCTGAAGGCCACTCCAGAGCCAGGAGTAGCCTGGGGCCCGCGGCCTGAGGCCCCTGGCTCCCTCCCGCTTCTCTCTGGGGTGGCTGGGGACCTGGGCAGACACACATCAACCAGAGGCAGCCGGTTAGGGTAAGACAGATGGACACACAGGGAGGTCTCTGGGGGCAGGGACACAGAGTAGGGAGCACAACCTCCCATGACCTCTCCTTTCCCTTCTCCTTGCTCCTCCTGAGCCACCAGACAAAATCACAGCATTCTCTTTAAAATGCCCTCCTTGTGGCCTCAGGCACTGACAAAGACAGTTCCCAAAGACAGCGGAAGCCATTTTGAGTGTCAGGCTGAGCTCAGACCAGAGCCCACGGCAGCGGGTCACAGACCTGAGAGTGCGGCAGAGGCACGGGAGCTGCGAGGGGCTCAGGGCTCTGCCTCTGAACGAGCTCCCTGGGGGTCAAGGAGCAGACGTGCAGAACTGTCCGCGTAGGTTTAGCAGGTCGGCCGTAGAGGATCGGAAGGAGGGGAGCAGATAAGCTCTCAGGACAGGGCAGCCTGTTGGAACGCGGGCTGGGTGCTGGGGAAAGCCCGGCCGGCAGCCTCCGCTGCCCAGGTTGCTGCTGATCCTGGGCTGGGGAGCGCTGGACGAGGCTCTGCCGTGCTCTCCCCTCCCAGCAGCGCCCCCTCGGGTAGCTGAGAGGGAGGGGCCTACCCGGCAACAGAGAAATGCCGAGTGGAGGCGGGTAAGGGGGCCAGGTCTGGGCTTCCCACCGGCGCCCAACAGGCAGGAGGAGCTGAGGGCTCCCCTTGAGCCAGGAACGCGGGCAGGAGCGGGGGCGCTGGGCAGCACACCTGGCTGGACAGACGCTCCTTGGTCGGACCTGGGTTTGCTTAAACGTTTTGTCCCCTGTCGAGGTGACCCATTGCCCTGTGACCTTCCCTTCTGCCCTGTGTCTCCCCGGCCAGCACGAGTACAGTGGCAGACGCCTACCGCTGGCTCAGTCACACCGAGGGCAACAGGACTGTCGTGGAGGAAGGCTACTACTATCTCAATAACTTTGACAACATCCTGAACAGCTTTGGTGAGTGCGCACGTCACAGGCGGGACATTCCCTGGGCCTGTGCTTTTGCCACCGCAGGTCCCAGATGTGGCATAGTAGGGCTGTCTGAGGCCTCCCCCTCCCAAGCTGTGTGCCACACTCTCTCGAGTCCTCTCCGGCCCAGAGGGAGCCTGTGGTTGCCCAGCCCCAGGGGTGCAGTCCAGGCCAGGTCCCAGGGCTCACTCAGCCACCAGATTTGGTTCCTTTTTCTGATACTTTTTCAGTATCAGAGAGCAGAAAAGCTTCGTGCTTTGCTGGGGGAGGTAGAGCCCGATACTAGGGAACCACCCACCTTGTTACAACCCCATAGTCGCAGGGTGGGACCCAGCCACACCAGCGTGCCACGGTGCTCTGCACTGCCCCTAGCCCAGGCCCATACAGCTCTGCTCTTGGGTTCCATGGAGGGGATCGGGGGGTCAGGGGGCAGAGGGAAGTGGCCCTGCCGGACAGCTTCTGGAGCCCCTCCTGGCATCCCAGATCTACACTGAGAAGGTCTGGGAGCTCCTTCCGCAGTACCCACCCCAGCCCTGGTCCATCACGGGCCGCTGCGGCAAAGGGCATGTCATTTTGAGGATGGGCCAAGATGGCAGCACTCCCTGTGGGGCAGGCGCTCAGGGAGGGCCTTGGCTGGTCTTTCTGGAGCTGACAGCCCAAGCTGGCAGATGGGGAAGCCATCATTTAGGTGCATGGTACCCGGGATAGGCGGAGAGAGGCCACTTGAAACTGACTTCGAAAACGTGGGTCTGAGCAAGACACTCTCTTTCTCCCTTGCCTTTGGCAGTGACCTTGTTCGAGCTCACAGTTGTCAACAACTGGTATATCATCATGGTAAGGACCTCCCTCAGCTCCTGGGGCATCTTCCCCACCCTCTGAGGCCAGCTCCAGGTCTCCGCTCGCCCAGTGTGGGGTGCATTGCTCTTCTCATTCTCTGCCTGGGTCACGTGGGGTTGGGGTTCTGCAGGGAGGCCACATACGAGTGGGGCCCCAGGAGCCACCCCCTCCACGTTTGCTGGACTTGGCTTTTGTCCCTGCACCCTGCACATGCCCCAGCGGCCAGGAGATGCCAGTTAGCCTCTGGGTCTCTGTCCTCCCGCCATTGTGGGAGAGACTTTTCAATCAAGAAACAGCGTGGCAAGGTTGTTGGTTTGTTGGGTTTTTCCCCCCATTCCTTAAACTCCTCCAAGTGCCACCCCTACTTGGGACAAAGACCATCCGTGTTAGTCCTGGGGAGCGTCCAGGCCTTGTGCAGCACAGAGGAATTTTCAGACCCAGGGGAGCGAGGTCCCCTCCTCTACCTCCCACAAGCAAAGGCAGATCAGGAAGGGACCGTGACGAGCCGGGCGATGCCAGGGCCACGGGCAGCCTGAGTAGACGGCAACTAGCCCCCCGGGCGCTCGCTCACTGGCTGCTTCCCTGTGCCTCCAGGAAGGCGTCACCTCTCAGACCTCCCACTGGAGCCGCCTGTACTTCATGACCTTTTACATCGTGACCATGGTAGGTCCCGGGCCACAGACCGCTCTCCGTCCTCCGTCTGCAGAGTCTCTAGCTGCCCCTGCTCACTGGGCGGCAGCCCCGGGAGGAGGGGGCTGGGGACACGTCCGACCCGGCTCTGCTGGGTGTGGGGCCCTGCAGCAGCTCACACACACGCATGCGCGCACACACACACCCCCCTCACTCCCTCTCCCTCGCTCCCCCTCCCTGTGCCCGGCCAGGTGGTGATGACTATCATCGTCGCCTTCATCCTTGAGGCCTTTGTCTTCCGGATGAACTACAGCCGCAAGAACCAGGACTCGGAAGGTCTGTGCGAGGAGCCGGCGCAGGCCGGCTGGCTGTCCAGTTCAGCTGTCTGGCTGTCCACCCTTCTGGCAATCCAGCTTATCTGTCTGGCTTATCTTCCTAGATCTCTCATTTGCATTGATTTTCAAATATTCAGTGACAAAAAAAATGCTCTTGATCTCATTTTTAAAATAAAAACATGTCAGAGATTAAGAAAAATCACAAGGCAGAGGCGGGCTGGATGTGAACATAGCAGCCCTTGGTCCCACCTTTCCCGTCTCTCGGAGTCCTGTCCCTCTTAGCTGTTTCTCCTTTTAGTTATCATCTCCACATTTCTAAATAGCATGCTCGTACTACGGTTCTAGATTTAAATGGTGTGAATATTGTGGACTGCAGAGCCCATAGGACTTCCTTCTGCAACCTGATGATCCCGGCTTTAATAATCGCCTCACTTTTTCCAGGTTGCATAGCTTTCCACGTGCTGATCATTCTTTCTAGATTCTCCATCGGAACTGCCACATACCTATTATTCCTTGTTTCCAAATCTCTGTCATATCAGGCTCTCTGGCCATTTTCTTTTTGCTCAGAGACTTCTTCCTGACCCCTCTGTCCCATGTAAGCTGCTGGCCTGACAAGCCTCCTGGCATCCACAGCAAAGGGAAGGAAGGGACCTGAGTTCCAGACGGCAAGAGGTGGGGGGGGTGTGGCGCTGATGCAGAGTTTTGCTCAGAGAGAGAGCCTTAGGACCCCTGTGGGGGCAGTGGGGAGGATGCCAGACTGGGGGCTCTGAGCCCCAGGCTCCTCCCCAACCCCACCTCCCTCTTGCAGTTGACAGCGGCATCACCCTTGAGAAGGAAATCTCCAGAGACGAGCTGGTTGCTGTCTTGCAGCTCTACCGGGAGGCGCGGGGGACCTCCTCGGACGTCACCCGGCTGCTCAAGATCCTCTCCCAGATGGAGAGGCACGAGGTGAGGAGCCACAGGGCCCCGGCTGCTAGAGGGGGCGGGTTTACTTAGTGCAGTCCCTCCCCCACCTTCATCCCCTCAAGTTCAGGTGACACGTTTGGGTGACACTGTTGAAAAAGCCAGAGGAGCAGGCGAGGCCTGCTGAAGCAGGGCTCCAGGGCCCTGGCACAGGTGGGTCCCTGCAGCCTCTGCTCTCCTTCAGCAAAATGCCGTGGTGTTTCTGGGACGAAGATCAAGGACCAAAAGCGATCTGAGCCTAAAGATGTACCAAGAGGAGATTCAGGTAGGAGCAGCCTGACCTCCCTCCCAGCTCCTGCCGGGGGGTGGTCCTCCCCGCAGCTGAGTGGGGGCTGCTCTCCCATCCCCATCTTGAGTAGTGGAGGAGGGCTCGGTGGGGAGATATGGGATTGTCGATTGAGACCACTACCAGTGGTGTCGGGGACTCCGGTTTGGGGGTGGTGGGCCCTCGGGGCTCAGCCTCGAGCCCTTGCCCTGTTCCCCTACGTGGGCAGCTCTCCTGTCTGGTGTTTTGTATATGTCAGTGCCACGGTGCATTCTCCAGAACCTCATCTTAATTTCTTGCTCTGAGTCGGAGCTGCAAATGAGATGTGTCCAGCAGGAGACATGACAGGCAAGGGGGGCATGGGGCCATGGTAAGCTGGCAGGGACAAGCCTCTTCAAAGACCGCGGCCTCTTCCCAGGTCCTGCCAAACATGGAAAGAGGCTCTGCTGCACCCAGGTCTCTTGGGTTTTTTGACTGTTGGTTTTTTGGTTCTAATTTAAGAGAAAGAAGTCAAATATTTATTTTTCAAAATTTCCCAGTCTTTCTATGTTGGTAACTAAGTCAACTGTTTTGCAAAGCACCACGTGGGCTGACACTGTGCATTCCAGACAGAGACCACGGACGTGGGCCCCAGGCTGGGAGATCTGCTTTGGGTGTTCCCTCCACCTTGGGGTCCCAGGGCTCAGGGAGGCTCTCCTCGCCAGCCATCGTGACTATGCTGTTTTCGAGCATTCTAGCAGCTGCAAAGCCTCTGTTTCTGGGACAGTGATGGCCAGTATCCACGCCCAAAAGGCTGGGAGGCTGCAGTACCCTGAAGTGACTCACACAGTCTCTGTAAAAGCACCAGGCCTTGTAGTCGGTGTTCTTCGGGCAGACACAGTGGCTTGCTGAACTGGTGTTGCAGACATGGGGTTCACAGGAGCTTTGGTGTCGTACAACCTGGGTTTGGTTCCCGGCTCTGTGACCTTGGGCGAGTCCCTCAGCCCGTTCACATCTGTGAAAGGGGGCAGCATCTGCCTCGAGAAGCAGAGGAGACTGCGCAGGAGCACGCACATGGGCGCCATCCTGTCCTCTGGCCCCTGCCTGTCCGTCCCCTCCCAGCCTCAGCTCCCCGCTCTGTAAAGTGAGGGGGCACAGGACTAGGCCGGCTCAGTATTTTTCGAGCTCTAAAGTTCTGTGGTTGAGATTCTTTCAAAACATAGGGTATATTTTTAAATTCCTTAATTACATGAATACCCGTGTCCCTGAAAATGTCAGATGATATAACAGTAACGGTCCTAGGTGGGTGAGCTGTGTAATTTTTTTCAAAATGCTTTCACAGCCTTAGTGGAGGGCAGCAAAAGCAACGTGGGAGTTGGAAGAGGCACTCAACTTCATCTGGCTTTATATAGCCTCTGAGCCTCAGTTTTCTTGGGTACGAAATGGGGACACAATACCTGCCAAGCTCAAAAGGGCTAGCACGGGGGATGAGGGAGACATCCCGTCGTGAACGACAAAAGATGAGGTTCACTAGGAAAGGATGGTGACTACTACTTCATAAGTGCCAAGCACACTTGACAAGGAGTTTTGCAAACCTCTAGTTAACGAGGGGAAGATTTCACTGCAGTTTTTCCCTTTGGGGCCACGTTCAGAATTCTCAGCAGGTCCGGGGGTTGGGGGACCTGTCAGTCCCATTGGGTGGGCTGGCAGCCCTGCCTCCTCCACCCCCAACCCCGACAGGCAGAGGGGGAGGTCCCAGCACCGCCTGGCCTGGTGACCGGGTCGGGCTGGGGGAAGCGCAGGGTTGGCCGGGAGGGGCGCGGCCCGCTCAGCACCCCCTCTGCTCTCTGCTCCAGGAGTGGTACGAGGAGCATGCCCGGACGCAGGAAGAAGACCAGCATCAGCTGAGCGGCAGTGGCGTCCTTGTCACCCGGCTGCCACCAGGCAGCCGCGTGCGTTCCCAGACTGTCACCTAACCCCGCGCGCGCAAGCCATCTCTTCTATGCAATAACACAATAGTATTATTTTACTACGGTGTATCGAAATAATGTGTGTGTATATATACACACACATATTCATATATATGCACATATTTATATATAGTAAAAGGAAAGACAGACGAGATGGGGTGTGGTTTGTAACCACCTTGCCCTGTCTTCCTTAACCCCAAAAGTCAGTTGGTTTGGGGGGGTCAGGCCAGTATGAGCTCTTCCCAACATGGAAAGTTCCAGAAGGCCCCTCCAGAGGAAGACCACTTGAATAGATCTGCAGGGCTGGCCTTCAGGCGGCCAGCCCTCCCTGGGCCAGACCCACACCGTCTTCCCAATGCTGCTTTCAGACCCCCAGCCCAGCTTCCCCACGAACCTTCCCTGTGGCCCACGTCACGGGGTTTCCGTGTCTTGCTTTAGGGACAGAACCACTTAGGAAGGAAAAAACCCCCATCCTTGGGGGTAGTATTTCTATATTTGTGATAATGTACTAGAACGTTCCTTTGGGGGACCAGTGCCTTGGCCCTAATGGGGATACTAATCAAGGGGTGTGATTATGCCACGTGGTCAGATCTCAGTGAGCCGGTGCTGGGCAGCGAGATCATGCTGAGCAACTTCATGTCCTGCTCTGTAAGCCTTCTCTCCCACACTTTCGGCTTCAACTCTTGTTGCTGAAAATCCTCCTGAAACCGCCTCCTTTGGCATCAAGGCCCAGCGAGAGGAAAGCAGGCAAGAGGCCGGTTGATGGCTGCCACCCAGACCAGACCCTGAAATGGGCTTTCTCCACTAACCCCCTTTCCTTTGATTGTCCTGGTCAAGCAACAAGACATTGTGGTTAATTCAGGATTCTGCTCAAACAAAGCAGATCCTTCATGTGTGCATTAGGTTCCGTGGTTGGGAACGGGAGCAGAGAGCACAGACGCTCCCCGCCCGCCGTCCAGAGCCCTGGGGCTGACCCTGTCGGTCCACTGGCCCAGCTCCCCCTCACCTCGGGCTGTTGCCCTCTGTGGACTCGACCCACCCCAAGGTTCTCACTAGCAGAGTGGCGGGTGTGGAGGTAGGTTCAAGGGGACCTTCAGGGCCCCGAGTTCCCCTGGCACCACGGGGAGTTCCGGGAGATCAGAGTGTGGTCCGGGTTGGCCCTACGCATGAGTCCAGAGCAGGCCGTGGGGGCCGGCCGCCCCAGCGAGCGTGTTGGTGGTGCAGCAGAAGCAGGGTCAGAGCAGAGGAGGTCTGGTTCCGCTCCCCCGGGCTGCAGACCCAGCATGGTGTAGGGGGCAGAGGAGGAAGCAGCCCCCACAGGGCATACCGGTCCCCGCCCAGCTGCCTCCGCGCCTCCAGGGACAGCTAGGTAGGCGGGCAGAGGTTCCCCTGGCTACATCCTCCTCCCAGCAGGGCAAGGCCTGTTCCAGGGGTGCCATCCCCAACTCCCCCATCCCCTCTCCCTGGCCATCTCTGAGGCCCAGCCTTCTCAGTGCAGCCCAGGGGATACTGCACAGCTCTGCCCTCAGCAGGGGAGAAGTGGTGAGCATTCCTATTGGTAAAGCACAGCCCTGTGGGGGAAACAGCGAATCATTGAGGACCACTGAGATTCCCACGCGATGGGGATCAGGACACTGACGTTGTTCTCTGTCTCTGGAGGGCCACTCGGGGAGCCCCAGGCCCGAACCCTTTCCCCTCTCCAGAGGAGGAACTTTATTTGCACAGTTGGTGCCTTTAGCTTTTGTGTATTGAAACGGGCATTTGGAAGCAGGAGTCAAGGGGCAGCTTCTAAAGGGGGTGCGAGTCCTCCGACCTGAGTGTCTGGGCCTCAGTCTAGTCCCTGGCGAGTTGACCCCCACCTCTCATGTGAGGGCTGGTACAGGAAGGGTGGGACCCAGTGCGGCCCTCCCAGCCCTGTCCTGAGGGAGGCCCTGGTTTTAGCCGGGAAGGGGTGAATGCAGTGTGGCAGTAGTGCTGATGGGCCCTTGTCACTGAGGCTAAGGACAGCCGTCCCTGTGGGGTCACCCCGGGCCGCGTCAAGTTGACCCTCAACTTGCACACAGGCCCACCGAGCAGGGAGCAGGTGTCACCCAGGGCTGTGAGGGACCAGGGACCTCCTCCTGCTCAGATGCCTCTCACCTCCTCTGTCACAGCTGAGTGAAGCCAAGGTGAGACTCACCGACGTGCCCTGGCTCACGCAACCTGTCGGTGGCTGTGATGGCGCTGTGCCCCTGCCCCGCTTTGGGGGGGACGCTATCTGGCCCCTCCTTGCTTCCCTCGCCCAACCCAGCCTTACTCCACACCTCGCGACAATCATTTTGTACAGAGAGCGGGAGCAGCGCTGTAAGGTTTTGTACATTGGTGATTTCTTACTTGGAAAACCCACTGTCTCCTCAATTTCTGGCATATTAATAAAAGAGCCTCTGCTTTGTAGATGTGGCTGCTGCCTTGTGACTTGTGCCAGGTACTGTTCTGCGGCTTTGGGTATTGCGGGGAAAGGGGAGAGGTCCTGTCATGGCCATTCCTAACCCCACCTCAGCCCCATCCCCGGACGAGCCACGAAGCCCAGAGAGATCAGGCCCGAGAGCCTTCGGCCCTGGAACCAACCCCCTGTCCCCTGGCACAGGTAAAGAAGAACCGTCAGACCTGGGTGTATGTTATTGTCTGCACACTTGGAGTATTTAATCATTTTTCATTGGAAAAAAGAGTTGAATCCCTTTATGCTGGCTTAAGGCAGTCGGGCAAACGGAAGAGGTGCGCATTGAAGAGGCGGGTCAGCGATGACAGCAGGAAGGCGCTGGGAGCGCTCGTTCTGTCCTCTCCAGAGCCTGCAGGCACTGGACCCCCGCCCGGGGCTCCCCCTGAGGTAGGCACAGGGCAGAGGCAAACTGACTCCCATTTGCAGCTGGGGGAGCCCAAGGGGCACAGAGGAGATGCCGACAGCCAGCAGACAGTTCCAGAGGTAGAGTCGAGCTACGCCGTCCAATGTGGCAGCCACGAGTGGGACCAGGGCCACGTGCTGATATTTTGGAGCCGTTGGCTTAAATAAAATATATCACCATTAATTACACTCGTTTCTTTTGGCTTTATTAACATGGCGACTAGAAGATTCAAACTTTGGCTATTTCTGTTGGATAGTGCAGCTCTAGAACTCACGCTCATCAGCCTGAAGCCCACGGCACACAAGGTGTTCTGTCCACCGGGGCCCAGCCGCCCTGACTCCCCGAACCGGTTTGGCAGCCTTTTGAGTCCTGAGGAGAAGGTGCAGGAAGCAGGGGCGACAATGGGGAGGGGCCTGGGCCTCCACTGTGCCTTCAGCCCTGAACACTTTGGTCTTCCAACACCGGCCTGGGAGGCATCCAGTCACCCCCTAAGCCCCCAACCCCGACCTTCAAGAGGCTCCAGAGAAAATTCAAGGAAGCCTGTGGCTTCTGTCTGGAACTCTGTCCCCTGCGAAGCTGGTCTCCAAGGTCCCAGGAATGAGGCTTAGCTTTGCTCCCTGCACTCAGCAGCCACTGGGAACCTCGAGCAGGGAGAGCGGCCCCACAGAGCCACACCCCGTTCACGGCCAGGCCTGCCTGGGCTCTGCAGAAGATGCATCTCGCCGCCGGCAGTGACACCTCCTGACCACCAGGCGGACACGGCTTCACTCACACGCTTTTCAAGTGAATCACTCCGAATTCCGTGAGCAGGGCCACCGTGAGGAAGCTCACGTAGAAGAGGAGCAGGCAGAAGCCGTAGACCTTGTTCAGCTGGAAGCACTGCAGTGGGACCGAGACCAGGGAACAGACGAGGCTAAGGCCCAGGGCGCCAGCCAAGACCCACACCAGCAGTCCATCTGACTCCAGCTGCGGGGACAGGGGCGAGAGGGGAGAGAGGCCGGGTCACTGGAGCCAGCAGTCCAAGTGATAGTCGAGGGCCCCCGCCTGGGGCCAGGGAGGGACTTCCGGCCTGCGGCTGCGGGGCCTGCCCTGTGGGATGGCACCCCACCCTGAAGTTTCATGACCTAAGCCACCTGGCTTGTCATTTGTGATGGTGCCCTAGGAAACTAATGCAATACGTTACATGCAGTTGTTGAAAAATTCTCAAGCAACACAGAAAAAGAAGTGAAATCGTCCCCTCTCCACTCCTCTTCCTTCAGGCTTAGCATTTGTCTAACATATATCGAGGACTTAACACTCGGTGCCAGGCTAGGGGTGTCACACCTTCCCAGCGTGTAAGGGGAGCGTTATGGTTGTCGCCAATCTGCAGATGAGGAAACTGAGTCATTAGTGATGGAGCCCAAATCGAAGTCCCAGCTCTTAACCAGCACCCTCTCCTGCCTCCCCATACGGTGACATGTACGTGCACACGTGTGGGTACACATGCTCATGGGCCTGTACAGCACTTCTGAAACCAGAAATGCATCACACCACGCGTATTTAAGAGCAACCCGTGTTTTGCACCCAACTCCACGTACATCCTTCCACCATAACCTTCCGTGAGGCCCTCGGTCTTACGCAGTTACCAGCAGGAGCATTTCGTAAACTCAGCACAAAGGCAGTGGAATGCAGGCAAAGGCACACACACACACACACACTCCACAAGGAACAAGGGAAAAGAACGGGGCCCTCAGGGAGCCAGCCCTACAGCCTCGTTATCTGGAACTGCCTCAGAATCGATACCGAAAGGAACCTATTAAACCCATGAAGAGTATAAACAAAATTTGCAGATGGTGTTTATCTTGTAGAAAAGCAAACTTTTCAGGCAGTAAGTAGCTATTTGCTTACGGGCGTGGCCACTGCGAAAGGCTGGCCTGGCTGCCGCCGGCTAACTACAAGTCAGCCACAAGAGTCTCTTCAAGACCCGGAGGCCTCCTGGAGAAAGGTGGGCGACTTGGTTCCCATTAATAACGCCACGGTTCAGCCGCACAACATTCCAAGTGCCTTCATGTGGTGGGCCCTAAAACCATCCCCTAGGCCACATCCCCCTCCTCATCTTAATTTTTCAGTTCCGTCTCTGAATTCAACTCCTTCAGAATACAGTTGCCCTGACAGGAAATGCAGATTTGCGGCCCAGGGGTCGAATCTGCCTTGCTGTTTGCCTTGTGCGATATTTAAAAAAAAAAAAAAGTTCACTAGGAATCCTGATTTTTCCTTCTCTAGAAAATCTGGAATATCTGGCCACAGGAGGGCCCACTGGAATCGCCCACACATTTTGGTTACCTGCCGGGCCCCACTAGGTGGTTGAGTTTTCCACCTTGTTAGAGGAGTGTTTCTCAAGGGTCCTACCTTCCAAGTCCCCAGGGAACTGGTGTTAAAATGCAGATTCCCAGCCCCCACCCCCGGGATGCCTGGGTCAGGAGGTCTCATGCGCCCCCAGGAGATTCTTGGGACCCTTGAAGTGGAGAACCTCTGATACTCAGTGTGTTTCAGAACCTTCTCCAGATCTCTTGGGCACCCCTTCTGCAGCTGTCTTCAACAGATGGCGCCTGTATTCTCTCTCATCCCAGCCCGTCCCTGTGGGCAGTGTTGGGAGAGGTGTTCAGCCTGGCCTTATCTCATGCACACTCATCCAGGAGCACGCTTACCCATTTCATAGGCGAGGAAACTGAGACTCAGAGACGTCCTCACTCACTCAAAGTCACAGAGCAAGAGACTTACATGATGGAACCAGGACTCAATCCAGGGCCTTCCCACCCCTTCCCCTGAAGCTACTGCTCCGTTACCCTGTGAACTTGTAAGGAAGACTTTTTCAACCCCATATGCAAACTATTTTTAAGACAGTCTACAAATCAGACTTGTCACAAATTCAGATGAGTCCCCTCCCCAGGACGTGTAAACTGCTGAGACGTGAATGCTTTCCGTCCGGAGGACCGGGGAGGAGGAGGAGACGACATCATAAGGAGGTCCCTGGCAGACGCAGCTGGCCACTCACCTTCACCTCCGTGTGGCCCCTGGAGATCTGGAGCAGGCAGCCCAGCCCCACTCCCACCAGGATATCTGCAGCCCAGCTCAGGAAGTTTGCTGGAACCACCGCCCCATAACCCCGACCACACGGCCTGTCAGCTTTCTTTATGATCTTTGCCCCCTCTGGCACCCCCCTCCAAAAAAAAAAACCCCTATCTGAGGAGACCCTCCTGGGTGTTAGTGCCTCTAAGAAGGTGAGTGTCCAGTGTACACTCTGCACTCAGTCTGTAAGGATCCAATGAGGTGACAGAAATGCTTGGTACCTGGTAAGCACTCAGCAGCTGGGGAAACTGAGGCTGGGTGAGGTGAGGTCCACTGGGGAACTGGTGATGGACCTGAGTCAGGGCCATCTCTAGGTGGTGCTCAGAGGACAATGCTCCAGGCAGGGCTCCCTCCTTCCCACCCAACCTGAGGTCAGGAGAGGCCAGCCCGAAAGCCGGGGGCAGGTCCCAGTGGGCACAAAAGGGCAACAAAGCACCCCGCTCAGCCTGGGAATTACAAACGGCGGCAGGCCTGCGTGGTCCCGGCCAGTTCTGTGTTCCCCCAGCCAGCTGTCTGCGCTGCAGCTCACCCCGCAGGCCCTCTCGTTGTGGATCTTGGGGAGAGCTGCACTTGAAGTGCTTTTAAACCATATTTCTCCATTTCACAACCAACAATATCTACTGCTCGTTCAGTATCTGCCGTGTGCTGGGCACTAACCTTGGTGCTGGACCTCATCATCAGCCTCTACCCCAACCCACTCTGCATTCACAGAGATCGCCAAGTAAGATGTGCACAGAGCCCCGGGGTCACAGAGCTGGCCTGAGGCGGTGCTGGAACCGGAGCCCTGTCTGGTCTGAAGCCCTTTCTTCTTCAGTCCAGGCCGCCTGACCGCGTCTTTTCTATATAGACCAGGGGGCGGCAAATCACAGCCTGCGGGCCAATCTGGCCCACTGCTTGCTTTTATAAATAAAGTTTTATTGGAACAGAGTCAGGCCCATTTCTTTACATTCTGCCTGTGGCTGTTTTCGCACTACAACAGAGCTGAGGAGCTGCAAATCAGATCTCATGCCCCACAAAGTCTAAAATGTTACTCAGCCCTTCAAGAAAAAGTTGGCCAACCTCTGACATCTATAGACCATGACAGCTGTAGGGATGGAGACCAAGAGGGAGAGGGTCGGGGCCAGCCCGGAGGCGTAGGGGTTAGGTTCACGCGCTCTGCTTTGGTGGCCCGGGGTTTGCGGGTTTGGATCCCGGGTGCGGACCTACACACTGCTCACCAAGCTATGCTGTGGCAGCATCCCACATATAAAATAGAGGAGGATGGGCATGGATGTTAGCTCAGGGCCAATCTTCCTCACCAAAAAAAAAAAAGGAGAGGGTGTTCCAGAGGGCACATGTCTGCTAATACCACTGCCCTAACAAGAAGATCTGCCATCCACTGAGCGCTCACCAGGTGCCAGGCATTTCTGTCACCTCATTCAATCCTACAACAACACTTACGAGGTGGGTCCTCTTAATAGCCCCATTTTACAGATGAGGAAGCTGAGGCCCACCAGCCGTCGCCTGCCCCAGGTGTTACATACAGCAAGAGCCAATCCTGGGTGGGGCGCAGAGCACACCCATGGCTCTCAGAGCCCGTGCCACCTGCGCTGAGGCGAGGGCGGCCCCACAAAGGATACTGAAGATGATGCCGCCGAAACAGGCCGCGAACGCCATCCGCGGGTAGCCCTGGCGGGCCAGCGTGAAGTCTGAGAAGGCGTCTGCATGGAAACGAGAGAAGGCCTTGAGTGGTCAGAGGCTTCCCCCGGCCTCCTTGGTCATTCACCCCTTCATTCTTACCCACAGTCATTCAGTCAACAAACATTGGTGAACGCCCACCTGGGCCTTGTACTAGATGGCTGGGTGCCATGGCCACAGTATCCTATAAGACACAATTCCCTCCCTAATTCCTTTTAGGGAGGGAACTCTTTCCCAGCAGGGGCAACTGGGTGGGTGTGACATGCCACCACCCATTTTTCACCCAAGTCCCATTTGCTGTTGGCACACACAGCACCTCTGTGCAAATTAGAAAAAGGTACCCAAAAAGATGAGTGGAAGGAGAGCTAGATTTTGGCCCCCTGACCCCTTGTCTGGATGCTCTCGTGCAGCGCACAACCTGGCCAACCCTACTTGGCCACTGTCGCTAAAGAAGGATATATGTATGTATGTGTGAAGGCCTACACGTGTCACACACCCATGTACACATCAGCGTCGTTGGCTGCAATGGGCTCCATGTCCTGCCTGAACTCTGGGGAGCCACCGGGTGTCCACACATCAGAGAGTGGGGAAGACGCTGGGGCTTCTACAGAGTCTCCATGCCCAGGGGCAGTCCAGGCCATCTCACCCCGATGCCCAGTGATGGTTGCTCCAAAACGACAGTGGCCCTGAGCACATGCTGAGGGCAGATGGCATGGACGCCCCTGCCCATTCCGGCTGGGGGAGCCACGAGCAGCACCATGTGGCTGTGCACATCCCAGAACCCCACCCGGCCCCGAGTCACCTCCGATGCTGTTCCCCCAGGCCAGCAGCGTGAGCCCCAGGACAGTGTTGCTCAGCCGGAAGACCACGCCCAGGGACCGCAGGACGTTCACCACCTCTGTGGCGGCCGCGTTGATCCACAGCGCGCTGGTTAGGAAGCCCAGGAAAGCAAAGAGCTGGGGAGGGAGAGTGTGCTGAGGGGACCAGGGCCGGCCCCCCAGGGACTCAGCCTCATCAGCAGTCACCCAGCGCACCCAGCCTTCCCCCAGCCCCTGGCACCCTCTGCTCCCCCTTCTGACTCTATGGATTTGCCTCTTCTAGACATGTCATATACAGGGCCCTGTACAATATGCCGTCCCTGGTGACCAGTCTCTTAGCACGATGTTTTCAAGGGGCCTCCATGTTGGAGCAGGTCTCAGTACTTCAAAGACTAGTAAGAAACACCGGCCGAAAACCATGCCTCTAAACCAACCATTTGCAGAAAATTCGACTCCCTTTGGGCGGTACATCATTCAGAATTTTTCAAAATAAGAACTACAATTTTTTATCAATAAATAGTAAAAATTAAAATTTTAAGTCAACTTTTAAAGAAAAAGTCTCTGATGGAACTGCCTAAAAATTCCTCAGCGTGCTGCCGAGTGGAGAGAACGGAAAGAGACACCCACAAAGACCAAACCGTTCCTCACTGGATCGCGGTCACTTGGAACCCAGTGATTCCTCGTTAACGGAGCGGAAACGTCTGGCAGTTCTTCCAAAAGTTAAACACACAGTTAACATGTGACCCCGCAGTTTCACTCCTAGGAATGTGCCCAGGAGAAATGAAAGCATATTTCCAGACAAAAACGTTTACACCAACGTTCACAGCAGCACTATTCATAACATCCAAAAAGCGGAAACAGCCCAAATGTCCATCAACTGATGAATGGATAAGCAAAATGTGCGGTCTCCACACAATGGCATATTATTCAACCATGAAAAGGAACAGCTTATTGACCTGCCACAAGGTGGATGAACTTGGAAAACATTTTGCTAAGTGAAAAAAGGCAATCACAGAAGGCCACATATTGTATGATTCCATTTATATGAAATTTCCAGAACAGGCAAATCTACAGAGACAGAAAGCAGACTGGCAGTGACCAGGGGATGGGGTAGGGGGATGGGAGTGACCACTAATGGGTGTGGGGTTGTTTTTGGGGCAATGAAAATGCTCTAAAATTGACTGTGGCGATGGCTGCACAACTCTGTGAACATACTAAAAACCACTGAACTGTACACTTCGAATGGGTGAATTGTATGCTATATGAATTACATCTCAATAAAATAAAGTTGTTACCCCAAAAAAGGACCTTGAATGGGTACAAAAACCCTAAAAAATGGCTTTAAAGACCTGGCATTATGGAAAACGATTACTGGCCTATCTGCCTCAGAGGCGCAGACAAGACATCTGCCTGGGAGACCTCGGTGTCCCCCCCAGCTCGGAGAGTGCAGGATCCTTACCCAGTGAAGCCTGGGGGGCTCGCTGTTGGATGTGGCAAAAAAGGTCACCGCAGCCACGGCTGTGCCCGTGATCACCACCACGGCCCACACAGGGAAGAGGCCACCTATCTCATAGACGCCATCTGCAGAGGGACAAGGAAGGGAGCTGGTACACAGCTTCAGCTCAGCACCTCCTCCTGGAGGGCCCCCCAGAATGACCGAGGGGACCTGGGGGGCAGACCCACAGATAAAACCCACCACACTCGATTGCTCGGTTGTAAGGTAGGTACCTCCTATGTGCCCAGCCCTGTCCCAGGCACTTCAGGGGGACAGAGAAATTAAAGACACAGCCCCTGCCCTCAAGTGACTCACATCAGAAAGAAAAGACAGACACGTGAAAAACAGACTCTCTCCAGCCTTTTCCCGTGGAACTAGGATGGGGATGGCCAAGACTCCTCACCACCATCACCCTCTCCCGTGCCCATGGCAGACATCACTAATCAACCACGATGCTTCTGTCCGACTGAGCTTCAGAGACCACCGTCCAGCCAGGCATTCCCGTGGATGAGCATCGCTCCATGAGATGAAACCGCACAGTCAAACCCAGCCTGACCCACTGGCTCTGGAGCCCAGCACTGCTCTCCTGATAAGTCCACTCCCCACACCAGTCCACTCTAAAGTTATGAAGGTTCCAGAGGCTTCACAGTACAACACTCAAGGGAGGAAACCCTGCGGGCAGGCAGAACACCACAGAATTCTCCTCACACCACCCTCTGCACCCAGGGAGTCGGTACTGGTCTTAAAGGCAATAGAGAGTGTAACTGTCCAGACAGACGCATCCAGACAGACGCATCCAGACTTCCCTTGCTCTTTCGTTGGTGTAGCTCTTGGCTCTCAAACATCAGTGGGCATCAGAACTACACGAGGGGGCCAAACACACACAATCCTGCACACGAGACAGCAAGGGTGACTTTCAGGGGTAATTGTGACAGACCTCGGTTTTCACCTACAGCGCTGGCTCGGAACCTGACGCCTGGTGAGACCCCTCTCTGGATTCACCAAGCCTGAGCTGCAGGGATTTTAGGAGGCGGCTGGGGCGTGGATGGTCAGGAGGGCTTCTCGGAGCACGGAGGAGGAGGCTGGGCCGTGAGCAGAGAGGGGTGCAGGGGCTCCGGGGGCAGACGGGAGAGGTGGGCAGGAGGGAGCTGAGCAGGTCTGTGCCAGCAGCGGCAGAGAAAGGGCTGGGGACACAGCTGGCTCGAATGACAGCCGGGGGACGTGGACTTTTCCCAAGGGGCGCTGGGGAGCCATGGAGGCCTCCGAGTCGGGGAGTGACCACAGCCTGTGAAAGCGGCACTTTAGGAGGACGGCTCTGGGGGCGGCCTGGAGACGGAGGAGGCTGGGGGTTTGGCGGTGAGACTCGGGGGCTCTGCCAGCGGACACGACACTCCCGGGCAGGGAGCGGAGTCTGGCGGTTCTCTCCATCCAGTGCTCAGCCCAGAAGGGGGTCACAAATGCCACTAGACGGGGTCAGGGCACGTGGACAAGACACTAAATACCACAGGGTCACATCTCAGGAAAGGGATTCCTTCTTCAACTCTCTGGCGTAACCAGGAGCAAGTCTGCACTGGGTGCTAACAGGCCTGCAGCGCCTCTGACGCCAGCCAACGCCCGAGGCAATGAAGGCTCCCGGCTCTGATGCTTCACTTCTACGGCATTTATTTGTGCCGTTCCCTTGAATTTATTGGAAATGACGTCATTCTCCTATTGATGCAGGTAATACAGTTCCCTTTTCAATAAATTTAAGCTTAAAAACAGAGAGCTGATTGAAGAAAAATATCAGATATAATAGTACAGAACGGGACAAAAGTCAAGAAGATGGTTCTTGAGTGACTGATGCCTGAGATCTACTCTTTGAAGAAGCCACAAGGAGTGTGAAGGCAAGTCCCCGGCCATAGGGAACGGACGGCGGTGACCAACCAGACAGCTGGCACCCCTAGGGGGCGCCCTTCTCAGCTCCAGGTCGCACTGTGCCCTGATGGTCTCTCTCCCCTCCCTCCGACTCTCCTTCCCTCGGTGCCTGTGTCCCCCATAAATCGGGGGAGAAACTCCGGGAACTTCACAGCCCCTTCATGCTGATGCAGTTATAGCAAATAACCCCGCACCCAGTCAGAGCCCCACCTCCACTTCCAGGTGATAGCCCTGGGTTGAGGGGGAGGAGCCCAGATGACAGAAGAATGGGCAGCATGAGATACTAAAGTTAGACAATAGGAAGAACCTGAGCAACAGACGTTAGAGACTGGGCATTTCTTTAGCCACAGCACGTCAGAAAAGCAAAGCACAGCCTGGGGCAGATGGAGAAAAGTCACACGCCAGTGGGGACCAGCCAGCCCACACAAACAAGTGATGGAGCCCACCCAGGTCACCCAACAGGCAGTGGAGGGGCCTGTGATGATTCAGACAGCAGGCACCCCCATTGGGAGACGCCCCCTCTCAGCTCCAGCCAATCTGCCTCCAGGAATACAGCCCAATTCTTGAGAGGCCCAAATCGGGATTTTTTTTTTTTTTGTGAGGAGATCAGCTCTGAGCTAACATCCGATGCCAATCCTCCTCTTTTGCTGAGGAAGACTGGCCCTGGGCTAACATCCCTGCCCATCTTCCTCCACTTTATGTGGGACGCCGCCACAGCATGGCTTGACAAGCAGTGCGTCCGTGCGCGCCCGGGATCCGAACCCGGGCCACCAGCAGCAGAGCTCGCGCACTTAACCGCTATGCCACAGGGCCGGCCCCCAAATCGGGATTTTGATGTGAAATCTCCAGATTTTTTAATGCAGGCAAACAAGCCAGAGGGCAAGACTCAGTCCAAGGGCCACTAGTTTGCAGCCTCCGTCAGGAACCAGCAAAACTGAACCAATTAACTGCAGGAGGCTGGCGTCCCTTATGGCACAAGCACATATTGAGTGCCTGCTGTATGCCCAGGATTCTGCCGCTGGCCCAGGGCCCCCTGGCGTGGCTGAGGAGAAAACTCCAGATGTGGGGAGGGGAAGGGGGGCCGGCCCGGGGGAGGGGATACTCACAGGCCCCCGACTGCAGAGTCAGGACTAAGACCAGGGGGCTGATCACCAGGTGCAGGCAGTTGAGGGGCCGCTTCCAGTTGCCATCCTCCTTGTCGGGGTCCATGACGGGGACGGTGAGGAGCAGCAGGAACTCCACGGGAAGCTGCCAAGGGCGCGAAGGTGGGAGGGTGTCACCCGGGTGGCCTGTGCCCGCCGGCCGCACCCCGAGCTCAGTTACTCAAGGACAAGGCTGTATACTGATGCACCGCCCGTGTGCGGCCCCTAAGCGCCTGGATCGGCCTCCTCCTGCTGCTGTGACACACGGCCACACGCCGGCCGAGTGCCTTCACACCACACACGGTGTCCCCTGACGGTGCTGGAGGACACGGTCCTAAGACCCAGGGTCCGCAGGGCTGGGCTCCATCTGGAGGCTCCACGGCAGAATGCGTGTCCTCGCCCTTCCCAGCTTCCAGGGCCCCTGTATTCCCTGGCTCGTGGCCCCGAGTCACTCCAAGCTGTGCTTCTGTTGTCGCATCTCCTTCTCTGACTCAGCCTCCAGCCTCCCTCTTTCCCTATAAGGGCCCTCGTGATGACAGTGGGCCCCCCTGGACATCCCAGGCTATTCTCCCCATCTCAAGATCCTTAATCATGTCAGCAAAGTCCCTTCTGCCACATAAGGTAACATCTTCATACCCGGGGAGCAGGACTTGTACATCTTTGGGGGGCTGTTATTCAGCCACGGCATCTTATCTGCTAATCCTGACAACGACCTGTGCACAGGAACTATTGTTCTCCTACCTTCCAGCTGAAGCAACTGAGGCTCAGAGAGGTTAAGGAATTCTCCAAAGCCACACAGAAGGGCACATGCTGCTGGGATACAGGACCAGCTCTGAGTGACTCTGCACCTTGTGTTTTTGGCCAATGTCTAAATTAGTAATAACACTTATGGAGTGCTCACTATCTGCTAGGCCCCACACTCAGCCCTTCATACGTTAGTTTATGAAATTGTCACAAGCACTGTGATAGGCTGGATACTGTTCCCAATTCTTCAGTCCCTTCCTGTAACAGAATTAAACACCCACACACTTTGTCAAATGACTAGAGTCTGCAGAATCTATTTCCCCATCCAATTGATGTTGAACTTGGCCACGTCACTTGCTTTGGCCAATGGGCTGTTGGTGAACGTGATGAGAACAGAGGCTTAAAATGTGCTTGTGAAGTTTGCCTTGGTGTCTTCTGCCAAGAAAAGAGCAGACTCCCAAGGATCCACCGGCCCCAGAATGAGATGTAGGGCAGCCCTGAACCACCGACCACAGCCTATAGTCGAGTCCCCCAGATGACCCAGAGGCCCTTGAATAAGAAAATACATTGTCATCATGAGTCAGTGGGATTTTGGGGGCTGTCTGTTACACAGCATTATTGCAGCAATAACTTACTAATACAAACGCCCCAGAAGAAAGGCACCATCATCATCCCCATTTTATAGTGGAGGAAACTGAGGCTCAGAGAGGTGAAGTGACTTGCCCGAGGTCATGACACAGCCAGAGCTGCTGGGGGGCACAAATATGCTCATTACTTGCCCTTGGGGACTGAGGAAGCCTGAAATGTATACAGGTTTCCAGATTATCTCAGGAGGAGATACAGCTGTGGGGGGAGAGCCCTGACTTTTGTGGTCCGGGTGGTGGAAGGCAGCCTCACGCAGCTGTGCCTCTCGTAACCCAGCCTGGGCCCCCGCTCAGAGCTAGGCTTCGAGACACTGAGCCCAGGAAGCGGCAGGTGATCAGAAAAACCCAGCCTTCTTCTCACTAGACCTCACCTTGACCCATCCCTTCCCCCAGCCCAGGTCTCCGCCCTCACCCAGCCCTCTCTCTCTGTCCCTGGGAAGATGCTCTCCCTCCTCTGCAGGGGGCAGAGCCCCAGGTCAGGCCCTCGGACGAGCTCTCTGTCTCAGCCTCCCCAGCAGGTCCCAGGTCATCTATTCCGGGAGGGTCTCAGCAGACCCCGGCCCCTCCCTCTCACTGCACTGGGGAAGGCTGAGTGGCCACTGTCCTGCCGCCGTCACGAAGCCAGGAGCGGGCTCCGTCCCCCTTCCTACCTTGAAGACCTTGAGGGCCCTCCAGGATGCTGACTTGTTCCTCCACCTCCTGTAATCCAGGGGGTTGAGGGCCTGCACCAGGATCTGAGCAGTCGTCTCCTCGTAGAAGAGCAGCGGCCGGTACTCCTCCCCTGTGTGCACGAGGCAGGGACAGGCAGGTGTCCGGGGCTGGCTTGGCCCCCACGAAACCCCCCTCCCACCGGTCCCCCCAGTCCTTGCGAAGAAGGAAGCCCCAGTGCCTGGCAGGGGGCAGGCGGACCTGGCCCGCAGCTCCGCCGTAGACGGTGAGAGGTGAGGCTGGTTTGCAGCCTCACTCCTGGGGCCTGCATGGCCCATCGCCCCATTTCTCCGCCCCCAGCCCCGCCCTGGTCCCCCCCTCGGCTGGGCACAGGGCCCTGGACTCACCGTAGTCATAGCTGTTGGTGTTAGAAGATGCTCGATCCTCCTCGGAATCTGACAGCATCTCTGTGGGAGGGAGGGGCCTTTCACGCGAGCCGGCTGGGGAGCCCGGACCCTCCCCACGCCCTCCTAAGGGAGGGCAACTCCGGGAGGGGGCCGTGTGCAGGGGGCAAGTGTATCTGGATTTCTCAGCTCGCTCAGGAATTCTTACAGAGTGAAGAAGTCTAACTCACAAAACGTTTTCAAATGTAATAATGTAGCTTGACACTAAAGGCAATGAGAGCGTCTAAAGACGCACTTCAAACACGCACTGACTTCCGTTTTGCACCTTTCAGAATCCGGACCCATCCTCTTTCTCTTTTCCCGTCTGGCTTTTCTGGGGAGTCCTCTGGCATGCTTACAGGCCTGCGCCCAGCAAAGAGGGGCCTAAAGGGAAAATGGCCTTCCTCCAGCGAGGAGTCAGTGCCAGCCCTGTCTCTGTGTGACTCTGGGTCCCTCTCCGGGCCTCATTTTGCTCTTTTGTTCCAGCCTGATGGGTTATGATGGATCTAGAAGACACACAGGGGTGATGTGAGCTGAACTCCGAAGGCTCAGTGGACAAAGAGCAGAGGAGAGGAAAAATCATGGCAGGCTTCCTGTAGGAGGGATGTGAGAGGAAACGAGACAGTCCTGCCCTCCAGAAGCTCCAAGTCCATTAGCCAGACATCTAAGTACATTAGTAGCAGAACGGAGAGATAAAGGCTGTGCTGGGCTGAGTCAGGAAGCCGTGCAAGCCCAGAAGGGACAGCCGGGGTCTCCATAGCGCTCCCCCCATGCTGAGTCCTTACATTCTTCAGAAGAAGGACACACCAGGGAGAGGGGTCAGCATGTGCAAAGGCCCAGTGAAAGCCAAAGCCAGAGAGAGCACAGCATGTCCAGGGACGTGGGGTGGCTCCGCACAGCTGGGACATGGAGTTGAGGCTGGGAAATGAGTCTGGAGAAGAAAGCTGAGGCCCAGCACCAATGGCAGAAGATCAAGAGCAAGGTTCTTGGGCTCAGAGGCCAAAAGGCGCCAAGCACAGACCCAGTGAAACAGGCGGATTTCCCAACATAATCAGGTCTGCAACCAACCCACCTCCATGTGGGGGGGGTGACGACAGAGAGCGGTGGGGACTGGGGCAAAGTGGAGAACCACACCCTGTGCTGAGAGGGACATTCAGCTCCACTCACTGTGCCAGGCAGGGATGGAGGGCCGGGGCCAGATCTGATGTTTCAAGAGAAGCCAAAATTTAGGATTTTGACATCAAATCTTTTCATTTTAAATCTTGGCCTAATTTTCTAAAAGAACACACTGGTCACACCACAAAAACCACAACACTTCTGCACATAAGAGGTGGTCTGTCGGTTCCCAGTGGTGACCTCTGGCACCGTGGGTAGGCAGGTGGCCTTTGGGGTCTGGGGGCCCAGGGTTCGAGTCCCGGCTCTGCCCACTCTCTCGCCTGGCGAGGATTTGACCTCTCTGTTTCCTCATCCATAAAGGGAGAAAATACTAGTCTCTACCTGACAGCCTTACAACGATACGTGTGCCTAGCAGGCAGTCAGCGCTCGATAAATTATAGGGGTGTGCATGTTGTGTATGTATTTTATATTTGTGTGTGTTGTGTGTATGTGCTGTGTATATATTTGTGTGTGTGCATGTATTTATGTATATGTGTGCGTGTTGTGTATGTATTTGTGTATGTTTATTGTATATGTATTTGCATATGTGGAAGCATCTGGATTTGACCCCAAGGGTAGTGGGGATCTCAGAAAGACCGCCCTGGCGCGAGCACGGAGGGGGAAGTGGGGAACTTGGAGTGAGGCCGCGGTGAGGGCACAGACAGGCCAGCCCCCACTGGCCCTCTCTTGGGGCTCAGTTCAGACCCTTACCTGGCGTCCCCGGCATGGAGTAGACCAGGGATCTCCTCCGCTGCCAGCGGTAGATCCAGGTGCAGAGAACCACAGTGACCACATAGAACACATACAAGCCTAGGTAACCTGCAGATAAGGGCGCACACTGTCACCAAGTGGCATCCTGGCTGCACGGCCCACAGATCAAGGGCTGCCAGTTCTATTGCTGGTGCCTGTTACCGGTGGCTCTCTGTGTTAGCCCAGCCCAGTACCAGCAGGTAAACGACCATGTCCTGGAGGCCACACCCTCCCCTGCCTTCCTCGGCCCATCCTCCCTTCCCACCTCTCCAGCCCCCGCCCCCCACAATCCAGCAATCAAGGAAGTAATGCCTGGCACAGACAGTGGCCCCCAGGACCCCGTTCAAGTGCTAAGGGTCGTGTCCTGCTCCGTGTCCCGGGAGGCTGAGCCCTGTAGGCTGCACCCCTGAGCTCTGGCTGCACTGGGTTCCGTGATGGGAGGCCCGACAGCAAATCAGAGGGCAGCAGGAGAGAGTCTGGGGTCCTTCTTCCCTGCTCCCTCCCTGCTGGGGGGCCCTGTCTCTAGCAGGGCCCGTGACCCCCCCCAGGACTGGCGCTCATGCTGGGTGGCACTGGGTGCAGCCCCCAGCTTCACTAGGCTCCAGTCATCCCACTCCCTGCCCCTCAGCACCCCACTGTTGCTGGTCCCTGGGTATTTCCGCATCTCAGCACCCCTTGTGGGTTCCCTTAACCCTCTGCAAAATGCCCCCCGTCCACGTCACCTGAACCACCTGGATGGGCTGTGTATGCCGCCGGGACCCCGAGGGCTACATCAGCAACACGGCACTACGGCTTATTAAAATGTGCAGCTGTGAAAATTCTGAACATCGCCCCCGGCTCTGCCCTGCCCGCTTGGGTATCGGAACCCTATGTTCCCTTTTCGCTCAAGCCAGCTTGAGGAGGGTTCCCATCACTTGGAACCAAGGGTGACTCTGTGCCCTGCTGGCCACCCCCTCCTGTCCCTCCTGCGCCTCCCACCCATCAGCCCTGGGATGACCCTGCCGGCCCTGCGTCTGCTCACCCAGGGCCCACGCCAGGGTGACCCTGCCAAGGTAGAACGCGGTGAAGATCAGGAACACGGCCACCATGTAGAAGATGACGTCTCTGAGGAAGGGCCTGGAGGCGGCCGTGAAGGGGCGCAGGATGGCGATGCCGCCGGCCACCACGGTGGTCACCAGCACGCCCGCGCCTGGAGGAGAGGATGCCAAGGTCAGCGCCCCCTGCGCCCCCCGCCGCCCCACCTCCCCCAGCCGGGCCGCGCCTACCAAACAGTGCCCCCAAGGCCAGGCCAGCTGTGCGCGGATCCGAGAAGGCCACCATGGCGCTGAAGATATCAGGCGCGCCGTTCCCAAACGCCAGGAAGGTGACGCCATGGGGAGCGTGTCAAGGGGCTCGGTGCGGGGGCCCAGCCTGCCGGGCCTTTCCTGGGCCATGAGCCACCACCCTGTCTCCCAGCCACCCTCCCTGCCCTCCCTCTCTCCAGGGCGCAGCACCCGGACGAAAGGATACTGCCACGTTGTGGGAGAGTTTGAGCGTGCTGGAGATGGCAGACAAGTTAGGGCAGAAACTGCGGAGGAAAAGCAGCTAGTCAGTGCTTTCACGGTGGGTGGCCCCTGTCCCCATCCTTCCCCTATAGGGTCACCCGAATGTCAACCTCCTGGGACTCTGTTTTCCCATCTACAGGCTGGACCTGAGCCCAGGGCCCAACTCACAACTTCTCGGCCGTGACTCCCAGGATCAGAAACAGAGAAAGCAGCCAGAGAGCCTGGGGGCCAGAGAGGGGGCGTTAGGTCCCGCCGGGGCCAGCAGCCCCTCTCATGGGCTCCCCGGGGCAGGGCCTCACGTAGAGGGTGATGGCCAGAGGGAGGAGGCTGGGCGGGAAGTGGCAGAAGATGCCCTCGAGGTAGTCCAGGTAGCCCCCATCGCTGCGGCAGTCGGGGTTGGTCCGGACGAAGTCACAGCGGTCGGAGGCGTTCAGGCCACACACATCTCGACACTGCAGGAAAGGGGGGACATCAGGGGCCGACACCCCACAGGTGACTGGACCAGGCCCACCTAAGCAGCTGAAGATAACCTCCTTCAGCCTGGTCTCTAAGCCTCCCACCCCCTCCAGGTGCCAATGGCCCACTTTCATCTTTAAAAATAAACTTGTGTTTTAAATTTTATGTATGTATGTATGTATGTATGTATGTATGTATTGATTGATTGATTGATTGACTGATTGAGGAAGATCAGCTCTGAGCTAACATCCATGCTAATCCTCCTCTTTTTGCTGAGGAAGACCGGCTCTGAGCTAACATCTATTGCCAATCCTCCTCCTTTTTTTTTTTCCCCCGAAGCCCCAGTAGATAGTTGTATGTCATAGCTGCACATCCTTCTAGTTGCTGTGGGTGGGACGTGGCCTCAGCATGGCCGGAGAAGCGGTGCGTCGGTGCGTGCCCAGGATCGAACCCGGGCCGCCAGTAGCAGAGCGCGCGCAATTAATCCCTAAGCCACGGGGCCGGCCCCTTGTGTTTGAAATTAACGCAAGTAATTTATGAATTCATTTGTTTAAAAAACAAAACAAACCAAAAAGAAACAACATACAGAGATTTCTAAATTCCCCCTTCTTATCCCTGCCCTCCCTAATCCCACCTCTCTCCAGAGCTTCCACCATGATCAGTGTGAAACGTACCCTTACACACATCTCTCAGTTCAATGACACCTGTATCTACATCCTATTATAGATTTTGTTTTACAGAAATGGATCCTCCCTACATCTCTTGTTCCTGCAATTTGCCTTTACCACTTCGCATATATGCCACACATTAATACACATGATGAAGAAAATAATATAAGTAAAAACATTCTAAGTGATTTCTCTATGCCAGGCCCAGTGCTAGGAGCTTAAAATGTATCTCAATTAATCTGCACAACAATCTCATGAGGAAGGTACTATTATCATGCCCATTTTACAGATAAGGAAAGTAAGGTGATGTCCCAGGGTGCACTCAGTGATAGAGTCAAAGTTGGAACCCAGGCAGTATGAGGCTCTAGAACCATCACACCCCCGCCTCCCTGTAGAGTCTTTAACAGCAGCATAGTATTTCCTACTATGGGTGATACACAGCGGAGGTAACATTTCCCCACTGGTGGGCATTTGGGAGTGTCTAATTCTTTAATAACACCAACAATGAACTTCTTTGCACATGACTCTGAGCACGTGAGAATACTCTGTCAGCAAGAATTCTACAACTAAAAGTGCTGAGTCAGAGCATAACCTAGGCTGGGTTCCTCCAGAAGCGACCCAGAGACAAGGGTTTATCAAGTAAGTAGTCTATCTGGGAGGAATATGGAATGCAGGCTCCAAAATGGGGAACCGGGTCAGGGAAGGGAAGGTGGCCGTGAAGGCCGGGTAGTGACAGGCCCCACCCGGGGCTAGGGAGCTGGGGTATTTATACACTGACTCCATCAGCCATGGGGAGGACCGCTGGGGAGGGAGGTGCTAGTTCCCCAGTACTTCTGCCCACCAGGCTTATGGAAGGTTCTGGAAAAAATACTGGCAACTCGAAGTCCACAGAAGCCCACCAAAATGGTCAGCTCCAAAGGAAGTGGGCGGGGCCCTATAGTGTCTGTGGCACGGGAATAAGTGTCTTAAACATTGATGGATTCTTGCCAAAATACCCTCCCCAAAGCTCTGCTGACACACACCCCACCAGCACCAGGAAACGTGTGATTCCACGCCCTCACCAACAGTGGGGCTACCGTCTTGTTCAGGCCAGCGTGGCAGGGATCTCCTTGTTAAACTGCACGTCCCCAAGTACTGGAGAAGGGCAGTGCTCTTTTCATGTGTTAATGGCCGTTTGTATTCCTTCTGTGAACTGCCAGGGTTTTCAATTGGAATGTTCGCTTTTTCTTACTGCCTTGGAGTAGCTCTCTAGATAATGGATATTCGCCCTCTGTCATGTTCTGTTGCACATTTGTTTAGGCAATGCCCTCGGCCTGGAAGGTCCCCCTTTCCAACCTTTTTGTTTAAAAGTTTTGTCGATACCATTTCACATCCATTAGGATGGCTACTATCAAAAAAGAAAATAAGTGTCTGTGAGGATGTGGAGAAACCTTGTGCACTGTTGGTGGGAATGTACAATGGTACAGCCGCTGCGGAATACAGTATGGTGGTTCCTCAAGAAATTAAAAATAGAATTACCCGGGCCGGCCCCGCAGCGAGGTGCGCTCCACTGCTGGCGGCCTGGGTTCGGATCCCGAGCATGCCCTGACGCACCGCTTGTCAGGCCATGCTGTGGCGGCGTCCCATATAAAGTGGAGGAAGATGGGCATGGATGTTAGCCCAGGGCCAGTCTTCCTCAGCAAAAAGAGGAGGATTGGCATGGATGTTAGCTCAGGGCTGATCTTCCTCTCACACACACACACACACACACAAATAAATAAATATTAGAAATTCAAAAAATACATTAAAAAAAATAGAATTACCATATGATCCAGCAATCCCACTTCTACCCCAAAGAATTGAAAGCAGGGTCTTGAAGCGATGTTCCTACACCCGTGTGCACAGCAGCACTGTCCACAACAGCCAGAAGGCCTGGAAGCAAACCAAGGGCCCACCACTGGATACACGGATAAACAAATTGTGGTACATCCACACAATGGAATATTATTCCGCCTCAAAAAGGAAAAAAATTCTGACACACTATACCATGGATGAACCTTGAGAATGTCATGCTAAATGAAATAAGCTAGTCACAAAAAGACAAATGTTGTATAATCCTAGTCAAATTCATAGTCACAGAAAGCAGAACGGTGGTTGCCAAGGGCTGGGTGAGGGAAATGTGGAGTCGTCGTGTAGCGGGTATAGAGTTTTAGTTTTGCAAGATGAAAAAGTTCTGGAGACGGAGGTGGTGATGGTCGCACAACAACGTGAATGTACTGAATGCCACCGAACCGTATGCTTAAAAACGGGTAAGATGGTGAATTTTAGGTTATGCATATTTGACCATAATTTAAGAAATAAAGGCTTTGTGAAATCACAGTTCTACTCTCTCCACAAGCCCTCTCTGAACTCCCACCAACACCACACTGGAGGGGAGATTTCTCATCTCTGAGCCCTCTGGCCATCTCCTCATCCTGGCTCACCGGCCCTTTACTGATGCAAATGTACCTATGTCCTGTGCTGTTCCTTCTGCCTGGCACACCACTCCTTCTTTTCCCCCAGTTAATCCACATTCATCCTCCAATTCTTAGTTCCCCAGATGCTTCTTCCAGGAAGCCTTCCATGACCACCCCCAGCCTAGGTCAGATCCCCCAGTTGTAAGCTCTCATCACTCCAGGACTTTCAAATCCCCCAGTTATTTGTAGAAGCACAGATGGGGCACCATCTCACTCAGTCATCGTAACAGACCTAGGAGGCTGGTACAATTATTTCCAGGTTAAAGATAAGAAAAAGGAGGCACAGGAAGCAAAGTGACTTGCCCAAGGGCACACAGCCCACCACTGCGAGGTGGTTTCAAACCCAGCTCTGCCTGAAAGTTACTAGCTGAAGCTCCTGGGGAAGCTGCCACACTGCGCAGGGGCAGCCTCCTCTCCCTGTCCCGCCCCCCTTCCTGCCCTCCCTCCTCCCGGTCCTCAGGGTCAGCCAGGGAGGACGCAGGCACATATCCCACCCCAGCTCACCTCCCTGACAGCAGAGTGAGTCAGCAAGGCACATCCCCAGTCCTGGCCTCCAGAATCCCGCTCCTGTGCAGCCTGCCCGCCCCCACCCGGAGGCCATCCTTCCTCCGAGGCCCCAGCTCTCTGCCCTGGGGTGGCATAGTTCCAGAGCCATTGCTCTGAGTCTGGGGCGGGTGACTTTTCAGTCTCCTCCCACTCCATTCCCTTCTCATCCTCTTCCCTGAGTCACTAAGGACCCCCAGGAAAATACCTGGCCCTCTCCTGGCTCTGTCACTTCCCTCGGAGCCAACTTCCCCTCCCTGAGCCTCAGCGTCCTCACGCACAGCACAGAGACAATCCCACCTGTCTCAGGGGGCTCGGGGAGGATTGGCCGGGCTTGGTGCAGGGCTGGCCCAAGCGCTCAGTAACTCAGAGGGATTACCTGGCTCGAGGCACGGAGCACGCCCCGAGAGGCAGCAGTCAATCTGCTAACCACAGTAACCACAACCACTTTCCCACCTGTAAAATGGGTGTAATTACCTGTCTGCCTGCTGCGGGGGGGGCAGGGGGGCATGAAGGCTCTTTGCAGCCCCATAAACTTGACGTGGGTGCTAAAGACTCTTAGCCCATCGCCCGTCGGTTCATGAGAGAGAAGCTTGCTGTTCCATTCTCCCCAAAGAAAATACGTGGAGAGAACTCCAGCCCCTGCGGTGGAGGGGACCCCAGGAGGCATCCCCAGCAGCCCCCGCCTTCAGTCTCGCACTCCGGACCTCCGTCACCTCTCCTCCCCTTGCAGACAGCAGAACGGAGCGACACGAGTCCCCTGCAGCCGGTCTCAATGGCGCACACCCTCCCTGCCTCTCAGCCGAGGGTCCTCACTGCTCTCGCCCCCGTGCTCGCAGCCCCGTCAGCGGTATCACCATCCCCGCAGCAGCTAAGGCCAGAAATCTGCAGCCATCCTTGACTCCTCTGTCTCCCACCGCAACTCACCATCTAATCCATCAGTATATCCCGCTCATCGTGCCTTCAACACTTATTCCAAATCCCACCACTTCCTTCCGGTCTCCCACAACCACACCATTGACCTGCAAGAGACTGGGCCCCTGCTGCCACCCTCACCCTTCTCAATCCATTCTCCCCAGAGAAGCCAGACAGATCCCCTGAAGAAGTAAATCAGATTTTGACATCCCTCTGCTTAAAACCCTCCATTGACTCCCCACTGTTACAAAACAAATCTCACCTCCTAGCCTCAGCCTATAAGGCCTTTCATAATCTGGCCACCACTCTCTCTCCACCCTCATCTCTTAACACTCTCCCCTCACTCTGCCATTCTGCCCTCCTTACTGCTCCAGGAACACACTAAGCTTGTTGCTGCCTAGGGCCTTTGCACTTGCTGTTCTCTCTGCCTCGAATGTTCTTCCTCCAGATGTCTGTATAAGTGGCTTCCTTTCTCCATTCAGGGCTTGGCCTGAAGATCACTTCCTCACAGATGCCACCTGTGACCACTCAATCTGAAATAGTTGAAAATACACCCTCTCCCTCACAGCCCCCACTCCCCAATACCACTTTATCCTATTATTTTCAGGGCGCTTGGCATCTCCCCACCTGAAATTTACAAGCTTACTTCTTTATTGTCTTCCTGGGAAACTGTCAGCTTCAGGAGGGCAGGGGTTTTTCTATAATGTCCCCTTGATGCCAGCCCTGATATCAGTTCCCCTACATTAAACCCAGCATATACGGGGGGGGGGGGGGGGGGGGTGGGGGTGGGGGGTGTTAAAACCAAAGGCACCCATCCCCTTTCCCTGCTTCTCTAAGTTACATTCACATGTAAATATCAGTTTTTTAAACCTTTGTATCCCTGAACTTCACAAGGCAAATAGAACTTACAAATTGTTAAAAGCCCAGGCGGCCTCACGCTGAAGTTTTGGCTAATTACCAGGGCTTGAGGTTTGTTACAGGGAAACTGATATCCAGAGAATATCAAGAAGCTAAGGCTTCCCAGACCCTAACTCCTCAGCCCCCTGGCACCAGAATCCACCCTCCACCACAGAGACAGACAACCACGGACCCCCACCTGCGGCTTCCCCTACCTCACCACCCTCCTCCCTGCAAACAGCCTCACAAGGCCAAACGCAGGCTGATGGGAAGGCGCCGACCTACAAAGCCACAGCTCCCCTCCCGTATCTAGACCCTTGTACAACAAGTTCTTTCCCATGGATTTCCCTTTAAAAACCCTAGTTATTAGCACTTCAGAAGGACAGTGGGTTTTGAGGCGCTGGCCTCTCATGTCCTCATTTCGCTAGCAAAATTAAAAATTACCTTCTTTTCCTCAATCCCTTGTCATTGTGTTCATTGATTTGGCTATGGTGACAAGGTCCCGGTTTTTCGGCAACAGGCTGGTTTACTGCCCTAAGGGGCAGCTCAGCCCCCCGGCACAGAGCAGATGATCAATAAATATTCGTGGATTGGATGAACACACCCCCACCTGATGCCAGCTTCCTGTCTGGGTACTCACGTCTACCACGGCAATCTGGCTCACACCTGCAGCTGGAAACTGGGGGCTCAGGTGAGCCCCTGTAGATGGGCCCCTGAGCCCGGACACTGCCTCCACCATCAGCAGCACACAGCGCAAACTCAGCACCCAGCGCAGATCCGGCCGCCCGCCGGCCATCAGCCGCCACGGGGCCTGGCCCTCGCGCTCTGTAGCTTCCCCTTCTGCAGTGTTTCAGTTCCAAACCGAAGTTCCCCTTCTCCTTCCCTCCGCAGTCTGTCAGTTCCAAGCAGCCGGCAGCAAAAGCGGCCTGCAGGGTGGGCTGAGAAAAAGGGAGAACATCACTGAAGACCCCAGGACCCCAGCAGGAGGGGCCTGAAAACTTTGTCAGCTGAGGATCTGCCCTCCCTCCTCCCCCCACCCAAGGAAAGCCAGTGGAGAAACCCACACTCAGCATGGGGGTTCAATGGAGGGCCCCAGGGTCCAGCTGCTTCAGCATGCAGATCAGATACCCACGTCTTCCCAAGCCCCCAATAGTGTCTGCATGGAAACCTAGGCCTCTCCTGCCTGCCCCACCCCCCAGCCTGAGACCAGAACGTCAAGGCTGGAACCCACAAGCCTGAGGCTCAGAATCCAGAGATTCCTGCCTCCTGGGGCCAGCTGGGGGAGATAAATATGGGAAGTGGGCAGCGGTGGGGACTGGGCCAGCCCTCAGAACAACGAAAACATACTTCTGGGGCCATACTTGGCCTCTGGGCCAACCAGTCCGAGACTACTAAGCAATGTTGTTGTTCTCGGGCTTGCCGTGAGCCACACACTTAACAGATGACCTCATTTAATCCCCGTGACTCGCCAAGGAAGCTACTGTTATGATTCCCATTTCACAGATGAGCAAACTGGGGCAGAGGGGGAGGCCAGGCCTGTTCCTCACTCCCAGCCCCTGCTCCTTGCCTCCCTCATCGGGTCCTCAGGACAATTCTGGAGATGTTATTGTCCCCAACCCTCTTACCGAGGAGGGAGCTGGGCTCAGAGGAGTTCCATAACGGGTCACAGGGCAAGGAGGTCACAAAGCCAGCAGCTCCTTGGATGGGGAAACTGAGGCCCAGAGGGAAGGGAATTGCTCAAAATCACACTGTCCGTTAGCAGCAGAGTGGGGCTGGACTCTGCCTTTTCCCTCAACACCAGGGCAAAACTAGCTTCATTTTTCTTCCGAAGAAATTAAACTGGGGGGGGGGGAGTCCTTGGCACACTAACTTCCTTCTTTTGGCTCTCCCACATGTTGTAGATGAGCATGTTTTATTTCTGCCATCAAGAAAAACAAAGCCCAGAAAACAACGATTTTTTTCGTAATTCCTTGCACAGATGTTTCTCAATGTCCTGGCAGGGGCAGGAGGGGAAGGAGGTCTCCGCGGAGCAGAGGGGACAAGAGGGGGCAGAAGACCCCTGTCCAGCACTCTTTCCTCACCTGTTGACCGACTCTTCCCTCTTCTGTTGTTCTCTGGAACTTCACCTGGCACGGACTGGGAACCAGACACTCCGGGTTTTCAATTCAGTCTCAGCCACTTATAAGCTGTGTGGCCTTGGGGAGGTCACTTCACCTCTCTGAGCCTCCGATTCCTCAACTGTAAGATGGAGACAAATGCTGGCCCGTCGGAGCATACAGTAAAGGCTCAATAAATGCTGGCCCCTCTGCTGTCCCCAACTTGAGGATCAGCACGTGTCTCATCTCTATTGGCCGCTGATTTCTTGTGCTCATTCGCAAGGGAGCATTAACTGAGCGCCTCCTGTGCGCCTGTGCGGTGCCAGGCGCTCAGACGCTAGCGAGATCCGCAGACCTGATAAGAAGGAGCAGGGGCAGGAAACTGGGGCTGCAATCCCATGTTCGGCTGCACGTTCTGGGTGCGGGACCCCGGGAACGTCAATGTGCCCGGTTTCCCAATCTCGGCGGATGTTGCGAAGTTGAATCCGGGTGCCCGGCTCTTCGGTGGCGCCAGGCCCCTCTCACCTCGGGCCGGGCCTCGGACCCGCACACTCCGAACCTCGACCCCCCGGGACTCGCGGCCTTCCCGTGCCCGCCCGCCCTTCCGCCCCGGACACCGTCCGCCCCGCGCCCCGCCCCCCGCCCCGCCCCCCGCCCGCTGCTGCGTCCGGGGCTCTCCCCACGCTCGGCCCGGCCCCGCCCTCCGAGGCCCCGCCCCGGACACGCCCCCCGAGGCTCGCCCCGCCCCTGCCCTTAAAGGCACAGGCTCCCGGGGAGGTCCCGAGGGTCGTCTCACTCGCCACCCTCCTCCCAGTTCCCTGCGTGTGGGTTCTGCTTTCGCCGCTAAAGCAGAAGCTGAGATGGCATCTGATGGTAAAGACAGCAGGAGGCCGGAGAGGGGCAGATAGAGGGTGAAACTAGGGAGTTCTCTTCCCGAGGGAGGGGTGGGCGAGGCGGCGTCAATGCGCATCAATGGTGACAGGGAGTATTTGAGAAGGTCCCGGGTGGGGAAGGCCCCGCCTTACCCGCAGGTATTCCGGCCTGAAATGTGTCTGTCTGAGAGACCTCCCAATAGGGTTCAGCATTTCCTTCTAGCAGCATCGCTTTTAAGAGAATTTGGCAAAGAGGTCAAGACAAGGGAGTTGGTGATCCGCTGGTCCTGACGTCGCCCCTCCCCAGTTTCCCAGCCTCCTGGGGAAGTTCTGGTCTCCTCCGTCTTTCCTTCCGCTGGGATGGGGGAGGACACAGGGGCTGGCACTCAGGGAGATGAGGCTGGAGGACGTCTCTTCCCAGAACACGGCTCCAGCCCCGCCCCCGCCCCACAACTGGCACAAGTCTGTCCCACCGCCTCTCTCTGTAAGTCGGCCCTGCTTCCTCATCACTTGCAGGACGGGCCAACTCTGAGCCTGCAGTTCCAGGCCCTTCACTGTCCAGCCCCAGCCGGCCTTTCCGACTTCGTCTTGTACCCCCACCTCCACCAGCTCCTGCTCTGGCCCGGAAGTGCTCCCTTTCCCTGAACACCCTGTTACTTACACACAGCCACACCTCTGCTCCTCTGAGCTCCCTGCCGGGGAGGCCAGCCCTTCACTTTTCCACCTGACAAACTCTGAGTCATGTGCCAGGCCCAGCTCACGGGCCACTGCCTCTGGATAGTCCTCCACCCTCTTCCCTGCACTCCACCCCCACTAACATTCCCCCCCACCCCTGCCTCCCCCACCCAGGTTCCTTACCTACAGAGCATGCCTCTAGGTCCCCACTCTGGGATGGATGACATCGTGGTCCAGAGCATGATCACTTTGGAATCTCAGAGCCTCGCGTTTCTGTGTGACCTTTGGTAAACACTGAGACTCTCTGAGCCTCAGTGTCCTTCCCTGTAAAATGGGGATGATAATAGTACCTAGCTCGTGGAGCCCTTGCAAGATCAAACACAGCACAGCGTGTAGAGCCCCAGGCCCCATGCCTGGCGCAGAGTAAATGCTCCCTCCGTGGAACGCACTGTTGCCACTATTATTCCATCAACCCTACAATGTAGCCACTTACACGCCGCGGTGTGCCCCACCAGCTGGGAGCCCTCACAGCAGGGCCCAGGCCCAGCTTGTCACCATGTCCAGGCAGCCAGCACTGGGGCTCCCACAGCTAGTGTCTGTGTGTGGGAATGACTGAGCCTGCTCTAGGGTCACCTGCTACCCAGGTCACCTGCTCTTGGGGAAGAAGCTCTAGAATTGCTGAGTGTGGAACCAAAGTCCTTCCCTGAGGGGCCCTGACTCTGGTCCTTGGGGGCCCAGCTAGAGTGAGAACTCTATGTCACCATCCTAGGTCACCTGGGCAGGCAGATCACTACCTCCCTGTCTCCCAGGGACTAGGACGGGGTAGGGGGGTGTTGGGGGTGGATGACTGTCTGTTGGGAGGTCCCCAGAAAGATCCAGGGGAGGAGAATCCCTGGGGACAGAGAGGGGAGACAAATGGGGCCTGGGACACAGCCCCTGGTCCACCCTGCTCTGGTGGACGGTGGTCAGCACTCGGGCCTATTTCCCAGTGTGGGAAAGGCCATTCTGACGTGGAAGGAGCAGCCTGGGAAGTCACTCAGACCCAGGTTCAAATCCTCGCTCTGCTTCTTGACCGTGGACAAGTCATCTCGTCTTTTGGCGCCTCAGTTTCCTCATCTGGAAAATGAGGATAATAACAGCCCCTATAGGGTTGTGGTGTGAATTTATTGCGATTTCATATGTAAAACCCATAGCCTGCCGCCCGGTACTTGTAAAGCTGAATACACAGAAGCTGCTATTGTTATCATTATCATTATTGTGCTTACTGAGGATAAAAGGATACAATACTTGGCACACAGCAGGTGAAAATGTTGATTTCTCTTCCTGGGAGGGAAGAATTTTGTGCTTGTATCAGTTATCTGTGGCTGCGTAACAAACCATCCCCAAACTCAGAGGCAACATGTTGATTACCTGTCAGGGTTTCTGTGGGTCAAGGACTGGGGAGGGCTCAGCTGGGCAGTTCTGGCGCAGGTCACCCACGTGGTTGCAGTCGAGTGGCGGCTGGGCTGGAGTGGCTGGGGGCTGCCTGGGCATTTCTCTCTCTTCGTGGAGTCTCAGGGTGTCTCCATGTGACCCCTCTGTGTGAGCGGGTCTCCAGGCTTCCTAAGAGCCTGCCTGCCCCGGGCAGACGGACGGCTCAGAGGGCAGAGCGAGGATCTGAGGCAGCTCAGGTGCCCGTGCAAGGGTCCCAGGGAACAAAGCAGAAGCCGTGTTGCCTTTTATGACTTAGTTGTAGAAGTGACATTATGTGACACAGTGTCACTTCCATCATAGTCGCATGCCTACCCAGATTCAAGAAGACACATGGGCGCTCCTCTCAGTGGGAGGAATGCCAAAGTGGCATCGTAAGAGTATGTGACGTGCGTGTTCTCGGTGTGACTACGTTTGGAAAATACACTCTGTCACCGTGCCTTAATCCACAGAGGTGACCGGCGGTGGATACTGAGGCGGCATGATGAGCAGCAGAGGGGAACTACAGACTGGAGGTAGGAGGAGAAAGGACCCTCAAATCCCCTTGGGTGGACAGCTGCCTATAGTATCAGGTGCGGGCGGTCCTGTCCTCAGCATCTTATAAACAAACCCCAACCCAATAAAAATAAATAATGATGATTTATTGACGACTTACATTATGGTGAGGGTTCGCATGCTTGTCCCATTTAACAGCCCTGTGGGGTGAGGGCGGCAATGATCCCCATTTCACAGAGGAGGGAAGTTGAGGTTCAGGGAGATGAAGTGACCTGTCCCCACAGCACCCACTGGGAAGTGGCAGAGGCGGGATTTACATCCAGGTCGTGTGACCTCAAGTGAGTCCCCTTCCCCACCGTGCGCTGAGCATTTTTGGCACGGCTGTTCAGGAGGCCCGGGCTGTGGGTGGTAGCTCCAGAAACAAGGCAAGTACCCGGGGAAAGTGTGAGCAGTAGTGAGGCTTGAGGGGGACTTTAAAAAAGGAAAGAGGGAATTAGAACTTTCGGTCTTAGCCAAAGAGGCCCAGAGACTTGGGAGGTTCCTTACGGGTACCTGAGTCCCACCTGCAGCCAACGCAAGTCTCTCTCGATTCTATCAGCCCTGGGCAAATAGTCACACCCCACCTACTTAAACTCCCCCAGGGACGGGGTGCTCATTACCTCCCATTGCAGCCCAGTTACCAGCAGACAGTACAAATTGTGAGGAAGTGTTTTCATTGGCATTGCCGGGAGTCGTCTCCGTGGGAATAATCCTTCTAGAATGTGACTTGGGAATTGATAAATGTCAGTCTTTTTTTTTTTCTTTTGGTGAGGAAGACCAGCCCTGAGCTAACATCTGATGCCAATCCTCCTCTTCTTCTTCTTTTTTTTTTTTTTGCTGAGGAAGATTGGCCCTGAGCTAACATCCATGCCCAGCATGGCCCGACAAGCAGTGCGTTGGTGCATACCCGGGATCTGAACCAGCAAACCCCAGGCCGCCGCAGTGGAGCGCACGCACCCAACCGCTTGCGCCACCGGGCTGGCCCCGATAAATGTCAGTCTTAAGAGCCTCGAACACACATGTGCCTTTTGCGCCACAGTGTTGGTCCTGGGGCTTTTCAGAAGTAAAGAAGAGAAGATTTGAGGAGGCCCCATGGCCTGGTGGTTAAGTTCGGTGCACTCCTCTTTGGCGGCCTGGGTTCGGTTCCCAGGTGTGCGCCTACACCACTCGGCAGCCATGCTGTGGCAGCGACCCACATACAAAAAGAGGAAGACTGGTGGCAGATGTCAGCTCATGGTGAATCTTCCTCAGCAAAAACAAAAGCAACACCAAAAAACTGAGCCAGTGTAAGATAAGCTTAAAAAAAAAGAAGAGAAGGTTTGGACAATGCTCTAATCACAAGACGCTTTACTACAGCAATCTTCACGACTGTGCAACAGCTGAAAACACCCTAAACGTCCAACAACAGGGGCCTGGGTAAACAGTTAACGGGATCGCCTATGAAGTATTGCTGGGTAGCCATTTAACACCCTGTTTTTCCTTTTTCTCTTCCTTTTCCTCCTCCTCCTCCTGCTTGAGACATGAAATCCGCTTTTCTAGGACGTGCCCCCTCAGTTCTAGCACTGCCTCAGGGGAGCAGCCAGACCATACGTGGTGCGCAAAGTCAGAAGAACTCTGAGCTAATCGGGAAAGAAGGGATGAGGCCAGAGATCAGGCCACCCAGCCTGGACTCTCCTCCTGGCTGCTCCCTCGCCACGTGCGGTAGGACGCCTCCCATTCTCGGGGGACATCTGGTTCATCGCCACCAAGATGCTCCCCACGCCCTTGGCTTCGTCTCCCGGTGGAGGCTTACCATTGATTTGCTTGCTTGCTTAGTTTTTAAAAACGTTTTATGGTGGACTATATTAAATATGCAAAGTGGGGCAAAAATAGTTATTTACAGATAAAAACAATAAAATGAGGGGCCGGCCCAGTGGCATAATAGTTAAGTTCGTGCACTCTGCTTTGGTGGCCCAGGGTTTGCAGGTTCGGATCCCAGGCACAGACCTACACACCGCTTGTCAGGCCATGCTGTGGCGGCGTCCCATATAAAGTAGAGGAAGACAGGCATGGATGGTAGCCCAGGGCCAGTCTTCCTCAGCAAAAAGAGGAGGATTGGCAACAGATGTTAGCTCAGGGCTAATCTTCCTCACCAAAAAAAAATAATAATAATAATAACAATAATAAAATGAACACACAAAAACCTTCCATTCAGGTAAAAATCCAGAACTTGACTGGTACCTTAGGAGTCCCTGAAATCACCATCAGGCTGATGATTGTGTAAATCATCCTCTCACTATATGCATGAAACTTTCTTTCATTATATATATATAGTATATGTATATGTGTTATCTCTATATAGTATTTTATATATGATACACGCAACAATATAATAAATATATTATACATTATAATGTATAATGTTTACTCTATATTATATAATATATATAATTATATAAATTATATGTATATTGATATAGTTTTACCACTATATGAGTATTCCTAAGCAATGCCTTGCTTTGTTTTGCCTGTCTTTGAACTTTATATAAGTTGAAGAGCATTTTATATGTTCTTCTGTGACTTGCTTCTTTCTTTCCCCATCCTGTTTGTGGGCGTCATCCTTGTGGCCCCACGTGGTTGTCCTTCATGCCTTTTCAGGGCTGTGTAATAGTTCATTGCATGACCGTATGGGGTTTATCTACCCATTTTTCTGCTGATGGATATATGTAGGTTGTTACCAGGTTTTTGATACCAAAGCCATCTTTTTACACATCTCCTGGTGCGTTTGTAAAAGAATTTTTCTAGAGCATTGTGTCAGTCAGAGGTCAACCAGAGAAACAGCCAGTATGAGATGTATGTTAAGAGGTTTCTGGCAAGGCACAGGTTTCCTTGCCAGGGTGACTGGGGGCTGGCTAGGCAAGTCTGAAATCCACGGGCAGGCTGGCTGGAAACTCCAGGGCATGAGCCATCTGCAGGTGGAGTTTCTTCTTTCAGGAAGACACAGCTCTGCTCTTATGGCCTTTCAAAGGATAGGCTCAAGCCCACCCAGTTTATGTAGGATCCCTCCCTTACTTACAGTCAACTGATTGTGGACTTTAATCACATCTACAAAATCCCTCCACAGCAACACTCGCTTAGTGCCTGATGGAATAACTGGGGACCGTAGCCTAGCCAAGGTGACACATAACGCTGCCCTTCACAGGTATAAACCAGGAGTGGGACTGCTCGTGCAGGAGCAAGGAGCAAGGGGGAAAGGAGTCACAGTGTGCGTTTTAATACACAATATCATTTCATTTGTCACAACAAGTGTGTCTTTTGATGTTGGAAGGACGGAAAGAAAAGTTGCTAAAGTCTGAAAACCAATAAAATAAATAATGAGGGGCTGGCCCAGTGGCATAGTGGTTAAATTCATGCGCTCCGCTTCGGCAGCTCAGGGTTCGCAGGTTCAGATCCCCGGGCGTGGAGCTACGTGCTGCTCATCAAGCCATGCTGTGGCAGTGTCCCACATACAAAATAGAGGAAGATTGGCACAGATGTTAGCTCAGGGCCACTCTCCCTCACCTAAATAAATAAATAATGAAATTAATTCTGCCCTCTACCCCTTTCTGAGGACCCACCACACTTTCACCCTGGCCCTGCCCTGACCTGGATAATCAAAGTTAGGAGCAGTTATGTGCAAATACATGCATATAGAAATTCTAACTTTTATAAAAAAAGGTCTCACAATAATGGTGTTATTCTGTAACTTGCATTTTTAAAAATAATGTTTCACTGGAATCCCTCGTGCCAGTACGTTTAAGTCTAAAGTCACTCTTTATAAGAGTTGTTTAATGTTCTGTCGGATGGAGGAAGGCACCATGACTTGCAGATTCTCCCACGTTGGGGGGCATTTGCTACGCCTCTGGGGCATTGCCTCCTACAAGCGATGTTCCAGAGACATCCTTGCAGACATTTCCATTGGTGGAGGTGCTTTCATTTCTGCAGGACAGAATCCCCAGAGAGGAAGGAGGTCACAGGCGTGTGCACTTCCACTGTCAACAGACTCGAGCAGAGCCCTTCCTTAAAAAGCTCTCGCAATCTGCCCTCCCACCAACGATGCCTTATCGGAGTATCCATTTCCCTGCACTCTCACCAGCGCTGGTTTTCACGAGTTTGTTAACTCTTGCCAACCTGATGGGTAAAAAAGATACTTTGTCGGCCTTGCTGTCATTTGTATTGTTCCCCTGTTGGCAAGGCTGACAAGTTTTCACCGGCTGCATAGCTATTTGCATTTTCTCTTCCGTGAACCGCCTGCTTAACGTTCTTTGAGTATTTTTCTCTGGGCCTCTGGCCATTACGAAATTGTTAAATCACTTTGAGTAAGACTGCATGGCAGAGCACTTCCCATTTTGGGTCCCCCACATGCAGTGGATAAGAATGAGGTCTGGATGAAGTAGACCCATTTGAGTTTGTCCCTGGGGGAAGTCACCTCTCTTCTCGAACTCTGGTTTCCATCTTTAAGATGGGTGAAGGGTTTCCTGGATCTCTTAGGGTTGTTGGGAAGATTAGAGGAGGAAATGCACGTCAGGTGGCCGGACTCAGACCCGTAAGTGCTCAGCAGGTGGGTATCAGATGTTGTTATCAGGGGGCGAGTCCACAGGAACGCAGAATTGCTTGGTGGTCACACGTAGCACACCCAGCCTGACTGGTCACCTCTGAGCCACAGCTATGGCCACAAGGGCCCACGTGACCCATAGGGAGGGTCAAAGGCTGCGCAATGGGGCCTGCTGGCTCATGCTGACTGGACTGTTCCTGAGCTGGGCCTGGGTGCTCTCTGCCGGGGAGCCCCATTTTCTCGGCCTGGCCAGCTGCCTTGGACGGTGGGGCCCTCAAAAACTGAGTGTGACAGAGGTAGCCCCTGGACAGAGGCCAAGGCAGGAGACAGAGGCCAGGATGCTGAGCTGTGAGGCCTACTCCTTTGTCTGGGGCCCCGAGCAAGCTGAGAGGCCCGAGGAGGTGGCATTGGGGGGCAGGGCGGGAAGGGCTCCCATTTCTTCCAGGCTCCTGTAGTGCTTGGCACTGCACACAATCCTCTGGGCAAGCCCATACAGTGCACACAATTATTATCTCCTTTTTACTGGGGCTCAGAGAGGTGAGGCCACTTTCCTAAGATCACACAGCCCGCAAATGACCGAGCTTGGATTTGAGCCCAAGTCTGTCTGACTCCCCAACTCCTTGCTCCTAACTGTTGCCCCACACTGTCTGGCTAATGAGAATGGTAACTGCCCTTGCTCCCGGGGGTCAGTCCACAGGGGCGCCTGGAACAAATGCCAGTGGGAGTGTCACCTAGAATTCTCGATGGAGTGGCTTTAGAGACGTATAGTGTGTTTAGAAGGCATCAATGCTGATGAGTGACATTTACTGAGTGCCACTAAGTTTCAGGGGCCGTGCCAGGGTCTCATGTAATCCTCCTGGCAGCCCTGGGAGGTAGGTCCTGTTCTTGGCCCCTTTTTAGAGGTTAGTAAACTGAGGCACAGAATGGTGACATCACTTTGGCCAAGGACCCCCAGGGAATGAGGGTTGGAGTGGGGACATGTGCTCCAATCTGGCTCTTCCCAGTGCCCCGGGCACCACCTTTCTGCGGGAGGTGGGAAATGATATTAAATGGGGATGTGGTTGGGAACTGGTGGAGTGCGCCCCCTGGTGGTGGCCATGATGGGCAGCGTCCACAGTGCTGCAAAACCGAGTTCAAATCCCTTTCTGACATTTCCTTCTTGTGTGACCTGGGCAAGTCACTTCACTGCTGGAGCCTCAGTTTCCCCATCTGTAAATGAGGGTAGTAATGGTGGGGACTTCTAGGGTAGCTGTGAGGATTCTGTAATAGAAAGTGTTCATAGGTTATGATTAACAAATGATAGCAATGACCATTATTGATGCCAAGAGAGTGATTCCTTTCCAGGGATGGGAAGGGAAGTGGGGTGCCCCCTCAGGTCCAGCTCCCCAAGGGTATGGGGAGTGGGGGGAGGGCACCCTCGAAGCTTTGAAAGTTACTTTGGGGCAAATCAAGGACCATCCCATTACCTCATGCCACACTCTCCTCCACTGGCCTCCTTCCTGTTCCTCCAAGGCCACCCAGCCAGGAAGCGTCAGAGCAGTGCTCCAGAGCCCAGTCTGCCTCCTGCATCATGACTGTGACCACTCACCACCCTCGGCTAATCTCCCCCAGCCCTGCCTTTCTCATGCCCTCCACTCCCCAGCTCAAAGCCACCCACGGCTCCCTGTGGTCCCCAAGGCTCACTGCTCACCATCTACCTCAACCTACCCTTTCGAACTGCCTCCCACCCTGTCCTCCACTCACAGCAAGTCCGCAAACACACACTCTGCAGGTGCCAAGCACTGTACCAGGCAGAGAACTGAAGATGGGGCTTGTCATCGGATCCAGCCAAGCCGGTTTGCTCACTGCCCCAGAATCAACCTAGTGTGGCCCTCCTCTGGCCTTCCGCCCGGGCTCTCCCCACTGCTGGGAATGTCACCCCTCTCTTTCCAAAGTTAGAAACAGCAGTGACCAGCTGCAGGAAACCAGAGTTTGATCCTTATAACCCACCACTGCTTAGAGATAGAGATACAGACATTGACATATGGGTAGACACAGGGATATAGATAGACATACATAGACTATAGATAGAGAAGAACACGGACCGACAAATGGCTGTACCTATAGACGTATAAGTAGGCATATGCATAGACATATAGATTTACACATTTAGATTTTTTTTAACATCAGAAGGAGTGTGACTGCAGAAGAGACAATAGCACAGAACTTTGGAGACCCAAGTGTTCTGGTGTCATGATGACCTCACAGACAGTTCTATTTCTACACAATAACCAGCCTCAAGAGTTTTAAGGGCCAGCTCTGAAAAATTTGCACCAAGAAAATTTAGAATCAAATAAGAAAATAATTTAAGTCTCAGTCTTCACTCTTGGGGACAGTGCTGCTCCTGACACCAGCAGGGCCCTTGTCTGGGAGCATCTGGTTCCTTTCCCACTCCAGGAGAGGTTCTGGAAGGGGTGTTTTCTTTTTTTATTTTTCTCCTCCTTTTATTTTTCTCCTTTATCGAGGTATATTTGACAAACAAAAATTGTATATATTTAAGATGTACAACGTGGTGTTTTGATATACGTGTGCATTGTGAAAGGATTGCCTCAATCAAGCTAATTAACACATCCATCACCTCACATAGTTACCATTTTTGTGTGTGTGGTGAGAATACTTAAGATCTACTCTCTTAGCAAATTTCAGATTTACAATACAGTGTCGTTAACCATGGGCACCATGTTAGATCTCCAGAACTTACTCATCCCGCTTAACTGAAACTTTGTACCCTTGGACCAACATCTCCCCATATCCTCCTCCTCTCAGCCCCTGGCAACCACCATTCTACTCTCTGTTTCTATGAGTTTGGCTATTTTGGATTCCATGTATAAGTGAGATCATACAGTGTTTGCCTTTCGTTTGTTTCACTTAGCATCATGCCCTCCAGGTCCATCCGTGTTGCTGTAAGTGGTGGGATTTCGTTCTTTTTAATGGTTGAATAATATTCCATTGTGTATAGAGATAGACAGACAGACCACATCTTCTTTATCCACTCATCCATCAACGGGCACTTAGGTTGCTCCCATATCTTGGTTATTGTGAATGAACATGGGGTGCAGAAATTTCTTCCAGATCTTGATTTCAATTCCTTCAGATAGAGAACCAGAAGTGGGATTGCTGGATCATATAGTAGTTCTATTTTCAATTTTTTGAGGAACCTCCATACCATTTTCCACAGTGGCTGTACCAAGTTACATTCCCACCAACAGTGCACAAGGGTTCCCTTTTCCCCACCAACACTTGCTATCTTTTGCTTTTTTAATAATAGCCATCCTAACAGGCTCGAGGTCATATCTCGTGGTTTTCATCAGCACTTCTGGAAAGAGTGTTTTCTGAGGAACTTCCCGGGGTGCTGGGGCCACCAGGCTGGCCACTGCCACCGGCTGGTTCTACTTGGATTTGCCGCAGCGGTCCTCAGAGCACAGCCCAGCCTCTGTGTCTCCTCAGGGTCCCCAGTGGCCTCCTCCTGACCCCTTCTCCAAGACCTGGCCCCTTCCTTCCTTCCCTCCCTCTGTTCCCCAACCCCCAGGAGCACAGACCCTGCCCCGACCTTGTCCACACTTGGCCATGATCTTGCCCCTCCCCCTGCTGTCAGTTATCTCTTCAGGCCTCAGAGGAGAAAGGGACAGCGCCTCCCAGGCCCCGCAGCCCCACAGCTCCCTGCGTTTCACCAGCTCTCATTCGTGAGGGCGACAAGGGAGGGTGGGGAAGGAACAATGCCGTGGAGACACGCTTTCATAGGCTTCGAAAGCATCCGAAGGACACACAGCCACGTTTACCAGTCTCTGCATTCCCACAGTGGCCTCCCCCCACCCCATCCTGCTCCCCCGACAATCGTCCCCATCTCAGCATCCACTCCTCCCTCCGGGTGCTCAGGCCAGGTAAAACTGGAACCCCCTGGATTCTGTCTCTCAGCCCATCCTAGCCACTCCCTCAGCAGATCCTTCCCTGAGAATGACAAAAACTAGAGGTCCCCAGTCGGACTGCCTTTCACCTCCTCCACAGCCACCCTGGTCTGAGCGCCCAATGGCTGCAGAACACTCCTCAGCTGCTCCCTGCTTCTGCCCCCGTCGCCCACGGCTGCCAGGGGGACCCTGTCAAGATGCTAAATCAGATCACGTCCTCCTCTGCTCAAAACTCCCCCACGGAGAAAAGTTCCGCAAATCATTTATCTGATAAGGGACTTGTATCTAGCATATGTAAAAATCTCCTATGCCTCAATAATAAAAAGGCAAATTATCCATTAAAAAATAGGCAAAAGATCTGAATTGATATTTCTCCAAAGAAATATACAAAGGGCCAATAAGCTTTTGAAAAGATGCCCACATCAATAGTCATTAGGGAAATGCAAACCAACCCTCCGAGTACTTCACATCTATTAGGCTGGCCATGACTTAAAAAGACAGGTAATAAGTTGGTGAGGATGTGGAGAAAATGGACCCCGCGTACAGTGGTGAGGATGTAAAGTGGTGCAGCCACTTTGAAAAACAGGTTGGCAGTTCCTCAAAATGCTAAATATAGAATTACCATATGACCCTGAGTATTAGTCAGATCCAGCTGCCACTTCAAAATACCACAGGCGGGGTGGCTTACGCAACAGACCTTTACTTCTCACGGTTCTGGAGGCTGGGAAGTCCGAGATGGAGGCACCTCATTCTCATGGGTTTTGTTTAATTCAGTGCTTCTAAATACATTACTGTCATTATTTTTACGCTCGGATTGTTCCAGTTTTAGCCAGTGGGAGCCCCTTCAAGCCAGCTTCTGGCCCTTTTGATGTGTCTCCATTCTTCCCTGAGTACCTTCCTGCTCTTGGGCACAAGACATTCCAGGCTCATCTTGTACTTTCCCTGTCCCCGCCCTGGAGTCAGCCATTTCTCCTGGGAGCCCGGGCTCCATTAGGTGGAAACCAAGATCTGCGAACCGAGTGTGCTCACTGTCACTGGGGTGTCATTGCTCCTGCGACCTCTTAAGTGGGCAGAGCTAGGAAATCCGCACGTAGATATGTTTCCAGATTTCTATGTATAAATATGAAAAACCACGAGTTTACCGATACCTCCAATTCTAGCCCAATACTGCAATAATCTTCTGAGGCTTCTAGCTTTCCATATTTCTCTTCTCATAAAGTGATAAACCTGGATCCCAAATCAGCATCATATTTATTCGTTTGCTCAATGCTACAATACACAGGAAGAGTTTCAGAATTGAAACTTTGAAACATACCACTTTGAAAAAAAACACCTATGACATAGAGTTTAAGATTCATTCAGTGTGGTTATACTATTTATTTAAAATAAGTCAGGTTCATTTGTTTCTGTTTGTATTCATTTTAATGGATTTTCCCTTTCCTGTTTTTTTTTTATAATTTTATTTATTTATTTATTTTCCACCCCAAAGCCCCAGTAGATTGTTGTATGTCATAGCTGCACATCCTTCTAGTTGCTGTATGTGGGACGAGGCCTCAGCATGGCAGGAGAAGTGGTGCGTCGGTGCGCGCCCGGGATCCGAACCTGGGCTGCCAGCAGTGGAGCTCGCGCACTTAACGGCTAAGCCACGGGGCCGGCTCTCCATTTCCTGTCGATTTGAGTCTTTTTAAGTATGCAAAATAGCAACACATCTCCAAAAGTCAGAACTATACACAAAGATATACCTACTCAGAGATGCTTCATTCTCTCTCCTAACCTTTCCACCTCATATCTCCTTGGGGAACCAATTTCATTAGTTTCTGGTTTATCCTTCCTGTGTTTCTTTTGCAAAAATTAGAAGATTCAAGTAAATTTTATTTCTTCTTTCCTACACAAAAGATAGCATACTATATATACTTTTTCGTACTTTGCTTTTTCCCATTAACACTATGTTTAGTAATCACTCTGATTCAGTTGGTAGGAAACTTCCTCTTTCTTTTTTACAGCTGCAGAGTACTCCACTGAGGGGCCGATCCACAGTTATTTAATGCATCTCCTATGAATGGGCACTAGGGCATTTCTAATATTGTAAAATTACATACAGTGCTGAAATGAATAACTTTTATGCATAAATATTTAGAAGTGAGATTGCTGGATCAGAAGGTAAAAGCATACGAATTTTTTTGGACATTACTAACTTCTTCTCCATTTAGCATACCTCCCAGTGATGTACGTATGTCTGTTTCCCCAGGTTCATCAAGAGAATATGTTGTCAAGCTTTTTAATTTTTTCTAATCTGATAGGTGAGAAGTAGTTTTTTTTGAAAAGTAGTACAGTTTCTGTGCAGCCTCCAGCCAGCTTCTCTTCCAGTGATAACACCCTGCATAACCAGAGTACAATGATCAAAATCAGGAAATTGACCTTAATACAATACTTTTAACTAAATTACAGACTTTATTCAGACCTCACCAGTTTTTGCACGCACTCATGGTTTTCAGTGTAGATTTCTATGAAATTTTGTCCTCAATGTAGCTATAATTTGCATTTGTCTTATGGTGAACGAAGTGAGCATTTTCCATAAGTTTAAGGATCATTTTACATCTTTTTTCATGAACTGTTTATATCTTTTTGCCCATATTTTCTATCTGGTTTTCACATTTTTTTCCCCTTTGAATTTAAAGAATTTTTCATATATTAGTGATATTAGCACTTTATCTATGATATATATTGTAAATATTTTCTTCCAGTTTGCCAGTTGTCTTTTGACTTTGCTTATGGTATTTTGGACATGAAAAGGTAAAGAAAATTATGTAGTCAAATGTATTCATCTTTTACTGCATCTGGATTTTGAGTCATAGTTGGAAAGCCTTTTTCCACGCACAAGTTATGGAGGAATTTACCCATACTTTCTTCTAATACTTGCAGTTTCATTTTTCACATTTAGGTCCTCATCATTTAGGAGTTTATTCTTGTGTATGGTGTGAGGAGTGGATCCTGGATCAAAAGAAAAGAAAAACAGAGAGAACATTTTTGGGAGATTTGGGAAAATTTGAATAAAGAACCCATATTAGATAATAGTATTAAATAAATGGTAAATTTCCTGAGTGTTATAACAGTATTGTGGTGATGTAGGATAATGTCTTTTCTTTTGAGATACGTCTGCAATATTTAGAGTTAATAGGTCACGATGACTTCAGTCCACTCTCAAATGGTTGAGCAAATTTTATCCATATACATATATACAGAGAAAGATTTCTTGAATGTGACAAAATATTAGCAATCGATGGCAGGCATATGGGTATCTACTCTACTATTCTTTTTTAAAAATTGTTTTATTGAGGTCACATTGGCTTATAACATTGTGTAAATTTCAGTGTACATCATATTTCGGCTCCTGTATAGACTGCATCGTGTTCACCACCAAAAGTCTAGTTTCCATCCGTCACCATACATATGTGCTCCTATACCCCTTTTGCCCTCCCTACTCTACACTTCTTTCAACTTTTCCCGAGGTTTGAAAATTTGAGAAATAAAAAGTTGGGGGCGAATTGTGTCACGCCGGTTTTGCATAGGCGGATGGGGCGCCGGGGCCCTTTAAGATGGGCCCCGCCCCACCCCGGCCGGGCCCCGCCCAGGCCCCGCCCACTCCGGAAGGGCTCGGCCCAAGCCCCGCCCCTCCGCCCCCCCCCGCGGCGGAGCGCGGTCACGTGAGCCGGCTGCGGCGCCAGCTCCGCGCCGTCATGGTGGCCCCGATGTCCGGCTCCGCGGGCGGCCGCCTGGCCCGGGCGCTGACGCGGGCGCTGGCGCTGGCCCTGGTGCTGGCGCTGCTGGTCGGGCTCTTCCTGAGCGGGCTGGCGGGCGCGGTCCCGACCCCGGGCGGCCGCGGGGGGCACGACGGGCCGCTCCCACCCGCCTCCCGCAGCCGCTCGGTGGTCCTGGACGCCGGGACCGGCCAGCTGCGCCTGGTGGAGGGCCGCCACCCCGACGCCGTGGCCTGGGCCAACCTCACCAACGCCATCCGCGAGACCGGGTAAGGGCTGGCCCGACCCCGCGCGGGCCAGCCGCGCGTTTCTCTCTGCCCCCCGGACCCCCTGCCTCCCGGGGGTCCGTTTCCCGCCTCTGAGGCTGCAGCATCGCCCTCTGGACCAGGTCCCTGTTGGGTGGAGGCTAACGTAGCATCCCTCAGCAAATGGGGACAAGTCCCTTGCCTTCAGCCAGGGGTGACAGTACCTGTGTTCCCCTAGAGACCACTTCCGGCCACCCTGGCCGCAGGACCTCCATCCGGATGGGTTGCCTGGCTGGTGGGTGGTACAGTAACTCCCATCCCCACGGAGGCGAGCCCCCGCCACGGACCAGGGGTAGTGATGGCTCTCCAGGAGACTAACTCTGGCTTCCTTGTTTGTAACTTACCCCATGGGTACCAGCCCCCTGCCTCTGTTCCAGAACCAGGGCAGCAGGACTGAGCCTGGATTCCTGGTGGGTCTGCAAACAGAGGGTCCCTAAATTCACATAGACCCAGATAGTCTCACCCGGCTCTGCTGCTTCCTGCCCTCCTCGCTCCTGGTCCAGGGGAAGGTCGCTCGGCCAGATCCTTAGCATGGAGCCACATGCTCCAGTCTTGGCAGTCGTGATCACCGTGATTATTGCTGGGACCCAGGCTGTCACTCTGGTGTGTGACTCTCATCTAACGCCTATGCCTGTCTGGGCTCTCATTTCCCCGTCTGTGACTCAGATTTTGAGGACTTGCTGTGGCTGGGCGGTTGGGTGGTGCTCCTCTCAGGTCTTGTACCCGGGCTTGTGCCCGTTCATTCACTCACTCACCTGGTGCGCTTGACTGTGGGGACACAGAGCTGAGCAAGGTCGGGGTCCCCACTCAGTGCCGGAAGGGAAACCCGAGTGAGTGGGAGCGGGGATGGTCTGTCTCAGAGCCTTGTCAGCAGAGCCCAGGCCCTGCATCCAGGCTGTGCTGGGGACCTTAGGGAACCCTGAGTCCCCCCACGTCCCATCCTGGGCTCATCCCAGTGCTTAGACTGTGCTGCCCCTCCAGCGGGCTTGGCCTCCTCCCTCGTCTGCCTCTGTCCAGTTTGCTGACATGCATTAATTCCTGCAGGTGTTGAGGAGACACAGGACACTGAGGACACCCCATTCTGGTGCTTTATGGCACTTGGGAGGGTATCAGATAGGTGGGAGATTGTGGGGAGAGGATTTGCTGCAGACACAGGAGCTGAGTGGGGCTAAGCTGGGAAGGCTCCCAGGGAGAGGAGGCCACAGGGTGGCCTGGTGTCTATGGAGGGAACCAGAGCTCTGTGACTCTGGGATCTGGTGACCCATTCTCTGCTGACTCACACATGGTTTTGGCCCTGCTTCATGGAGCTAAGGGGACATGGCAGATCTCTGCCTGGATGCCAGCTAGGGGAGGAGGCCCAGAGGTGAGGCCCAGCATGTGGAGGAGGCTTTGGCCCCAGGAGGCCTCCACTGGGTTGTGTTGTTCTCACTTATGGAAAACAGAGACATGGAGAGAGGGCTTCCTTGATTGTGGCAGACGGAAAGTTCTTCCGGGTCCAGCTCCGCTGTGTGACTTTGGGCAACTCACTTCACCTCTCTGAGCCTGTTTCCTCACCGGAAGGTGGGGCTTGAAGGGAAATTCAGTGGGATCGCAGAAAGCCCTTGTTTATTTATTGCAGGAAGGAAGCAGTGAGAGAAAGGAGCAGGTGTCCTCTGCCCCCGTTTTACAGTTGGGGAAACTGAGTCCTGAGACGTGAGCCCAGGTCTCTTCCACACTTCTCACTCTCACCTCACCCTTCTGGCATCTTTTCTGTCCGGTCTGTCATTCCTTCTTACACTGACATGCCCCTTTCTGTCTGAGGTTGACAGCACTTGGGGCTAGGAAGTAGGGAAGAAGAAAGACAGACATTCGGGGTGTCCTGTCGCCCGACCAGCAGAACCTCTGATCTGTGGGTGACTGTCTCATTTATTGAAGGCTGGAGGCCGGGGATGTGACTCCTCCGTTCACCTAGAATTGGGATCCCTCCTCCTTTCTGTCCCTCGGATTTCACCGCTGGGGATCCTGGGATTGTCAGGGTAGATTCCCCACCCCTCCCCCCATGGTCTCTCCTCTTTCCGTTGTGCTGTGTCTAATTTTGCAACGATACTCCCCATGTAGCCTGAAACATTTAGGATTTGGTGCTTGGGGATCAGAGATGCCCCGAGGCTGGGCCTGCGCCAGCCCGGCTCTGGCCTTGGTCCTGGGGAGGTTGAACCCTCCTGCCTTCCCTTTTCCTCCGTCCCTGACCTGATCCCCCGATGAGCTGTTTGCCGTAAATCACCGCAGAGTTGGGAGAGGTATTCTCTAATACCATTAAGAGGGAATTAACCTATTGGGAAGCCGGGAAACAAGCCCAGTCCGCCTACCACCAAGCAGAAACCCAGCCCAGTAAAATGGATAAATATGACCCAGCTGTTTCTTTGAAAAGTCACAAAAGATAAAGATATACCATCGAGAATGAGACAGGAGTGACAGCCCAGAGAAGGGAGGGCACCCCACGTGGTAGAGGGCATCCAGGGCAAGCTGTGCACTGACGGGGGTAGGGGGTGTGACCCCCTGCCCAGCTCACGTGAGTGGTCTGGCTTTTCCCAAACGTGGCCTCTTCTTTAGGCCCTGGAGGCGGCTGGGTCAGAGGCTTCAGCTGCCCCTGACATAAAATCACAGCATGGCCCACAGACTTCCCAGGAAAAAAAAAAAAAAGAAAAAAGACTGGGGAAACAGATCCAGTGCTGCCAACTTTTTATTTTTGTCAAGCAAGTGCATTAAAAACAAAGCAGAGCAATGTTTATCAACCTCAGTCAATTTTATCTCCTGGAAGATCAGCTATTGGGGAACCCACCAAGCAGAAAGGACATCTCTGGATACAGAGCAGACCAAGGAGCAAGTTTAGCTTTGGAAACACTCTCTTGTCAGTGGCTTTCTTTTGGCCGGGGACCGGGGTAGGGTTTCTGATGGCTGTCAGTCAGCAGAGCAGCGAGGGCTCCTAGAGGCGGGTTGCTGAGGTCCAGGCCTTCCCATTTTACAGGGTAGGAAGCCAAGGCTGGAGGGCCAAGGAAGGGTGGTAGGAGGCAGAGTTGCGGGTTTGCTCTCAGAGATCTGGGTCCAGGTCTCTGCCCCGACACTGTTACAGGTGGCCCTGGGCAGCTGCCTTATTGAGGGTGGTGACAACCTTGCAGGGTCTTTGAAAATATCTTTTGATTAGGGCTTAGGGCCTCGGGCCAGAGAGGGGTCCTCAGAGATCCCGGTAGCTTGGAGCCAAACCCCATGAATGGGAACCTCCCCCACCCCAGGTGTTCTGGAAAGACAGGCCGAAACCCGCCTCTCTGGGTTATCTGAGGACTCAGGCAAAATGGATAAACCCCATCAAACTGGATCGCCTCAGTTGCCCTTGGGAATCAGGCGGCCTTCTCTTGAACGAGGGCACTAATTCCATAGTTGTGCTGCTGTGGCCTGGCGGGGTGGGGGGCCGTTGGCACTTTCCAGCCTTCCTTCTTCCTGCCCAGCTTGAAGGAGCCCCACTGCACTTCTCTTTTAAATTTCTGTGTTGTAAAGGTAATGAACTTTTCATGGTAAAAATTGTAGCAGTTGAGAAAGGTGAGATGGGATGTGGGAGGTAAACCCCCGTTCTTTCCTTCCGTATGTAACCACTGGTAGCTCTTTCTTCCAGAATTTTCTATGCATAAACAGGTGTAAACAGACACGCATACATATGTGTGTGTATAGGTATATATGTGTGTGTGTAATGCTTTTATCCGCGGGGTTATCCTGTGTCTACCATTTTTTTTGAATCTTTTTTTTTTTGAACTTTGTCTCTGACGTCTTGTCAGCACTTGGCATTCCGCTGTGTGGTTCTAGAAACCCTTTGGATGTGCGGATAGATTATTGTAGCAGGCCCCTGGTGATGGACGTTTCAGGAGGTTCCAGTTTTCCTGGGCTCTGGTGAAAAATGCTGCTGTGAGCAGGAACCCTCAGACCCGTCTCTGAGGGCTGCGTGAGCGCCTGGTCACAGGCCGGGCTCCGGACTGCCGCCTGTCTCCACATAGCCTTGACTGAGCCCACCCCCCCGGAGGGGCAGCTTTGTACCGGGTGCCGTCTGGAGGACGGCCGCTGGGCTCCGGGTTATAACCGCGTCTGAACAGCTTTTCTGGTCCCGTGTAGTTTGTGTCCAGCCTCCCTTGACCCCTGCGGCCTTTCATCATGAGGAGACCTGCATACTGGGCCCTATTATGATCTTCCTGCCATCACCAAACCTGCTGGGTCTCCCCAAACTCCCCTCTTGGATTCGCGGTGAGTCAGATATTTAGTGAGCGTAAAACGTGTGTTGCCTCCTGGCCCACGCCATAGCAACCCTCTGAAGTGGGAGCCCCTGTGCCCATTTTACAGATGAGAAAGCTGAGGCCCAGAGAGGTTAAGCAATTTGCCCAAAGGTACACAGCCTGTAGAGATCTGGAGATTCAAACAAAGTCTGAGGGACCCACAAGCCCAGACTCTCTTTGTCCTCCACTCTCCTTGAGATTTAAAATCTTCATTCCAATCTCTTGTGTTTTTCTGTCCTTATCTGTGATTATATGAGTCATTAGCCCAAAGTTTGTGGCTCTCATCTTCCCTTGATAAGAACACTGCCCCGCGCCACACACCCACGCAAAACAAAACCCCACGAAACTCAGTTGAGTTAGAGGCTCAGAGCACATGCCCTGGAATCTCAGTCTCAGCTCCATCCCTTATTTGCTGTGTGACCTTGGGCAAGTGACTTCACCTCTCTGAGCCTGGGTTCCTACATCTGTAAAGTTGGGAGAATAAAACCCATGTCATAGGGTCTTTGGGAGAATTTAGAGTGATAAGTAACCATGTGATGTGCTTAGCACAGTGCCTGGGGGCTGTTGTTATCTGCCGTAGCAGGGCTTCATTACCAGTCCCCACTGCTTGTCTTGTCTGCCTCAGCGTTCTTTGCTTTGGAGCATTCAGAGTTCAGGCTTCCTTCTTTTGCTTTTCCTCTTCTCTCTCCTCAGGGCAAGCTCCTACTTAAACGTCAAAACCCAAAGCAGCTGTCAGCTCTTCTGTGAAGCCTTCCTAGATTTTACTCAGTAGCAGCAGGGGCATTCCTCCTCAGGGCGCCCTCTTGGCACTTTATTCCTTTTCTCATCGTAGCGGCTACCCTGTTATGTTGTTGTATGTTTACGTGTCAGTCTCCCCTCTCCCCATTAGCTTTTTGAAGGCCGAGACTGAATGTGATTCATCCTTGTATACCCTCAGTGTCTGGCCCCCAGTAGGCACTCAAAGAGCCTTGCTTGGCCAACGTATCAGCTGTGGGTATTCTGATAGTCGTTTCCTTTCCAGATCCTTCTCTAGGGCAGGGCTGTTCCTGTCCTGGTGCTCTTCCGTGGCTTTTTAGCCACCCTCCCCTGAGACAGTCTGGTTGAGCCGGCTCTCCATCTTGTAGCCTCTTCAAGGTCTCTTCAGTGTCTTCCTGTTGCCCTCATTTTCTTAATAGAAATTGCCTTAACAAGTGTTTTCCTCCTAGTTACGGAAGTCACCTGGTGGATATTTTTCTGTCCTTGGAGCGAGGATGAAATCCAGAACCGTAAAGCAAAAGATTGATAGATTTGGCTGCACAAAAGCGAAAACCTCAGTTTGGCAAAAACAAAAGCAAAAATCCATTAAAATGCAAACATTTTCAATATTAGTGTCAAGCCAAGGGCTAATGTGTATATAGAGAATTTCACCAATCAATAAGAAAAGAAAAAAAAAAACACAATACAGAAAAATGGGGAAAGGCCAGGAGCCCAGGAACTGTAAATGATCACTAAAAATAAGAAAATATATGTAACTTAACTAAAGGATTATAATTCAAAAAATGCGATGGGACTTCTCCACCATCACCTTAGCAAAGATGAAAAAGATAGATGGGAGTCATTTGAAGCAAGGGAGGGGCAGACGGGAGTTTGTACATTGTAGAAAGGCAGTGTAGACCTCACTGTGGCTCCAGGACTGGCAGCATTGACGTCACTGGGGGCTGGTTAGAAATACAGGGTCAACCCCAGATGTCCTGATGAGAATCTGCGTCCTACCAAGGTCTGTGACCTGGATGCACGTCAGAGTTGGAGAAGTGCTGCTTCCGAGGAGGAGTGGGAGCCGGCCCTCCAGAATCGAATCCTGGCTCTGCCCTGTGTGAGCTCTGTGACCTTTGGCAAGTGTATCAGCTAGTGTCGGGCAGCAGTGCTGTGTGACAACCCCCCCCCCCCCCCCCCCCCCCCCCGCCGAGGCCCAGGGGCTTAAAACAGCAACCATTTATCCTCATGGATCCACGGGGCAGCTGGGGCAGCTCTGCTTTGTGCTGTAGCTCTGCAGACCTGGTGGGCTCCGTGTGGCTCTTCTACTCCTGGGCCCAGTGGGCTGGCCGTGGCATGTTCTTCTCACGTAATAGCAGAGGGACAGGAGGGCAAGGGGAGGCATGGGAGGCCTTTCAAAAGCTCATCTTATAACCGGCAGATGGTCACTTCCACCCACAGCCCATTGGCCAAAGCAAGTCACATGACACTCGCCAAGCACAAATGAAGGGGGCAGGGAAGGACACTTAGCTGTTGGTGGGAGGGACTGCGGAGTCACACACACAACAAAGGACGTGGATGTGTGTGGGGGGGCAGCACCAGTCTACCACAGGAATTATGTCACTCTGTGCCTTAATTTCCTCCTCCTCCCGACAATGGAGATGGTAATGGTGCCCACCTTGTGGGACTGTAGGTTGTCACCAGGATAAAATGAGTTAATAGTGATGAAAGTGACTAGAACAGTGCCTGGCCCAGAGGAACCCTTTAATAGATACACTATTATTGTGTGGGTAGGAATGAAGGTCAGTACAGCTTTTTGGGGAGGATGTTTGTTGATATCTATTCAAATTAAAAATACATGTGCCCTGGGCCAGCCCCAGTGGCCTAGTGGTTAAGTTCAGTGTGCTGCACTTCAGTGGCTGGGGTTTGGTTCCCGGACATGGACCTATACCACTTGTCAGTGGCTGTGCTGTGGTGGTGGCTCACATACGAAAAAATAGAGGAAGCTTGGCCACAGATGTTAGCTCAGGACGAATCTTCTTCAGCAAAAAAAAAAAAAAAAATCTATATATAGATATAGATACACGTGCCCTTTGACCCAGCCATTCCTCTTTTAAGGGTTTATCTGGACAAGTGCACAGTCAGACAGACAGACATTCACGTGAACGGCAGGTCATCACTGTGTCATGTTTTATGATTAACACGGGAGCCGGCTGCGCGCTGAGCTGAGGCTGGCTCTGTGCCTGCCCCTGCGTTGACCACGTGTCCCCTCTCCTCCCCGCTAGGTGGGCCTTTCTGGAGCTGCGCACCGATGGCCGCTACAATGACAGCCTGCAGGCCTACGCAGCAGGCGTGGTGGAGGCCGCCGTGTCTGAGGAGGTAAGGGCCCGATGGGGGAGCCCGGGGCTCCCACCTCCCCGCACCCACCGAACGTGTTCCCCAGGGAGCTGGAGGGTTCTGAGGTGTGTGCAGAGTGGGCGCCCCCGCCCCCGGCCCTCCTTCTAGTTCGGGAGAAAAGGCTCACCTGCATTCATTAAAAATGTACGCTAGGTACCATTTGATGCGTATAAAAGATACATAACGTTTTCCGGGTTCCGAAGCATGATAATAAAATGAGCACCCACACTAAAGCCTACAATGTTACTGATATCATTGAAACCCCCTCCCAGCCCCATCCTCGTCTCCCTGACCCCCAGAGGCACCCACCGCCCTAAATGTGGTGACTATTCTGCCCTTACTTTCATTCATTCATTCATTCACTTATATATTGAGATAAAATCCACATGCCATAAAATTCTGCATTTTAAAATGTACAATTCAGTGATTTTTCATATATTCATAAGGTTGTGCAACCATCACCACTATCCAATTCCAGGACATTCTCATCACCCCAAAAAGAAACTCTGTACCTGCTAGCAGTCACCTCTCTTTTTCCCCCTCACCCCAGCCCCAGGCGACCATTAATCTACTTTCTGTCTCTATGGATGTGCTTATTCTGGACATTTCTTGTAAATGGAATCATACAATATGTGGCCTTTTGTGACTGCTTTCTTTCACTTAGCATCACGTTGTCAAGGTTCATCCATGTTCTGGTGTGGATCAGGACTTCATTCCTCTTTATGGCCGAATGATATTGCGTTGTGTGGTTAGACTGTTTTATTTTTCCATCATCGGTGGGTGGCCCTTGAGTTGTTTCCGCTCTCCCACTATTGTTAAACTAGTTTTACTACTCGTGATGTATCCTTAAACACGTTGTTTGTGGTTTTGCTTTACTTGATTTGGGCTTCATAAGCGGTAATCGTAAATTCCAGAAGTCAGACAGAATCGAAAGTGGCCAGGCCGTTGTGTGACGGCCGTTCTCCCCGCCGTGGCGGGGGTGTGACGCCCACTTCGGACAGTAGTTTGGCTTTGACTTGTAGAGCTGACCGTGTACCTGCCCTAGGACCCCGCGGCGCCGCTCCTCAGGTGTGCACCCGGGAGGGGACCCGAGGACAGGCATCAGGTGATGCGAGCAGCCCCAGGCGGGAGCCCCCAGCTGCGCCCCTCGGGTGGAGGGTGACCGGGTTGGGTGCAGTCACACAGTGCGGTCGGGTGGAGCGTGAGAAGGGCCGAGCATCGCGGGTGAGTCTGCGCTGCGTGATGGCGAGGGGGAGGAGCACGTGGCAGACGACAGCGCACAGTGTGGCATGCTCCTCGTGGACACCCAAATGCAGTTTTGGACGCCCTCCCGGCATGACTGGCGAGGTGCTCAGAAGCTGGGCCAGGACTGTTGCGGCTCCTCTGTGGGGAGTGAGACTTGATTCTCTCAAGGGGCACGTAGCCTGCCAGGGACCCCGAGGCAATGCCCGAAGTGGCTGTCATGTAAGGAACCCCGGACACACGTGCTAGGCCCTCGCCCACGTGATCTCACTCAGCCACACGCCAGCCCCTGAGGGACACATGACCACCCCCTCTGAGTGGATGATGCTGAAGCTCAGGGAGGTGAAGCGACTTACCCAAGGTCACACAGCCAGTCAGCAGTGTTCAAACCCAGCTCTGTCTGACCAGTCTCTGCTTCTAAGCAGTTTTCTCTGCCGCCTCCCCCACTGGCCCGTGGCTTCGTGTGGGCAGTAGTCGTGTCCTGTCCCAGCTGTGTCCCCTGTACCTGGCCCAGAGCCTGGTATAGGACAGGTGCTTGGGAAATGCTTCTGGAAGTAGTGGAAGGCTGCATGGAGGAGGTGGCATCTTACCAGGGCCTCGAGGGATGAGAGAATTTGAATGTGTTTCAGGGAGATGGCGATGGAGCAGAGGTCCCTAAGCTGTCAATCTCGGGACAGTGGGTGCTGCCGGGAATATTTGCAGTGTGGTGGGGGGTGTGGCCGGAAGTTACCCCAACCTTGCCCAGTGAGGTCTGTGCTTTGGGAAATTACAAATCCACGTCTTTCTATGGGTTTAAATTGTGGCTCTTTGGTTCACTACCTGGGTGACCGTGGGTAAGTTACTGACCTGCCCGTGCCTCAGTTTCCTCAGCTGTAAAGTGGGGCTGGCGATAATGGCACTTTCCTTGCAGAGTTGTCGTGAGGTTTGAATGTGTCAGTCGTATGAAGAGTGACATTAACGTTAGCTGTGGGCAACCGACACTTCTCTGTAGCACCAAGATCAGCAGACTTTCCTCCTCGTGCTAGACTGTCAGGTGGTGGTTTTGTGATCCTGGCCAGGCCCGGCTGATCTTGGCTGGACTCTTGATGCTTCTGCAGTGAGCTGGCAGCGCTGGCGGCGCTGGCCTGGGATGGCCTCAGTCCCGTGTCTGGGGTGGCTCTCTGTCAGCTGGGGTGATGGGGACGACCGGGCTCACATGGTCATTCACCCTCCACAGGCTGGCCCAGGCTTGTTCACGTGACATGGGGCGGGGAGGTGCGAAAGGCCTCTTGAGGGCTGGCTGACACCGGCACAGCCTCCTCTTGTCCCAGTGAGGCAGCAGTGCGTTCCCTGCTCTGTCCTCAGTGCCCGGGACAGGTGCTCAGAAGAACGGTAGTTGACTGGCTGATTGAATACACGTATTGATGGGGGTCTCCAGTAACCGAGGAGGCATAATCTAGGACAGACTGAATGCTGAAGGCTTTCAAAGGAGGGAGATGTGCAGAGGTGCTGGGCTCTGATGGGAGTAAGAGCTGGGTGGGCAAGAAGGGCCTTCGGGGAGAGGAACCAGCGTGGGCAGAGGTACAGAGGTGGCCTCTCCAGGGGCTCTGGTTCTTTGGAGACCCGGATGGGGGTGAGGACTCTGAGCCTGAGCGGGGAGCCATCAGGGTCCTCAGGGAGAGAGCAGCCCGGCTGCCCCTCCCTGCCTCGCCCTCCCCTCACAGCTTATCTATATGCACTGGATGAACACCGTGGTGAATTACTGCGGCCCCTTCGAGTATGAAGTCGGCTACTGCGAGAGGCTCAGGGGCTTCCTGGAGGCCAACCTCGACTGGATGCAGGAGGAGATGGAGTTGAACAAGGACTCTGCCTACTGGCACCAGGTGGGTGCCCGCCAGCCTCAGTGGGATGGGGTGGCGGGTGGGTCTGCTCGGGGACCTGCCACTATGGCTGCTGCTGCCCTGCCAGCCAGCTGACCCGCCCGTCTCCCGCCCTCTTGGCCAACCCTGTGGTGCGTCCAGCTGCCCAGCCACCCTTATGTCCATCATTATCTCCGTCCCTCCTGGCCGACCTGCCACTCATCCATCTGTCCAGTCTCCACCTGTCCGCCCTTCCATCCACCCACTTGGTGGAACTCCAGCCATGCAGCCAGCCCATTCTGCCCTCCTCCTGTCAGAGAATCCCTGAAGACATGAATCAGCTATGAGCACGCTGTCTTAGTTGCATACAGGGGAGAGGGCTTGACTGATGGATTACATCAGGTGCAGGTGAAAACAGTGTTTCTAGAAGCGAGAGAGGGAAAAGGGAGCACTAAAAAGCCCAGAAGTTTGGGCACAGTGAGTTTGTTTTCCTTTCCTCCGGTGAACTGCTGAGCAGCCAGCGGCCGACAGAGAGGCCCAGGCAGGGTGCTCTGCCCGTGGGCCGATGACCAGGTCATCAGGGAAGCCACTATTTATGGATTCCCTGAAACACCGCAAGAGGTTCACCGCGGAGGACGCGCCGCAGGCGGCCTCTGGAAAATGGCTCAGTGTCCGTTAGCGCCTCCAGCTGGCCTAGGCCGCGTGTGCACCATTTCCCTTAGAAATGCCCAGTTCCCTTAGAATTGCACCAATTCCCATAGAATTTCTCACTGTCCACTCACCCACCTACTCATACTCTTGCTAAAAAAGGCTTTCCTCCCCCTATCCACTCACTCATCCACACACCCGCTCATCCACACACCCACTCATCCACACACCCACTCATCCACACACCCACTCATCCACACACCCATCCACCCACACACCCACCCACACACCCGCCCATCCACACACCCGCCCATCCACTCATCCACCCACCCACCTGTCCACACACCCGTCCACACACCCGTCCATCCACACACCCGCCCATCCACACACCCGCTCATCCACACACCCACCCACCCATCGACCCACCCACCCATCCACACACACATCCGTCCACCCACCCATCCACACACACATCCATCCACCCACCCACCCATCCACCCACCCACCCATCCACACACCCATCCATCCACCCACCCATCCAAATACCCATCCATCCAACCACACATCTGTCTACCCATCCACCCACCCATCCACACACCCACCCATCCACCCACCCATCCACCCACCCATCCACCCACTCACCCATCCACACACCCACTCACCCACCCACCCGCTCATCCACCCACCCGTCCACCCACACACCCATCCATCCACACACCCATCCATCCATCTGTCCATCCATCTGTCCATCCATCCACACACCCATCCATCTCTCGGTCCTGCCTGTCTGTCCATCCATCTATCCATCCATCTTACGGATGCTTACTAAGTGCCTAGTGTACGCCCAGCATACGCCAAGGCCCTGTGGGGGATATTCCATGGTGACAGTACTCCAGTACTCCGTGGTTACAGAACAATGACAGTGACAATAGGGAGAAGTCAGCCTCATGAGACAGGTGCCCTGAGGCAGCAGCTTTGCCAGTAGCTAACCGCAGAACAGGGAGCAGTTGACAGGGGGCCAGGGCAGGCTGGGAGGCTTCCTGGAGGAAGTGGCTTTGAGCAGGGGTCTTAAGTGGGGGTGATTTTGGGTTGGCACAGAGTGGGGACATAAAGTTAATTGAAGGCAGGAGAGTATGGCATGGAGGGGAGGGTGGTGGTTAAGGGCGGGGCAGGGCTGGCTGGAGCCTGGAGGGTACACCTGGGCCTCTCCTGATCTGTCTGGATCCCCAGGCCGGAGCCCTTCCCCTGCAGGAGAAGGTGTGCGCCTGGGGGCCGGGCCTCACCCTCCCTCTGCCCCTGCCCTCTGCCCCTGCCCTAGGTGCGGCTGAGCCTCCTGCAGCTGAAAGGCCTGGAGGACAGCTATGAAGGCACTGTGACCTTTCCGACCGGGAGGTTCACCATCAAACCCTTGGGGTTCCTGTAAGTGCCACCCCAGAGTGGACAGGGCAGGGAAAGGGCCACACACTGTGCAACCAGACAGCCCTGGGCTCTGGTGCTGCCTCTGCCACTTCCTAGCCGCACGGCCTCACCTGTCACCTGAGCTCCCAGAGCCTCGCTTCCTCCTCTGTGAGACGGGCGTGTGGCGGCACTCACGGCAGCGCGGTGACCCTCTGGCACCCCGGCTCTCCTCAGCCTCTTGCAGATTGCTGGGGACCTGGAAGACTTGGAGCCAGCCCTGAATAAGACCAAGACCAGGCACACTGTGGGCTCTGGCTCCTGCTCCGCGCTCATCAAGCTGCTGCCCGGACAGAGTGACCTCCTGGTGGCCCACAACACCTGGAACTCCTACCAGAACATGCTGCGCGTCATCAAGAAGTACTGGTTCCAGTTCCACGCAGGCCCCCAAGGTGGGTGGGTGTGGGTGTGGGCGTGTCTGTGGGTGCACAGGGGCTGGGCGGTACCGGGACATGTGAGCCTTGGCCCTGTGCTCACTGGGGTCACTGTAGGGCATTCTAAGAACTCATCCTATTTTTATCATGTTGATTTCCTTTTGGTGTTTATTTCACAAGGTATATCAGTTAGCTATTGCTGCATAACAAATCACCCCCAAATTTAAAACCACAAAAGCTTAGGACACACCTGTTTATTTTTGCTCCCATGTCTGTGGGTCAGCTGGTGGCTTGGTGATCCTGGGCCAGGCCTGCTGATCTTCGCTGGGCTCACGGACGCGTCTGCTGTCAGCTGAGGCGAGCTGGCTGACCTAGGATGGCCTCATTCACGTGTCTGGGGGTGGCTGTCAGCTGGGCCATGGGGCAGCTGGTCTTTCGTCCTCCCACAGGCTAGCTCAGGCTTGTTCCTGTGACACCTGGGCAGCCAGTGTGGGAGGCCTCTTGAGGGCTGGTTGAAACGGGCACAGCATTCTGTTGCTCAGAGCAAGTCAAGTGACTGGGTCAGATTCGAGAGGTGGGGAATAGACCCACCATCTGATGGAAGGAACTGCAGGGTCACATTACAGATGGTGTGCATGCTCAGGAAGAATTACAGCCATTTTTGTGAACAGTCACCTACACGAGGAATGCATGAATACATTCTTCCTGTCAAATGTGAAAGCTTTGCAGCTAAGGCCCCAGTACCCCAAAATGCCCCCCACTGACCCTGGCCCCAGTGTCAACCCCAGAGGTGGCCGCTGCCGAACGTTTGCAGTGCCTCCTTCTTGGCCAAACTTAAAACTTAGTGTTGCCAGGAGTTGGCAAGAGAGTGGGGAAGTGCATACCCTCCCCACTGCTAATGGGAATATGGGTTGGCATGGCCACTCTGAAGAGGAACCCCCCCGGTGTCGAATAAAATTCAAAATCTGTCACTCCTGCCATCCAGCCATTCTCGGCTCAGATCTGTCCGTAGGGAAACTTTTCAGTTTCTGCACGGATCCTGTGTACGAGGATGTCAATCGCAGCCATGGTTTGGAAACAATCTAACGCCCATTAATTTAAATTTAAGTAAACTTGGAAATTGACGTTTGTGCAGAAAAGCGTGCACATCGTAAGTGTATAGCTGGAATTTTTGCACACTGAACACACCTGTGTGTAGCACCCGGCTTGAGAAACAGAACATTCCCAGCCCCCAGAAGCTCCTCTCGTGTTCCTGTCCAGGCCCTCTCCTCACCCCAGCGTCATCTCTGTCCTGACGGCGTGGATTCGGTTTGCCTGACTCGGAATGTTCTGTTGGGTGGAAACAGGCTGCATGTGCTCATTAGCCTTTGACTTCTTTCGCTCAGCGTGATGTCTGGGAGACTCACCCACATTGTTGTCTGTAGCCGTGGCCCCATCATCCTCATGCTATATACCCACGAACATTTAATATCTTTAAAAAAACCTGTGTGTGGGGCCGGCCCCGTGGCTTAGCGGTTGAGTGTTGTGCGCTCCGCTACTGGCAGCCCGGGTTCGGATCCCGGGCGTGCACTGACGCACCGCTCGTCTGGCCATGCTGAGGCCGCGTCCCACATACAGCAACTAGAAGGATGTGCAACTATGACATACAGCTATCTGCTGGGGCTTTGGGGAGAAAAAGGGAAAAAAGAGGAGGATCGGCAATAGATGTTAGCTCAGGGCCGGTCTTCCTCAGCAAAAAGAGGAGGATTGGCGTGGATGTTAGCTCAGGGCTGATCTTCCTCACGAAAAAAAAAACCAAAAGAAAACCTGTGTGAGTCATACACGTATGTTATAGAAAATTGGAAAATACAGCAAAACACACACAGTGAAAATCGCTTGAACACCCCACACCCCACAAGAGAGAATTTCTGTGAACATTTGGTTATTTTTTTTTCTAGACTTTTAAAAAATGGCCCTCAATTTTCCATTCGTTTCAGTTCGCTTTTATTATACTAATAATACGTGAATACATTCTCGCCGCCACAAACTCCGCAATAGAGATGGAGAGAGGCGTCTCCCTTGATGCTCTCCTCCCAAATTCCAGATGCCTCCACACCCAGACACTGCTGTTGCCGTTTTGGTTTGGATCCATGTATGTGTTTTTATATGGACCTTTTGTGTAGTTAATAGACTTTATTTTTTAGAAAAGTTTCAGGGTTACAGGTAAATTGAGTGGATAGTACAGCGAGTCCCCATATCCCCCCTCCCTGTATTAGTAACTTGTTATGTTAGTGTGGTACCCCTGTTACAAGTGACGAACCAACACTGAGACGTTGTTATCAACTGAAGTCCATCGTGTACATTCGCGTTCACTCCTTGAGTAGCGTAGTTTTATGGATTTTGACAAATGCGCAAAAAGACATTATCTACCATGACAGTATTAAACAGAAGAGTTTCACTGCCCCAAAAAGTTTGCTTTCTGGTTTTTTAAACATGAATAAGACCATGCCCTTTGGATTGTTTGCAACTTGCTCCTTTTGTTCTACAGCTGGCCTTGGAGAATTTTTGATATTGCCATGTTTGGGCCACCTTTTATTTTTATTTTTTTTATTTTTTATTTTTTTTAATTTTATTTATTTATTTATTTTCCCCCCAAAGCCCCAATAGATAGTTGCATGTCATAGCTGCACATCCTTCTAGTTGCTGTATGTGGGACGAGGCCTCAGCATGGCTGGAGAAGTGGTACGTCGGTGCGCGCCCGGGATCCGAACCCGGGCCGCCAGCAGCAGAGCGCGAGCACTTAACCGCTAAGCCATGCGGCCAGCCCTGGGCCACCTTTTAAAAGCTGAATGTTAAACTTTAGTCCCCAGTTGACGATTTGGGCCATTTCCAGGTCTTTGCTGTTTCAAACAGTGCTGCAGCGAGGAAGTGGACCCCCCAGAGGTGTTTCCTAGTGGAAACCCTAGGTTAAGAGATGGGCATAATGAAAATGTTAATCTCTAGATAGATACAGTCAAATTGCCTCCAAAAATGGTTGGGCCAGTTTACACTTCTGCCCCACCAGTCTATGAGCGTGTCTACTGGCCCCTCCACTTTGCCAGCACTGGGTGTTATGGTTCATTTCAATTTTTGCCATTCTGATGGGTGATAGGTGACATCCCAGACTAAGTCTTGTTTTTTTTGTTGTTGTTGGTATTAACTTATTGATGGATAGCTTAATTACACATTTAGGGTGTATAATTTGATGGGTGTGGACAAACATATGCAGTCATGTAACCACCACTCAATGAAGATAGGGAACATTTCCATCATCCCAGGAAGTCCCCTGAGCTTTTGTCTCACCCGTCTTCCCAGGCAGCCACCCTTCTGATTTCTTTCCCATTACGTTAGTTTTGCCTGGTCTAGAACTTCGTATAAACCTGCATTAAGTTTTAAAAATTTCTGGTTGTAGTTTTTATTTATTTGTATTATTGAGGTAAAATTCACATGACATAAAATTAACCATTTTAAAGTGAACAGTTCATGGGCTGGCCCCGTGGCTTAGGTTAAGTGCGCGCGCTCCGCTACTGGCGGCCCGGGTTTGGATCCCGGGCGCGCACTGACGCACTGCTTCTCCGGCCATGCTGAGGCCGCGTCCCACATACAGCAACTAGAAGGATGTGCAGCTGTGACATGCAACTATCTACTGGGGCTTTGGGGGGGAAAAAAAGGAGGAGGATTGGCAGTAGATGTTAGCTCAGAGCCAGTCTTCCTCAGCAAAAAGAGGAGGATTAGCGTGGATGTTAGCTCAGGGCTGATCTTCCTCACAAAAAAAAAAAAAGAGAGAGAGAGAGAAATGTGTCAGTGGAAAAAAAATTAAAAATAAAGTGAACAGTTCAGTGGCATTTAGTACATTCACAGTGTTGTATAACTCCCACCTCTATCTCATTCCAAAACATTTTCATCACCCCAAAAGGAAACTGGTACCCGTGAAGTAATCACTCCCCACTCCCCCCGCCCAGCCCCTGACAACCACTAATCTGCTTTCTGTCTCCGTAGATTTACCTGTTCTGGGCACTTCATATAAATGGAATCATACGATAATGGTTTTCTTGTGACTGGCTTCTTTCTCTTAGCATCATGTTTTCAAGGCTTATCCATGTTGTAGCAGGTGTCAGGATTTCCTTCCTTTTTTGGCTGAATCATAGTCCATTGGCTGGGTAGACTACCATTTGTTTATCCATTCATCCATTGATGGATGTTTGGGCTATTTTCACCTTTTGGCTCCCACACTAATTTTTAATAATTAAAATAATGACTTAAGTAATATGTGTTCCCTGTGAAAAATATCATAGAGCACAAAGAAGGAATAAAAATCACTTGTAAATCCGCCTGTCCTGTGTCCCTGAAGAAGCACCATTGATGTTGGTGGTCTTCCCTTCCAGGTTCAGCTGTTTAGTTCTGACTTTGCCCTTTTTACTTGTACCTGTTAGTTAGTTATGCAGAAATGGTTCCTTCACTGCATCCCCTCAGATGCCCTCACCCCTCCCCTAGAACCCCGTGTACCTGAAGCCCATCCCTGGACAAGTGCCGGTCTGGGTAGATGGTGCCCTTGATTGTAGGCCTCCCGCATGCCCGCTGTTGTGCTAGAAGCTCTTCACCACTGTGACCTTGTGAATTAAATCCTTATGCCTGCCCGAGGTCAGGGGAGGGATGGTTATTCCTGCTTTGCAGATGAGGAGACTGAGGCTCAGGAAGGCTAAGTGACTTGCCGTAGACCCAGCAGTTACTAGGGGCTGAGCTGGGCTTCTACCTGGGTCTCCTTCCACCAGAGTCTGTGCTCTCATATGATCCACCAATCCCCTTTCCAATATTTTTCCAAGGAAATGAAAACAGGATTTCAAGGAGATGTCTGCAAACTCATATTCATTACAACTTTATTCACCATAGCCAGGCTATAGAAGCAACCTGAGTATCCATCGATGGATGAATGGATAAAGAAGATGTGACATGTGTATATGGTGGAATCTTATTCAGCCTTAAAAAAGAAGGAAATTCTGCCATTTTGGTCAACATGGATGAAGCTGGAGGGCATTATGCTAAGTGCAACAAGCCAGACAGAGAAAGACAAATACTGTATGATCTCACTTAGATGTGGAGTCTAAAAGAGTCAAACTCATCGGAGAGAGCAGAGTGGTTACCGGGGGCTGAGGGGAGAGGAAATGGGGAGATATTGGTCAAAGGGCACAAAAGTTTCCATTATGAGATGAAGTAGTTCTGGGGATCTAATGTACGGCATTATGGTTAACAATAGTGTTGTGTATACTTGAAATTTGCTAAGAGAATAGATCGTAAGTGTTGTCACCACACACAAAAATGATAACTATTTGAGGTGATGGATGCGTTAATTAGCTTGATTCTGGTCATTCCACAATGTGTATGTATATCAAATCACGTTGTACACCTTAAATATAGACCATTTTTATTTGTGAATTATACCTCAATAAAGCTGGAAGGCAAAACCCAAAGAAACAAAACCCGTGTTCTCAGACTTCTGGGTATTGCCCTCTGAATTATCTTTTTTATGATAAATTTTGCAATTAAAAAAAGTACTAGTAAACAAAATATGTATAAATATATATGTGTGTAAATATATATATGCTTTTTATTTTAATTCTTTTTGCTACTGGCTTTCCTTTTTACACACACGTGCGTGCACACACACACACACACACTCATATATGTCAAATGCCTGCTTTGCTAGGTATCAGAAAGGATGGAGGGGACCTTCCTCCGAGGCTGCTGCTCCCCGCCTGGACACTCCCAAGCCTCGTTGGGTGGGGGTGCGGGGCCCCACGTGGGCTTGTCTGACCTGCACCCCGGCCTCGCTCTCCCCACACAGAGGACTCTCCCCTGGCTCCTGGCAACAGGCTGGTCTTCTCGTCCTACCCGGGCACCATCTTCTCCGGCGACGACTTCTACATCCTGGGCAGTGGGCTGGTGAGTCGGCTCTCCTGTCTCCGTTCTCCCCAGGGCTGCTTTTCCCCTGCAGCTCTGGCCCAGCAGGGTGTATCTGATTGGCCAGCTGTCGCTGGGTATTCTGGTGACCTGCCTTGCTCTGCGTAGGAGCCGGGGCACAGCGGGGATGAGGTGGACACAGCCCCCACCCCATCCCAGGGCCGAGGCAGCGGGGGGCTTGTTCGATGTAGATTCCCAGGTCTCACCCACTGCAGCCGGCCTGGGCCTCTGCATTGTAACGCAGCTCCTCAGAAATCGCTGGTTTGGGGCCTTTTCAAACATCGTTGATCTGCATGGCCTCATGTTGTTTTTATGTTTTTAGGATAAGCCGTTCCTCTCCCTGCATGACCTCGCTCTTTCTCACGCTGCCTTCCCTTTTGTTTTCCACAAAACCCCTCTAACTGGGCCAGGTTTTCTGAATAATGTTGTTTATAGTGTGTTGTTTTTATCGGTTTTCCTGGCTGAGGTCCAGACGCGTTTAGAGGTCTGTTCCTGGCACCCAGGCCGAGGCAGCGGCCCTGTGATTGCCGGGGCAACGCTGCAGAGGAGACAAAACACGGCTTCAAAGAAAGCCCTTGGCGCAGAAGCTGCCAGTTCCCTGGGGAGGGGAGGGCTCTTTCCTTGCCTGTTAGTTTTTTCGAGGAGTGTGGGATTTAGTCCCCTTGGATGTGGACAGAGGCCTGCGAGGGCCAGGCAGTGGGTGGGGGACAACCGGCTGCAGTCTGGGGTGGGAAGAGGAGAGTGAAGCCAGGGCAAGGACGGTTGAAGTGGTTTAATCCAGTTACCCGGAAAGTGTCTGGGCAGGAAATTTACCTTCCATCCGCGTCCTTAACTGTGCCACAGACCCCTGGGCAGGTGGGGAGCTGTGAATCTCTTCCCAGAATAATGTTTTCAGGTGTGTAAACCAAAATATGTGGGCTCATAAAGGAAACCAATTATAATGAAATGCGTTTATGGAAATATTATATAGGTAAACTGTAATATAATAGTTGCCGTGCTTTATTAGCACATGAAGCAGGAAGATCTGGTAGCGGGTGTGCTACCTGCCGTAATTTGGAAGTAACAAGGAGCGTAACGATATTCTGAGATGGGGGGGGAGAACGTCTTTGATTCTGTTGGTGGCAGTCTCGGGCACTGCGGATACCACTGTGGCGTGTCACCTGTGTTGGCAATGGAAGGAGAGGCTGAATTGCAGTGTGACGTTAGGAGAATAAAGCTGTCATGTTCCCCCTCCGAGTCTGCAGACTCCTGAGTGCTGCCCCAGAGAGGGGAGAGAGGAAGCTGCCCTCCAGGGATTTTGAGGCCGTGCTGGTCCCAATCCTGGCGATGGCTTTGGCTGCTAAGAGCCGCTGGTGGAGGGACAAGGAAGGAACAGAGTGGAGGGGGTGGAGAAAGCTGCTTCTACCTGGGCATTGCTGGTGAGAGGCTTGTTTTGCTGGGTCCTCTTTTAAACATCACATTTGTGGCTACTGCTGTCTTTTAGCTGTTTTCCATTTTGTGTAGAGAAGGAAGAATCACACTCATATCCTGCTGTAGGGGAACAAGCACTGGTTTAAGAGTTTGGGGATCAAATCTAGGCTCATCCACTTCCAGCTGTGACCTTTGGCAAGCTTCTTCAGGCCTCAGTTTACCTTTCAGTAAGAAGGGGCACTGACAGCCGTGCTGCTTTCCCGGGAGGGCTATGAGTTCATTGAGATTGTCGTAGTCAGCAGGCTGACAGCCTCAAGCCACCCAACTTTCCCTGCAAAACTGCAGGAAAGTGGTCGAAATGGGATGTTATCTTTCAGAGGAAAGAGTAGGGGGATTGGGTCCATAGGAGCAGCACTGCAGGCTCCCTAGGGCAGAGCTGGATACATGATCATGAATCCTCCTCAGTGCTCATCCAAGGAACGAGTGAGAAACATTTAAACCAGGACATGAGGTTTTAAAAAACTGTAAATAGGCAACGTATGAACCATGACTGATGCAGCACCGCCACTTGGTGGCAGCGTGCCCTGGTAGTAAGTCAGGTGGCCCTTCCGTGCAGTGCCTCCTCGGCTCTCCCACAGGTGACTCTGGAGACCACCCTCGGCAACAGGAACGCGGCCCTGTGGAAGTACGTGCAGCCCAAGGACTGTGTGCTGGAATGGGTGCGCAACATCGTGGCCAACCGCCTGGCTGTGGACGGGGACAGCTGGGCAGACATCTTCAAGAGGTTCAACAGTGGCACGTGAGTTGGCTCCTGTGGCACACCCTCTCCAAGCCCTCTCACGGGTTCTCACTGGAGCTGGAAGGAGTCCTCGAGTCCCCTCCTGTGTTTTGTACGTGGGGAAACTGAGGCTCAGGGAAGGAGAGGACTTGCCTCTCTCCTGCAGGCTCCTCTACCCAGGAAAGGTCTTCAGAGGAAGGACAGGAAGAGAGCTTGGAAGTTGAGAGCTCTGGGGACAGTGGGAGGGCCGTCCGATAAGGTGGGACGTGCGTGGATGGGGGCCTGTGAACCAGAGACCCTGGAACTGGCTAGTGCGAGGTCTCAGTGTCAGGCTGGAGAATTGATTCCGGTGAGCACAAGGGAGCCACTGACTCCTCTGGAGCAGGGTTTGAGGACACAGTATCGCAGGCTGCAGTCTCAGAGTGACAGTCGGGTGCCGGGACACCCCCAGGCCACCTGTGCCCCAGGACTCCTGGCTGTGTGGAGTCCTGGGGGCGGGGGAGGCTGGGGCAGGGCCCGGGCTGTGTTCAGTCCTCTCCTTGGACCCGGCAGGTACAACAACCAGTGGATGATCGTGGACTACAAGGCGTTTGTGCCCGGCGGGCCCAGCCCTGGGAGCAGGGTGCTCACCATCCTGGAGCAGATCCCGTGAGTGCCCTGTGGAAGGGGGAACTGCCTGGCCGAGCGCCTGGAGGCGTGCTGAACAGGGCGGGAGGGGAATCTAAGGAGGCGAGGCTGGAGAGAAGGCAGCCCCCACTGGGGCTCAAGATGCAGGACGTAACCTATCTCCAGGCAGTGGGAAGCCATCGGGGATCCTTGAGCAGGGTGGTGCCCACAGGAGTCCTTTTCTCCCCACTCCTGCTCCGTCTCTCTTCTCCGTTCAGGGGCATGGTGGTGGTGGCGGACAAGACCTCGGAACTCTACCAGAAGACCTACTGGGCCAGCTACAACATACCGTACGTCCCCCCTGGTGTCTGCCCCACCCTTGCTCAGCTCTCCGTCCTGGTGGGGGTCCTTCCTCAGGTGACTCTTTAAGCCCACGGAGCAGAGAAACCCACCCACCCTGTTCTTTGCCAGGAAAGCCGTGACAGTTTGGCGTAGAGTTGTGGGCTGTCAGTGTCCGTATGGCCCCCTGGTCTGCACCCACAGCAGGGGGTGGGGTGGCCAGGCTTGGGTGCCGACCCTGCCACAACTCCCCAGCGGGATCTGCTTTAACAGGGCTGCACAGCCGTCCCCTCTTGACGCCCGCTGTGCTTTTCCTGGGTTCTCTCAGTCGATCTTACAACCACGTGGTGGCTGTGGCTCCCGTCCCATTCCACAGATGAGGAAACTGAGGCCCCGAGAGAAGGCCTGACCTTCCCACGCTTCCCTAGGTGGTCAGCAGTGAAGTCAGGATTTGAACCCGTGTCTCTTGGACCCCAAAGCCCAACCTTGGCCACCCCACCAAGCCACCCCCAGCCCAAACAAGACATCACTGTCGCCGTCCTGACTGTTGTGGTCATTAGTGATCGTGTTCTGGCGTGGTGGCCCCTCTGCCTCCCTGGCCACGGCCACGCCAGGTAAGGTCAGAGGGGGACGAGAGTGACCATCCTTGTCCCCAGCAGGTCCTTCGAGAGTGTGTTCAACGCCAGCGGGCTGCAGGCCCTGGTGGCCCAGTATGGGGACTGGTTCTCCTACGACGGGAGCCCCCGGGCCCAGATCTTCTGGCGGAACCAGTCGCTGGTGCACGACCTGGACTCCATGATGCGGCTCATGAGGTGCGCGGGAGTGTGAGCCCGGGGTCGCGGGGGCTCTGTGCGCTTCGCTGTCCCTCCTCTGAAGCTCCCGGCAGCCCGGGGTGGGCAGGGGTGAGGCGTGTGGCAGCCGGTCTGGCAGTACCATGGTGGCGCCCGGCGTGGCCTGTTGCCGTCCTCGTGTTACAGGGGAGTGACACCTGTGCTGGGCAGTGTGCTTGGTACCAGAGCAGCAGGCACAGAACGTGTCCCCACTGTCCTCGGGGCGCCCCTGCCTCACGGGAGACGCAAACATGCACCGAGTCCTCACGCCGATGTGCCTGTGTAGCTAGGACCGTCTGAGTCCCAACAAACACTGTAAAGGGACACGACGGGGCCTCTAGCCTGGCTCCGGGTGGGAACCCAGAGGGGCTGCCTGCGCGGGATCTGAGGACGAGTGTGGGGTGACGGGTGAGGGGGTGGGAGGGGCCACGCACACTGGAAGCTGGTGGCTGTGTTAAGGGCCGCTGCCGCGGGATGTGTGGTTCCCTCTCGGCTTCCCGTTCCCAGCACGGCTGATGTCCGCTCCCTTCCCGCATCAGGTACAATGACTTCCTGCATGACCCCCTGTCCCTGTGCAAAGCCTGCAACCCCCAGCCCAACGGAGAGAACGCCATCTCGGCCCGCTCTGACCTCAACCCGGCCAACGGCTCCTACCCGTTCCAGGCCCTGCGCCAGCGCTCCCACGGCGGCATCGACGTGAAGGTGCCGCCCGGCCCGGGCCCCAGGCTGCGGGTGGGCGGGGTCACCATCACCGCGGGGAGGGGGCGGTGAAGCCTCGGGTAAAGCAGATGGCAGGGCAGCAGTCAGGGTTGCAGCTGGGCTGTGGCTAGGCTCAGGGCCCCCTGGGTTGGGGAGTCTGGAGCCCCTCCCGGGCTGGCGCTCAGCAACCTGCTCTGCCCCGCCCCAGGTGACCAGCATGGCGCTGGCCAAGGCCTTCCGCCTGCTGGCGGTCAGTGGCCCCACGTGGGACCAGGTGCCCCCGTTCCAGTGGAGCGCCTCGCCCTTCAGTGGCCTGCTGCACATGGGCCAGCCCGACCTCTGGAAGTTCCTGCCCGTGGAGGTCTGGTGGGACTGAGGCTCCGTCTCTGCTCTGCTGCCTTCTGCCTCTGCTGAGCCCCCAGGGCCACCCGCTCCAGCCCCGCCCTGACCTCCTGCCAGCCCCCTCCATGGGCTTCGCTCCTGCTGTGCCCGGACCTGGGACCTGGCTCTGCCAGGTTCAACTCCCATCTGGGCCAGCTCCTCCTGGGTGGGGCACGGAGCCTGGTGGGTCCAGAACTGACTGTCTGTCCCCCTAAGTGGGTGAGCCATCCTTGCCTCCCTCTGCCTCTCTGCCTCTCTCTGCCTCTCTCTCTGCGTTGCTGTCTCTGCTCTCCCTGATTCTCTCTCTCTTCTACCTGGGGGCCCCTTCCTCATGCTGCCCCTCCTGAGGGCTCGGGAGGGGTCCTGGATCAGGTTCTGGGGCCCCAGTGGGGCAGGAGGGGCCTCTTCTGGTCCCTACCTCCAGCGTCATTGCTGCCCGTCACTCTGGAGCTTGTGGGATCTCAGCCCCTGAGACTCAGGCATCACCTCCCAGCCCCAGCCCCTCTGCTCCCTCGGGAAGCAGCCCCCTGGTTTCTCCTGGGCAACCTCTTGAGGACGGAAGCTTGAAAACAAACAAAAACCAAAGTTTCTGGTGACTTGTGGCTGGAGGGGCCCTAGTGTCCTCTCTCCAGAGGCAGGCAGGAGTGTCAGCCCCCACGCTCCAGCCTCGTGCCCCGGCCCCCCACCCTGGGCTGCCCTGGCCTAAGGGCAGGACCCTCAGCTTCCCCGCTGTAGTAGCCAAATTGCAGGCTGTGCTGCCATTAAAAAGAGAGAGGCCGTGGCCTGTGCTGTGCTCTCTGGGGCAGTGGGGAAGGCTGGGACGGCGCCTTTCTCCTCTCGGGTGTGGGTTCTGCACCGTCTATCCATGCGTCCTCCTGTCCATCCTTCTGTGTGTCCATCTATCCATTCGTTCATCTGCCAACCCACCCACTCTTTGTCCTTCTGCAGAGTTACCCACCTATCCATCCATTTTCCAGCCACCCATCTATCCATCTGTCGTCCATTTACCACCCATCTACCCATCCATATCCGTCCGTCCATCCGTCCATCCATCCATATGTTTATGGGTCCTGTTCTAGGGCCCTGTTAACTACCAAGACCTTCCCAAGTCCTACTCTGGGGTCCAGATCAACACAAAACAGAATCCCTCCCCGTCTGATCTTACCCAGAGCCCACACTGGAGACAAGACTCACCCGGTGCTGTGTGCTTGGGGAGAGGAAACACAGCCCTGGAGTCAGAGATCTGGGTTCGAATCCCATCTCCACCACTAGCTGTGGCACTCAAGCTCTCTGAGCCTCAGTTACCTGACCTGTAAAATGGGGCAGTGACGTGAGCGGCGCTTCCCTGGGGGTGTGGTGCGGATTTGCTGTGATGGTGGCTGTGTGCAGCCCCACAGGGCCCCACTCAGCATTCATTCATTAGCAAGTGTTTGTGGGCCATGTCGGACATGCCAGGCTCTGTGTAAGGTCCTGGGGATACCTTATAACAAAAGGCACAAAAGTCCCTGCTTTTGGGGAGACAGTTAACAAAATAAACACCAAGTGTGTAAGATGCCGGTAAATGCTCTGGAGAAAATACACAGTGCTGTCCCAGGGGTGAGAGTGGTTCTCAGACTTCACTTTGAACTTGGGGATCCAGAAGAGTGCCCTGGGGGCTGCTGTGGGTGGCGTGGGGATGTCCTGAGTGGGCGGTCCCTCGCTCCCTCCCGGACCCCCAGGCAGCCCCAGCAGTTCCTCCTCTGTGTTATGTGCTGGCTTCAGCACACGCTCTCCTGGGAAGAGAGGGTTTCATGTTTCCAGAGGGTTTGCACGACACTGACTTCAAGTCAGCTCCTTCCCTGTCCCCGAGAGGGTGTCCAGCGTCAGTTTACACACCCCCAGGGATGGAGGGCTCACTCCTTTGTGATAAAATCCTTCTGTGATCAGGAAGGACGTCCTATCAGAACGAGGTGGGCCTCGTCCACCTCCCCAGCTGGTCCTGCCTCCAGGGGACGCAGCCCTGTCCCATCCCAAGTCCTCTCGTTCAGCGCCTTCCCTCCCTGCTCCCCACCCTGCAAGGGGCCCCCTCCCGGCACGTACGCCCCGCTGGGCTCTGGGGCCCTGGCCTCCCCGGGGGCTCCCGGGGTTGAGGGTGGAGGGGCTGCTGACTGTTGAGAGCCAGGCTGAGAGCAGGCGTGGGGGTGAGGGAGGGGCGGGAGGAAGACAGCGATGGTGGAAAACTCAAAGGATCTTTGTTTCATAAATAGATATTTCTCTTGTTCAATGAAAAAGTTTGCACATTAGAAAAATGAGTAAGAATGGGGTTTTGGGAGCAAGGGCAAGATGGTTCCTCAACCTTGGGCCATGGCCCTGTCCACCCTCCCAGGGAGAAAGGCCTGGGGTGGGGACTCCACACTTGGATCCTGGTCCCCCCCGCCCACGCTGCTCTGGGGACCTGGTACATTACATGTGGGTGGCTGTCTCCCTGGAGGGTGGTTAAGGACGGTCACACAGATGCGTGTGTCACCTCACTGGCTGACCTCAGGGGGCGTCGGCCCTTCCACACAGCGCTCGTGAGAACGAGAAGGTGACTGGCCGCCCGGCCGCAGTCTCCCGACCAGACACCAGGGTAGTGTGTACAGCAAGGCGCTGCAGAAAACAGCCCCTCGGGGGGCTCCCGGGCGGGGAGGGGCCTCACTTGGGCAGCCCCTTCTTCATGCCCAGCTGTTCCCTGAGGGCCCGCAGCTGGGCCAGGCTGATGTTGCTGCCCCCGCAGACGATGACCACGAGGGAGGACAGGGGGGCACGGAGCTTCCCCTCGCCTTGCAGCTTCTGTAGCACGCGGCTGTAGACGGCGGCCAGGGCTGCCCCGCAGGCGGGCTCCACCAGGACCTTCTCATCATCTGCCAGGGGAGGGGTAGGGGAGGGCGGGGCCTGAGTTCCGCAGGGTGCGAGGAGCTGTGGGCCATGGGTAAAGCATGGGGTTTCTGAGCCAATCTGCCCTCAGCCCTGGCCACAGACTCAGGTCCTGGACCAACCCCCACCCCCCATTACCCTGGACTGAACTTCCAAGCCCTGAGCCAGGGCTAGGTTTCATCATGAGTGCTAACATTGACAAAATGGTTATAATCGCCGGAGCACTGTGTTGAGAAGGATTCTGAGGCATCGTCTGAGCAAGAGTGCCCTGGTCGATTAGCCAAACTGACTGCCAGTACAGGAGAATTTAGTGGCAGCAGCATATATGCTATCCTGTGTGTGTGTCTGTGTGTGTGTTTGCCATCCCTCTCCTAGGCTGAACCTAGAAAGAGTCCAGCCTACTTATAGACCCGCTCCTGAGTCCAAAGCTGGGGCCCATGCTTTCCTTTTTCTCCCTGGCTACCAGGAAGCTCAGAGCCAACATTATAAATACCGTTATTGTACCCGGCTGTCATGGTTATCAGCCTTCTTCATTCATGGCTTTGGCCTCTCTATTTTTACCAGTGCGTTGTATTTTTCATTAATGGGAAATTCTAGGAGGGGATGGGAGATAGAACTGTGAGGGAAATTTGCAGTGAGTGGAGCCCCTTGGCACACCAAGTGGACAGCAAATTACTTCCTGAGCCAGCAGGTCAGGTCTTGAAGGGACTTGGCACCTACCCACAAACTTCTCAATGGCGGCCACAGCCTCCTGGTCTGAGATAACTTCAGGGAAAATGGGGTGTTCCTGAAATAGCTTCAGGGCCTGAGCCCCGACGGTCTTCACGCCCAGGGCCTTGGCAACGCTGGAGGTGGGGGATGGGGAAGGGGACATGAATGGGGGAAACAGAGCGAGGAGAGAGGAAGGAGGCAGAGATTGGGATGGGGAGGGAGAAAGAGACGGGTGTGAGAAGGAGGAGGCAGTGGGGGTCCGAGGGCAGGGACTGGGCGTACCCTCTGCAGCTGTAAAGCACTGAGAAGTCCCGGGGCTCCCTGGGCACAGTGGGGTCTTCTAATAGGGCACAGATTGCTCGAATGGGGGTAAATAGCATCATTCAGTTCAACATCAACCCAGGAGCAAATGCCTGAGAGGCCCCCTTGCGCTTCCCTGAAGGGACTCCCAGCCTTTGCCCCGGGCTGTCGCCTCCACCTGCTCAGCCCTCGCTAAGCTCAGTGCCGCTCTGCCTGCCAGAGTCCTGCCTCCCTTCAAGGCTCAGGATTAGGGCCGCCTCCTCCAAGGAGTCCTCCAGGGGAGCACTCAGTCCCATGGCCGCATGTGGAATTCTCAAACAGTCCTTCCCATAACACGAACATAGTGACGACTTCTTGAGAAAGTATTAGGGGCCAGCACTTCACAGGCATTATTTAATTCTCGCACCAATTTCTGCTGTGAATTGGTTGGATGGTCAATCAGTAGCGCTGGGGCTGCAGGCAGGATCCGTGTAACTCTGGGACCCGGGCTCATAATCGGTGTGTTCTGCTCCCTCGGCCTCCCCGAGTCATCACTCGCTGTTCTCATCTCCCCGACTCGCCCAGGAGCATCTCGCGGCCTGGACCACCTCAGCCCTTCGCCCAGCCCGCGGCTCATGGTAGGCCCTCGACAGTTATTTCTTCATTCTTCATTCTTCATTCCCAACAGTGTGGGACCAGAGCCAACACGGTCGCTCCGGAGTCCCGGGCTCACCCAGAAGTTCTTACCTGGACTCAGGGTCCCCTATCTGTGGCAGAGACTCGTCAACCCAATATCTATTCTAGCTGTACAACACATGTCTGGGAGGAAGACATTTCCCAGCCACCCTTGCAGTAGGGGTGGCCATGTGACTAAGTTCTGGCCAGTGAGAGGTAAGCGGAAGTATTGTGTCTGTCTTTAAACGAGGGGGGCACGGTTTCTGCCCTCGCTTCCACCTCCCTGCCAGATGGAGTGTGGGTGTGACAGGTGGCACTTAAGCAGCCGTTTTGGGCCATAGGCTACATGATAAGGATGATGGGGCAACAAACTCAAGGAATCTGGGCCTCTGGCTTCGTGGTGCTGCCCCAGGACTGGCTGCCTCTAGACTTTTTTTTTTTTAATTGAGGTATAATTTTCATATAACGTTATATGGGGTTTCAGGTGTGCAACATAATGATGCAATATTTGTGTATATTGTGAAATGATCACCACAGTAAGTCTAGTTAACTTCTGTCACCATACATAGTTACAATTCTTTTCTCTTGTGATGAGAACTTTTAAGATCTACTCTCAGCAACTTTCAAACATGCACTACAGTATTATTAACTCTAGTCGCCATGCCGTACATGACATCCCCAGGACTTATTTATTTCGTAACTGGAGGTTTGTGCCTTTTGACGCCCTTCACCCATTTCGCCCATCCCCCGCCCCCCTAGTTTTTTTTTTTTTTTTTACTATAAAAGAGGAAATGAAGTTCAACCTTGCTTAAGCCACTGTTACTTTGGGCTCCTGTATAACGCGGCCAAACCTGACCCTAATTAAACACCGTCTGTCAAAGGCATGGGGCTGGGATGTGAACTCGTCGCTGTGTTTATCCCTCACGCTCCCGCCAGGATCAGCCAGTGTCCTGCACAGATTAGGGGCTCAGTAATCGGTTGGCAGGTTCATGAGCTGTGTGGAACCCTCCCCCAGAGGAGCTCAGTAAATGATGAATATTAGACTTTCCGTGTGCGGAAGTGTGACGATCATGGTACAGAGTCACACAGACTTGGGTTTGGTCCCAGTGGTACCACCCACTGACTGTGGGACTCTGAGCAAATGACCGAAGCCTCGGTGTCCTCACCTGTAAAATGAGGCTGACATCGGGACCTCCCCAGCAGCCCCTAGGCTTGCTGAACCCCCGCCGGAGGCCCCCGCCGCTCACCTGGTAATCTGGGGCAGGGAGACGAGCTTGCCGGCAGCGGTGGCAGCGTGGAAGCTGTGGGCTCCGATGGTCTCCATGGCGATGATGGGCACGTCACCCCAGCCCACCTCCTGCAGCCCCTGGACCACTCCGCACAGCAGGCCCCCGCCACCCACCGACAGCGCGATGGCTCCCGGCTTTGTGCCCAGGGTCTCCTTCAGCTCTGCCACGACGGATGCGTGGCCTTCCCTGGAGGGGGTGGGAGGGTGTCAGGTCAGGGCTGGGCTTCCTGGAGACACCAGGCGGGGGTCCTGGGGATGCACTTGCCCTCATCCCCGGCAGCTGACGGACCGTGGGGCTAGTCCCCTCCTCCCCATCTCCTCTGGCATTTCCAGCTGTCAGCATCTGCGTCTCTCCCTGAGGGCTTTCTCTGGCCCGGAGCTGCCTATGAATGTGGCACCTGGCAGTGCCAGCAGATGACACCCCCCGAGAACAGCCCCCAGCCAGTGAGGATGAGAATGGAGAATTATGGGTGTCGGTGTAAAAACTCCCCAGCATCCTCTCCCACGGGTGGGATAACTCTGGTTCGCTTCATACTGGCTCCCAGGGACCCCCATGGGATTTAGTTCCAGCTGCCCAGGGCAGGCACCGGCTTCCTTCCTTCCTCGTCTCACTTCCCCACTCCTCTAATGAATCACCCCCCCATGTAAACTGCTTTCCCTGAAATCTTTGTCTCAGGGTCAGCTTCCAGGGGGACCCAATGGCAGACACCTGTGTCTCTGAGCTGATGTGTTCGCTCACAGACGTGTTGGTGTGGCCATGGTGAATGGGCATTGGGGCACATGTGTGTGCACCTGCTGTCTGCCTGCCTGTGTGTGTGCTTCTACATGATGGAATGCTCACACACGTACAACTGCTGTGCATGATGGTGTGCTTTGTGGCAGGTGCCTAGTGGTGGACGCGGTGGCCGCCACCCACACCAGGTGACCCTGGGCTCCACGTACCAGATGAGGGGGTCATCAAAGGGAGGAACGTAGACCCAGCCTGGGTTGTTCTTTGCCAGGGCCTTGGCCAGCTCAAAGGCCTCGTCCAGCATCTGCAAGACCACAGGGCGGCAGGGGGGTGAGGGGCTGCGGGACCCTGCCCTGCCACCAGGTGCCCTCTGTGGCCCCTGCCCCAGGTCGGCCCTCACCTCGCCCACCACCTTGACCATGGCGCCTTCATTCTTGAGCCGCTCGATGGTGAGGGCAGGGGTGGTGCTGGGCACGATGATGGTGGCGGGGATGCCCAGCTTCCTGGCAGCATAGGCGGCTGCCAGGCCTGCGTTGCCCGCTGCCAGGGGTGGGGGATGGAGAGGGTGTCAGTGCCGGAGGACCTGGGAGCCCAGCCAGGACTGCCCACCCCCAACCTCGGGGCTCTGAATGCCCCTGTGTGACCGCTGGCCTCCCCCTGGAATTCCAAGTCGGGACTGCTGCAGATGTTTGCAACAGCTCATTGCTGGGGAAACCGGGGCCCAGAGAGGTGGAGTGCTTGGCCCAGGGACACACAGCAGAGGACAGGAGGAGGCATGCAGGGCACCTACCCGAGGAGCAGACGAAATGTTCACAGCCTCGCTCAGCCCACTGTGGAGACAAGTGGGGAGGGGGTCAGGCCCTCCCAGTGTGTCCCGGGGCTCTTCCTTCCCCCCTGGAATACCTCCCAATGATTCCAACTGACGCTGGCCTCGCCTTCCTTCACACGGAATTTGTGTGGCCCCAGCCTCTCCGACGACATCTTCCCTCCCCAAAGAGACTGGTTCAGGCACGGGTGAAGGAGAGGCGGGCAACTGATGGTTCTGGGAGCAGCGCAGGAGGGGGCCCTGTGGACGGGCGCCCCTCAACCAGAGGAAGCGCCGATGGCGGATGCTCAGGCCTTGTGGGGAGTCAGCAGGGCCGAGCCTGGAACGCCCTGGATGTCACGCAGCACTGGCCCTGCCCTCGCAGAGAGAGGGCCTGCCGCCCCGCCCCGATGACGTGGAGCCCGTCCTGTACCGTCTTGCAGAGGTGTCCGATGCCCCGGATCTTGAAGGAGCCGGAGGGCTGGGCACTGTCCATCTTGAGGTAGACGCTGGTGCCAGCCACTTTGGACAGGGTCATGCTGTCACGGATAGGGGTCTTCACGTGCAGGGGCTCCCCGGACGTCATTGCTGGAGGAAGGAAGGACACCCAAGGGGTCGGGAGAGTGGTCCTGCGGCCAGCGCTGCCATCCAGCGTGGCGGAAAGTGACCCTGTCCCTCACTTCTCAGGATGCCGGGACAGGGCCCGGATCACAGCGTCCTGGAGACCTGGGTTCAAACCTCAACTTGGCCTCCTACTCGCCAGGCGACATCAGACAGGTAATCTCCCCTCAGCCTCAGCTCCCTCATCTGTAAAATGGGGATAAGACCCCCCCCACCCCACACACCCCCCGCTGCTGGGAGGCTGCCAACATCAGAAGTAACATTCAGACCTTGCAGCTTTCCAGGGGTGTGAGGTGGAGAGGGGTTTGCAGGTGCTGATTCAGAATGAGTTGCAAGCTGGTTAAGTGGATAAAGCAAGGGCAGGTTGTCAGGTTTGGTCTATTTGTGCAAAAAATGCGGACACACACGCAATCCACTGGCTTCCATGTGCGCGGGAGCAGCTCAGGAAACACACAAGAAACTGACCAGGGCGGAGCCTCAGGGGAGAGCCGGCACTCAGAGTTCCTTCTTTGTACTGTTTCAACGTTTTGCCACATGCATATATTAGTTGTTTAAATATATATATATGTTTTAAAACTAACTTTTGGAAAGCCTTGTACCTAGTTTTTAATTATTATTTATTTTTATTATTTTATTTATATTTATTATTATTTTTATTTATTATCCAGCTTTTATTATTGTTCTTATTTTTTATAATAATCGCTATATTACTTAATAATCACCATGTGCCAGGCACTGTTTTAAGTTTTACAGATGTTACTTCATTTAATCCTCTTAATCCTAGAGGTGTCGTTATTACCCCACTCTCTCGATGAGGAAACGGGCCCGACTTTGTTTTCTGGGATGGCTACTCAAGCTCCTCCCAGCCCACGTGCACCGCTCACGGCGCCACATTGATGTGTTGTCGGTGGGAGGTGGGTCTGTGCTGCCTGCCCTTGACCCCGGGGGCCTGCGGCTGCAGTGGAGGTGACACGGTGTGCTTCCAGCAGCGGTGTGCTGGTAAATGCTTAACAATGGGCTCCCCGAAGGAAAAGGAAGCCCTGATTTGCAGAGTGTGCACTTGGCGATGCACGTTCCCTCATCAAGGCCAATTTCAAACTACCGAAGTGATGTAATGAACACGGAGCTGGGAAGAGCCGGACACAATCCGCCCCTGAAGTCCTGTGTGAGTGGCCCCAGAGCCCCACCGCCCCTGAGGCTCGGTCACAAAAGGTGTCACAGCCTGGCCGTCTCTCTTGGGAAGCTCCCTCTCAAAACCCAGCCACTGTGATGAGAGTAAGCCCAGGCCACGTGTGGAGGCCACATGTAGGTATCCCAGCTGACAGCTGATGGCTAATGTCAACTGCCAGGTGTGGGACATGACTCTGAGGTGACTCTAGCCCGGCCGCTGTCACACTGCAGCCGCGTGAGAGACCCAGTGGGAACTGGCTCGCTGAGCCCAGAACCATGACAGGTAACAGTACAATGGTTGCCGTTGTTTGAAGCCACTGCATCTTGGGGTAGTTTGTTACCCAGCCACCGGGACTGGACTTTTGAGGTGACTTGCCCAAGGTCACATAGCTGGTGAGTGGGGGAGGCCGGATTTGAACTCAGGCAGTCCGGCTCCAGAGCTGAGGCTCTCTCCAGGACACGTGGGCGTGGCTCAGGCCTCCCCTTCTGGACAGACTCGGGGTGACTGAGACGATGAGGCAGCCCAGCCTTTCCATCGTGTCCTCTCTCCGGCTGAGAGTCATGGGGGAGCCTGATTCCCCCGGACTTGGGCTGAGCCTGATTGTTGATCAGTGGGTGGTTGGGTGGGTGGCCTATCTGTCTCCCCCCACCATCCCAGAAGGCCAGGACCCCACCCCCTTTCCAGTGACACCATCTGGTCCAGCCCCCTGACCGAGGCTCTCCTGACTCAGGCATCGCCCCTCCCAGATTGGGCCAGATATGCCTGGGTCAGAAGGAAAGTAGACGGTGGGATTCCTGACCACCCCACCAGCCTCAGCACCCCCCAAATACAGATAGCCCATGTCCGTGTGAATTAACTGACATTCAGGGCCTGGGAGGGGGGCCCAAACAGATACCCTCTGCCCCAGATCTTGTGAATAAACTCAGAGACTGCAGGCACTCAAAACAGGGGCATCCCCACATCTGTGAATTAACTTTCAGCTCCTGGAGGCTAGCCCCCAAGCAATCCCTCACCCCATCCTGGCTGACTGGACCTTAAAGCCTGGGGTCTTGTGCAAGTCCCCAAGCCCTGGCCTCAGGGAGCTCTCCTGGTTGGGGGCGGGAAGCATCGCCACGAAGACCCCTTCCAGGTGGGTTTGGGAAGCCCCTCCCGCCACCTGCGTCTGTTGCACCATCGGATGCCTTCAGGTGAGGGGACAGATATCCTCCATGGGCATTGCTCCCTTGCCCCATGTAAAGTGAGCACGTGCAAACCACACCGGCTGCCATTCCCACCCTGCTGCTGAAGGTGAGACTTCAGGAAGGGAGGCTGGCGAGGCGCCGAGGGAGGGGGCCCTGGAAGCTCCCGTCTGCCTGTCTCCCGGAGTCAGAAGTCACTCCCCCCTCACTTGGCTCAGAGTAAGAGCTCAATAAAAATTAACGATTATGTTATCTGGACTGGACCTTTCAGTGCACTATCTGACTTCACCCTCACAGCAATATTATGAGGAAGGTCCTATTATTATCCCCATTTTACAGATGAGGAAACTGAGGCACAGTGCTGGACGTGAACCCAGTCTGGCTTCAGTGGGTTTTTATGCCCAACAGACTCTTTCTACCTCCCTCTCCTCCCCTGGGAACCTCCAGGCTGGTGGCAGACACTCCAGTCCTGGGCTGGGGCTGAGGAGGGGGCCGCTTACCTGGCAAAGGCGGTGGAGCTGGGCGTCTGGGCAGAGTGAGCCAGCCAGGGAGGAATAGGCTGGAGATGGTCCAGATGGATAGATTGGGTAGACGGTCCACGGACAGATGGAGAGTAGATGGAGAGGTGGACTGTCTTCTGAACTGTCCCGGGGGCTACTTGTCCCGGGCTTTATTCCTCAGGCTCCTGCAGGCAGCCAATGGGGCTCCAGGACTGACCACACCCCCCCAGGACCCGCCCCCTGGCCCGAGGCCACGGGGGCTTCCAGGAGGGGGCAGGGAGGCTGGCTGCACTTCTCTCTCTGGTAGCTTCCTCCTGTCTCTCCCCCTCTTCTCCCCGCTAGCCACCTCCCCTTCCCTCATCCTTAGCTTCTTGGCTTGCGAATGGGTGCCATACCTACTTCCCAAGGCCTATCAGGAGGCTTACAGGAGGATGGCGAGAGATAATGCACTTAAAGTTCCTAGCATGTGCTTGGCACATAGTAGGCACCCCAGAAACAAACCACAGGAGGAAGTGGGTACTGTCATTATCCTCATCTTACAGAAGGGGAAACTGAGGCACCCAGACAGGAAGAAGGATGAGCTGGCACTTGAACCCAGCAGTCTGACTCCCAAACCTGCAGTCTGAACACAGTTCTCTATCGCCTTCCCCTGTCGTCTTTGAGGGCTCTTTTGTCATAAAGAGGCAGATGGGTAAGACCTAGGCGGCTCAGGGTTCAAATCCCGGCTCTGCTGTTTACTAGCTGGGTAGCCCCGGGCAAACCACGTTGCCTCCTGGAGCCTCCCTTTGCTCATCTGTAAAATGGGGAAGATAATGGTACTTCCCTCCTAGGATTAGGGGACATGATGATGTACGTATGTAAGGGACCCGGAACGAGTGATTGTTCACAGCCCGGCTATCACTATCATCATCACCATCATCCTCATCACCATCGTCATCACCATCATCACAGAACTGGAAGGTCGTGCACCTGAACTCACCCCCTGCCCCATGCCAACCAAGCCTTCTGTCTGTCCCTGGCTGTGTGCAGAGGTCTGTGTGTCCACAGGAGCAGTGAGCACACACACACACACACACACACTCACACTCACACGCAGGCCTGGCTGGCTCTCTCCCGGGGCCCCTCAACAAAGCTCTCTTGTCCGGCTGGCCGGGACGAGAATATCGATGAGACAGAGGGCGGTGAGGGCACAAACAGTCCACACAGCCGTCTCTCTCTGTGGGACAAGCCGTCCCCTCTTGCAGGCCGCTCTGACCTTCCACAGGCTCTCCCAGGCCCCCTCCCCAGCGGGACATCCACGGCGTGTGCTGAGGATACAGGATGGCAGGGCTGAGGTGGTGCGGGCATCGTGAAGCTCACACAGAGACCCGGCCTCCCTGTGTGCATCTGAGTGTATACAGCTGGCACTCACGGTGCCCAGGCATCTGCTTGTGCCCCATCCCACGCCAGGAGTTTCCCCTGTGGGGTTTCACTTCACCCTCAAACAACCAGGTGAGTGGACCCTTTGAGTCCCATGTCACAGGTGAGGAACAGGTGCAGTGAAATTGCCCCAGATCACCCAGGAGGCAGCGAGGGAACGCAAACTCAGGAATTCTGAGTCCTCTGTGGACACAGGGCGGATGCGGAGGGTTGAGGTGGGGTTGTAGAAGGACATCTGGCCCAGTCTGGTCACCTTCAGAGGTCCCAGCTTTAGGCATTTGACGCTGTCTCTATCTGAGGTTGTCCACGCAGATGGGGAGACGGGACGGAAGGAAGACAGCTGTCTTATAAGCTGACTTCATCTCTGCTCCAATGGCTGGATGGTGAGGAGCTGCGAGTGGTGGGAACGAGATGATTAAGTCTTTCCTTAGGCCTCTCCGTATCATTCCGTTTGTTTCAACAAGAATGCATCACTGCTGTGATTTGAAAAACAGCAGATTGAGAAAGTCAATCATATGAGAACCAAAAAGAGGGAAAAAGATAAAATATGTATCACTGTTGTTGACATCCTGTCTGGGCATATCCTTTTTTAAATAATAACTTTATTGAGATATAATTCACATGCCATACAATTCACACATTTACAGAGTACCAGGTTGAGAACATTTTCATCACCCCAAAAAGAAACCCCGTCCCCATTCACAGTCACTCCCCTTTCTCCCCTCCCTCCAGCCCCCTGCAGCCACCAGTCTGCTTTCTGTCCTGTGGATTCTCCTATTCTGGGCATTTCTCATCGACGGAGTCCTGAAATCTGTGGCCTTTTGTGTCTGGCTTCTTTCCCTCAGCATCCCGTTTCCGAGGTCCATCCACATTGTAGCATGGTTCAGTACTTCATTCCTTTCCGTGTCTGAATAGTATTCCATTGTACGGCTAGACCACATTTTTGTTATCCACTCAGCAGTTGGTGGACATTTGCTGTCTGGGCATATCTTCATTTTTAAATACATAAAAAAGTATGTGCACGTGTGGGTGCATATGTGGTTCTGTGTCCTGCGTGCGGACCGGGACCCTAGGAGGGCAGGGTGCTCGCCCCAGGTCACCGTGGGGCACAAATGGAGCAGAGCCAGGTGGAATGAGGTGTGACGGAGATGTTCTGACCCGTCAGCTGCTGGAGGGTCTCAGGGGAAGGCTGGCCCCCGTCACTGTGCAAACCTTGGGGGGATCAGTTCATGCCCATGACTCTAGCATCAAAGGTGAGTCCGTTTCCAGATAGCAAGTGAGTCATTTTCCTCACAGGCCCAAGTTCAAATCCAACTTTTGCCATTGACTTGCTGTGTGACCTTGGACAAGTCACTGAACCTCTCTGTGCCTCAGTTTCTTTAACTGAGAGTAGTATCCACCTCTTAGATGTATTATGAGGATTGAATGACCTCACGGATGTCAAGTTGTGACGACGGTGCCCAGCATATCGTGGGCACTGAATAGGTGATGGCTATTTTCACTTTCTGGTACTCCAGGGGGCATTTGCGTCCCGAGCTTTGGGTGATGGGGCACAAGGGCCCTCCTCTCCCGTCCAGCCCTCCTTTGAAAGGTCTTGAGAATCGGGGAGGAAAGTGAAAGTCACCATCCCCCATTTAACAGATGGGCAAACTGAGGCCTGGACCTATTCAGTGCAGGAGGGCGAGGGCAGAGCTGGCTCTCAGGAGGAGGGGTGGGAGTCTGGCTGGTAACCTTGGGCGAGTCGCCTCCCTCACCTCTGCCTGCTGGCTGTTACGTCACTGCTTCCCGGGAAGTGTCCCTGAGGATGGCCGGATCAGCGTGTCCTTGGCTGCAGAAGGTGGGGACTCTGACGGCTGTTTTCACAACTCTCGCCTCTGCATGCCCTCCCTGGCTGTGCAGCCAGCCCCAGAGTCTCCAGATTAGTAAAGGTCTCCGGCTCCTGAGGCCACCAGACCCGGGCTGAAACTGACACCCAGCTGTGTGACCTCGGGGTGGTCACCCAACTTCCCTTAGCCTCACTTTCCTGCCCTGAGAAAGAAGGACGATGGTATTTAGAGGGTATCTCGAGACTTGGAGATAATGGCAGCCCAGTGCTCCTCCCTCAGCCCCACCTCCCCAGTTACCCCAGGATAATACCATCGTATACACAATCGTGGACTGCACATCAGGCAATTTTGGTTATTATTCTTTGTTAAAAAAGTCATAACACTACATATTTTTTTCTTTTTCTGTTACAATGCATCATGAACATCTCTTTGGGTCAGTAGATTTAGATCTAATTTATTTATGATGGCTGCATAAAATTCCATGGTGAGGGTGTATTACGACTTACTCAACCATTTCCTGATTCAAAGACATCCACCCTTCCAGTTTTTTTTCTACTTTAATAAACACTCTCATCCCCATGTCCCTACCCTTTGGTGATTTTTTTTTTTTAAAGAATAAATCTCCCAAATTAAGGTTTCTTGGTCAGAAGTATGGGTATTTATCTAATTGTAACAGACATTGACAGGTCTGTTTCTCAAAAGGCTGTAGCAATTCCTGATCACACCAGCAACATACAAGCGTGCCTATTTTCCCTCACACTCACCAGCCCTGGCTGTTATTGTTTTTTTGCTTTTAAATTTTTTTGCCAACTTGATAGTTTTAAAAAATGGTATTTTATTGTTGCTCTAATTTGCACTTTCTGTTGCTGCATCGGTGAAGCTTTATTGTATCTATTTACTGACATGTTGACTGTGAGCCCCTTGAGGGCCGGGAATGTATCTTATTTGTCTCCATTTCTCTTTTCACAGGGCTTAGATTTTGGTGGTTTGGGGTAAGGTTTGCTGAATGCATAAGTGAATGGCTTAATCGTCCACTAAGTTCACATGGACCAGAATTTTCCTTGGGCTTGAGGGGAGATGTTAAACTGTCTCCTTTTTTCCTCTGGGCCTCAGTTTCCTCATCCACAAAAAGGATGGATTAGATGGCCCTCGCAGATTCTTTCAGCTCAGACATCAGTGCTATGAATTTGGAAGTCTCTCGGGACGAGAGAATCCAGGTTGGATGCTGGATCCCTCGAACATTGGTCCTGTGGCCTATATGTTGGGCAACCCAGGGCAAGTCTCTTCGCCTTTGTGTACCTCAGCTGCCCCCTTGATAACTGACTCGTTTCCTTTTCAGGGGCAAGAGGAGAGAGAGATGGCTCCTCTGTACAAGGGTTTCAAACTCAAATACCTCCAGGGGCCAGGCAGGGCCTGCTGGGTTTTGGGGTTGTAATGGGGAGAGGTAGGGACAGTGGCCAATGGAGAACCATGTCCTCTACAGAGCACGGAGTGAATCAGCTCCCGCCAGCAGAAATGTGGCTGCTAGTTTGAGACCCTCTCTGCTCTGGGAGGATTTAGCATCTTGCCAAGGGTTGAAGAGTCTGAGAACTCAGCTGAGACGCTGTATGGTGTTGGGTGTTAGAACACCAGGGTCCGAATCCCAGCGGGGTCACTCACTGGCGAGGCTGGTTGCTGGACTGCCCGAGCCTCACTTCCTTCACTCAATTAATGGAACGGAGCCTCCAGGGCTTAGAAAGTGACACAGAATACAGGGTTGAACCTGCAAATCGCCCGTGTCCGAGGCTCCATCCATCCCCTCTACGCAGTTCCCTCGCCCCGGGAAGGAAGGCTAGCTGGGGGTGAGGATGGTGAAATGAAGCTTAATGAGTAACCCTGGGGACTGGCCAGGGTGGGTGTTTGGCGACCTGAAGTGTCAGGGACAGGGGCTGGCTGACGAAGGTGGCTGTGGGAGGGGGCAGGTCAGCGACCTGGCTCGCCTCTCCGGCCCCATCTGCTCTCTGATGCAGCCACCCTGGCTTCCCCACCCCATGCCCTTCCAAGCCAGGACCTCTGGAGCCCGGCCCCTCTGGGTTGAGCCCTGGCTCTGCCACTGCTGTGTGACCTTGGGAAAGTGGCTTGGCCTTTCTGCGCCAAGTCTGATTCCACGATATAGGGTTCATTGTGTTACCCACCTCCCCGGGGTGTTGTAATCATTCTGTGACATGACGACGTCATGTTCCCGAACTTCGGACATTCTTGAGCCATCTTTGCAATTTGTGCCACATTGTTGTGTCACTTCTTTTTTTTTCTTTTTCACTGAGAAATATTGACATATAACATTGTATTCATTTTAGGTGTACAACTTGTCACCTCTTTTGTAATAGTAATAATAACAACAACAGCAAACGCAGAGCACTTACTGTTCTAAATACCTTACATATATGAGCTCGTTTGACCCTCACATCGGCTCCACTAGGGAAGTGGTATTTTATCCCCCATCTTACAGTTGAGGAAACAAGGCACAGAGAGGTAAAGTAACTTAAGCAAGCTCACACGGCCAGTAGGTGGCAGAGCTGGTATTTATACCAGAGTCTGGCTCCAGGGTCTGTGCTCTAACCATTAGGCGTACTGCCTCTTCAGACCAGAAACCACGATTATTGTTACTAGTTAATATTTTTTTAAAACAGACTCCTGTTTTTTTTTTTTTTTTTTTTTTTTTGTGAAGGAGATCAGCCATGAGCTAACATCCGTTGCCAATCCTCTTTTTTGCTGAGGAAGACTGGCCCTGGGCTAACATCTGTGCCCATCTTCCTCCACTTTATACGGGACACCGCCACAGCATGTCCTGACAAGTGGTGCGTCGGTGCGCGCCTGGAATCTGAACCTGCGAACCCTTGGGCTGCCGAAGCGGAGCGCGCGCACTTAACCACTGCACCACAAGGCTGGCCCCAAAACAGACTCCTCTTTTATACTTTAGTGCCTGCCTTAACTTCTTCCTAAGCAATAATATCCATGAAATTATGGGTTTGATATTACATATATGTAATATACAGCCATGCGTCGCTTAATGACTGGGATACCATCTGAGAAATGCATCATTAGGCGATTTCGTCATTGTGTGAACATCACAGAGTGTAGTCACACAAACCTAGATGGTACGGTCTACTACACACTATGGGACCACCATCGTGTATGAGGTCCATCGTTGACCGAAACGTCATTATGTGGGGCATGACTGTGTGTATATCCTAATGCAAACAGAAATTAATATCCAACTATTAAAATATCTTTAGGATATGCTAGTCAACATGAGAGGTCTGGCGTACAGTAGGCGTGCAATAAATGCAGCCGTCATGTTTCTCGTCCAAGCCTGAGGTGTGTGCTAAGGCCCTGCTCCTCCAGGAAGCCCTCTGACCCCATCCCACCCCAGCCGTCCTCTGGGGACCTTCTGCTCTGCGTCCTCCTAGGGTTGTTAGCCTTGTCACTGAATTGGGTGTCTTCCTCTCTTCTCCAGGCCAGGGGCCACCTCAGGGCACGAACTGGGTTTTACCACCCCCAGTCCCAGCCCCAGTGCAGGACAGGACACCTGACGAAGAGGGGTGCATGTTTTTTTTTTTTTTTTCAAATTTTATTTATTTATTTTTTCCCCCAAAGCCCCAGTAGATAGTTGTATGTCATAGTTGCACATCCCTCTAGTTGCTGTATGTGGGACGCGGCCTCAGCGTGGCCGGCGAAGTGGTAAGTTGGTGCGCGCCCGGGATCTGAACTCGGGCCGCTAGCAGCGGAGCGCGCGCACTTAACCGCTAAGCCACGGGGCCAGCCCAAGGGGTGCATGTTTACTGAGAGGAGGGAATGGAGTTGCCAGAGTCCTCGTCAAGGATCCTGCCCACGCAGCGCGACTTGACCCCGAGCGGCAGGAGTTAATCATCAAACTTGAGGAGGTCACGTAGAATCCAAGAAGGGCACAGAACATCTGGGCTGCCAGGTCCTTCTGGGACCTTGCCTCCCACTTTCCATATAGGGAAACTGAGGCCCAGAGATGGATGGGGCTAACTCAAGTTCACCCAGCGAGCTGGTGACAGAGACAAGATGTGAATCTGATCACGTCATTCCACTGCCTCTAGCATTCCATGGCTCCCTGGTGCCCCTGGGTAAGGTCCAGACTCTGGATTGGCCACAGCATCCCATGGACTCTGGTCTCTGCCACCTCTCCAGCCCTAACCCCGCCTGCTGCCCCAGCCCTGCCTTCTCTGTCCCAGTCCCATTGGACGCTTCTCCGGTCCTGCAACACACCGTATCTTTCAGTTCCAGACCTTTGCACCCCATGTTCTTGATTCCTGGCTCAGCTCAGTCTTCCCCTCCTCCAGGAAGCCTTCCTACCTGCTCCGGACGCCCCCAGCCCTGCCCCACCTCCGCTGCCCACATCTGATCACACTGACTGAACTGCCCTCCGTGGCTCCTTGGGGCTTTGTGAGGGCAGGGGACACGCTGTCTGGTTTGAAGCTAGAGTTCCGAGGGCTTGACACACAGAGGTGTCCAATAAATATTTGTTGAATGAATGAGTGAATTGCGAGAGTCATTCATCTGAACAATAAATAATTGTTTGGGTTCCTATGTTGGGTGCAAAATATCAGGGATGAGGAGGTGCTTCAGAAAACATGCCTTTCTCACGTGGTGGATAACAATGGTTTCTTTGTCTTTGTTTTCTCCTCTCAGACCTAAGCTGACCCTGACAGTGGTCCAGGAGACGTGGCCTGGCACTCGGGACAAGCAGTGGGTTGCAATAAGAAGATTTGGGGATGTTTGTGTCACAAAAGAGATGGTCCAGGGTGAGGGGTAGAGTGTCTCTCGCTGGCTGGTTGGCCTTGGCTAAGCGAGTCCCTTCTCTGAGCCTCAGTTTCTTCATCTGTCAGATGGGACCAGATAATGCGTGTGTCGTGGACAGCGCACAGAGAGGCCATGAAGGTTGATGGCACCCTGTCCCTCCTCCAGCTGGGAGCTGTTCCTTTAACACAGGGGGAGGGGCCAAGGCCACAGGAAGCCAGGCAGAGCTGGTGCCAGGGCAGGCTGGCGGGCAAGGCTTGGGGCCAAGCTGGTCTGGGGACTGTTGGGCAGGAAGGTAAGGGGGCCTGGAGGCCAGGTGGGGCCCTGGGGCTCTGTGTGCGTGTGTCAAGATGAGCGTAGGGTAGTCTGGAAGGTTCTAGGGCAAAGTCCTGGCTGAGTGGACGAAAATGAGAGGGGAGGAGAGAGGCCTGAGCCCTCTCGGGAATATCGCTTCAGCTCAGGCTGCCCCGGCCCAGCCTGCGGGAGAAGAGGGCTGAGCGGGGCCCTGAGGGTCTGGGGCAGGGCCTGCTGGCCGCCGTGGCAGGGCCGGGCTTGCTGCCAGCCGAGAGCCGGCCAAGCTTTCCCAACTCGGCACAGGGATACAGCTGTGAGAGTCACCCAGGCGGCCCCTGGAAAAGCCCGAGGGACACGGGCGGTGGAGAAGGTGGAAGGTCTTGACCCCAATTCACAGAAGTGGCAGGCGAGGCCCAGCGAGGGACAGCCGCTCGGCTGAGGCTGTGCTTGTGCCCCGGGATCCCCACTGCTCCTCGGCAGACAGGGCCCAGCTCCCACCTCAACCCCAGTGGCTGCCATGTGCAGTGAAGCAACATGTCGCCCAGACCTCAGTCTGGGAGGCCTGTGCCCTCATGGGCGTCTGGGCTGACAAGGCTGTTGGCAACCCGGGCCTCGTTCATTTAACTGATGCCTGCTGTCGTCTTGTGGGTGGTTCCTATAACCGAGAAGGCTGGGGGGCCTGGGGACTGAGCCAGGTGCATTTGGCTCCTAAGGACCACTGGCAATTAAGTATGAAATGCTCACCCCTTTAATAATAATAATAATAACCCTAGTATAATAGAGGAAGTATGGCATGGGGGTTAAGAGCACAGATGCCAAAGCGCACGGCCTCAGTTTGAATTCTGGCCGTGCCATTTCCACTGTGTGACCTTGGACAAGTTACTTAACCTCTCTGGGCCTCAGTCGCATTGTCTATAAAGTGGAATTAATAGTTGAACATATCTCAGGGTTGTTGGAAGGATTATATGAGATAATAGATAAGGGGCCTGGCACAGCACCTGGCTCACAGTAAGTCCCACACAAAGAGTAGCTATTATTACGATATGTCAGGCACAGAGTTGATGCCTTGCTGGAAGGGCCTCACTTAACCCTCACAACAATCCTGTGAAGCACATGCTCTTCCCCCAGTCTGTTATGTAGTTAGTTCATTCTCATGTTTCAGGTCTCCGTTTTAATGGTCACCCCCTCCAAAAGGCTGTTCCTGACCTCCCCACCCTAAGTAGGTCCCCTTGTTCTTCTCTTCAAGACTCCCTATATGTGCATTTCCTTCTTAGCAGTTTTCACCATTTCTGATTATTTTGTTTGTCTATACAGTTATTTGTTGAATGCTGATCTCCCCATCAGACTATAAATCAGCTCCAAGAGTAGATGTGTGTCTTGTGGAATCCCCAGTTCCCAGGTCAGGGCCCTATAGACATGCTAGAGTAAGGTGAGCGTGCCAGCATTGTGAGATAACACCTCCAGGGGGCTCGGCTGATGTCTGGTGCACAATAGGAACTCAACAAAGGGTAGCGTAGGGGCAGAAACATGTTCGCTTCTTCCTTTCTGGGTTCTGTGGCGGGTCTAATAATTAAATTGATATGACAGATTAACAGGAGAAAAACAAATTTAATCACATACATATGAGAGCTCCATAAAGATATGAAGACTCAAAGGGCAGCCGGGTGATTGAGGCTTGTACACCCTCCTGCGCCCAGGAAAGGGGTAGAGGTCCGGGGACACGGAGGGGAGGAGGCCATTCACAGCGAGGCGGAGGAGAGGTTTGGGAAACAAAGGTTGCCCTGCTATGCAGATAAGTTTCTTAGCTCAAAAGCTCTCTCTAATAATAGCTCTTTTCCTGGGGCAGCCGCTTTTCCAGTGTAAATCTGGGCAGTGGAGAGGGAGGTAAAGAGCTTTTCCTGAATCTGCAGGGTTTTAAATGCCTTTAGCTCAAAATAATCCTTATGCCAGAGACATATTTTGGGGTGGCAAAATCTGCTCCCCTTCAGTGGCTATTATTATTATTACCAATCTGCACCATAATCTGTGAGTTGAGGATTGTTATTCCCATTTTACAGGAAGGCAAACAGGCTCAGAGAGGTTGAGACAGTTGTCTGGGTCACACAGCCAGGAGGTCAAAGCTGGTTTCTAACTTTGGTCTTTGATTGACCCAAAGCTCACAGTCTCGGGCTCCAGAGCTGAGGGGAGGCAGAGGCAGGGGCATCCTGGGTTTGGGTGATCCACGGGCCCCTTTCCCCCAAGGCCATGCCTAGTTCGACAAGGGCCCTTGATGGAACCAGGTGGAGGTGGCTCAGGCTTTGCCCTGCCTGGGGAATCCCAGGGCCATCCCGACAAGCACACGGGTCAAATCCAGGACCTGGAACCTTCTGATGGGGGGACTCCAGCCCTAAGTAAGAGCGGACTTGAAACCGGCTTGACTTTGGAGGGGGGCGGGTAGCACTCCCCCTAGTGGCAAGTTATGGAACTGCGGAGGCGGGCCAACCTTTTTCTGCCCCAGAGTAAAAAAAGAGTGGCTGCGTTTGCTCCTTTTTTCCTCTTTCCGTCTTTCCTCCCTTCTCATCTCCTCCTCTATTCTTCTCGCCCTTACTCACTTGTTGGTTCATTCATTCACTCACTCACTCACTCACCGGCGCCTCGGCTTGAAACCTCCCATTGCGAGCAGCATTAGCATAACATCCTAGCTCCTCGCTGCCGGCTGGAACCCTTCCCCACGTCCCCTCCACCTCCCCCCGCTCGCCTCCTGCTCTCACCTCCTACGCCCCATCCCTTCTCTCTGCACCTGCAACGCCCCAAGTTCATTTCTCTCTCAAGCTGGTTCCACCTGCTGTCCCCGCTGCACAAATGCTTTTCACTCGGCTCCCTTCCTGTCATTCATCTCCAAGGTCCGCTTTTGAGAACTTAACGGATCAAAAGAGAATTAAAAAACCTCTCAACCAATCAAAATGCACAGATCTGATATGCATCCTGATTCAAACTGTTAAAAACCCCAAACCACCACCAACTGCAAAACTGACCACTTACCGCGTTTTATGAGACGATTGGAAATTTGAACAATTACCAGATATTTGATGATATTGAGAAATTATGATTAATATTTTTAGATGTGACAATGGTATTGTGATTACGTTTTTTGAAGATTAGCATCATTGAGGTATAATTTACATAAATAAAATTAGCGCACTTTCAGTTAAAATTCCATGAGTTTGGACAAATGTATGCAGTTGTGAAACTATGTGGCTACATTGTTTAGAAAGAGTTCTTTGTGGTCAAAAGGTACAAACTTCCAGTTATAAAATAAATGTCACGGGGATGTAATGAACAGCACAGTGACTATAATGCTGTCATGCATATTTGAAAGTTGCTAAGAGAGTAGGTCTTAAAAGTTCTCATCATAAGAAAAAAGATTTTGTTACTATGTATGGTGAGAGACGTTAACTAGAATTATTGTGGTGATCATTTCACAATATATACAAATATTAAATCATTGTTGTCTACTTGAAACTAATATAATGTTATATGTCAATTATATCTCAATAAAAAAATAAAATAAACCTTGCCAGAAAAAAAGTTCTTTACTTTTAGGGGTGCGTGCTGAAATATTTGCAGATGAAATAATACAGGGGGAAAATTTAATAATAAAAAAGGAAGAAAAATGATACAGGAAGGGAGAGTGGGTCGAGATACAGATGAAACAAGGCAGGCCATGAGTTGATTGCCGGAACTGAGTGATGGCTGCACAGGAGGTTCATTCTACAGTTCTCCATACTTTTGCTATGTTTAAATTTTCCATAATAAAAGTTTTAAAAAAGTTTCTTTCTGGGAGAGGTCTTTCCCGACCGGTCTCGCTAAAATACACCCCCAAGTCATCCCTATTTGAAATTCTGTGATTCTGTCTCCTCAAGTAGAATGTGACAAAGCGGAGGCCACCCACTGACTTGTTCACTCCTGCATCCCAAAACCTGGAACCACCTCACACATTGTAGGTGCTCAAGAAATTATTTTTGAATGAGTGAATGAAGAATGAATGAATGCTTCCACTCTCGTACACCACCACGTATTGGCCACGTTCTGTGTCCCCAGCTCTGTGGGCAGCCACAGTTACAGAATAAAAGGGCCCCTGGTTCAAACCTCCTTATCCAGATGGGGAAACTGAGGCCCAGTGAGGAGCAGATACTTGCCCGGGGTCTCACAGCTTTGATGGGGCAATGGGACCAAGCTGAGGGGCTTCCCCCCCCGCCCTGTTCTGGTTGAGGGGCTCTTGACTGGCGCTGCCTGGGCTGTGACATTCGTGTCCCCCTGCAGGCCGTCTCGGCGCTGGCTGGAATGGAGGGCTCCCCGGCAGCGCGTGCTAAGGGTGAGCGCTTCCACACGGTCACGCCTCTGCTGGAGAGCTGGGCACTGTCCCAGGTGGCGGGCACGACTGTCCTCCTCAAGTGTGAGAATGTGCAGCCGACCGGCTCCTTCAAGATCCGGGGCATCGGGCATTTCTGCCAGGAGGTGAGGCTGTGTGGGCAGGAGGGGAGAAGCGAAGTTGTACAGGATGGAGAGGAGGGGTGAGGGCTGCGAGGTGGGAGGGGCAAGGGCAGGAGGGGAGATGTGAACTTGTACAGAAGGGAGGGAAGAGCTGTGGGCAGGGTGAGGGGTGAGCAATGTTGAGTGGGATGGGGAGGTTCGAACTCCATCCTGCACAGGCCTCCGTGACACCTGCTTGGGTTAGCCCCCAACCCCATTCCTTCTTTTCCCAGGTGGCCAAGAAGGGATGCAGACACCTGGTGTGTGCCTCAGGTGACCCCACACCTTTCTGCTCATGAAGGTCCTCAGGGCTGGGTGTGGGGGAGGAAGAGCTGGCTGGAGCAGCAGTAGATGTCCAGGGCTCAGCCTCCTCATCAAGGTCATGGTCAGATGGCCACTTCGTATGTCCCCTCCCAGCATTCTTCCCATCATTCAGGACTCATGGAAGTAGGTGACAGAAACCCAATTCATACAAGTTTAAGCCACAGGCTCCAAGAACTGAAAATTCTTGGAATAAGAGGCTTTCAGGTACAGCTGGATCTAGGAGCTCTCCTGTGTATCTCTCCTTCTCTTGGCTTCTCTTTCCTCTATACTAGCATTATTCTCATACAGGCCTCATGGCAGAGGCCTCAAGATGGCCATCAGGAGTTCGAGGCTTGAGCCTTACTATTCTACCAATCCTAGTGAAAAGGGAGCACCCCCTTCCTGACGGCTCTCCTCAATCCATGAATTGGTCTTTTTGGCCCAGCTTGGGTCATGTACTCGTCCCTAAGTCAATCTCGGGTCAGGGGATTGAGTTCTCTGATTGACTCAATCTAGATCATGTGTCCACCTCTGGGCCAGGGACAGGACTCAAAGGTGGGGCGTATGAGTGGGAAGGAGTGACTCCCAGAGGGAAATGGAGGAGGAGGGGAAGTGTGTCAACAGGCTAATGCAGCACTGCCCCCGGCACCCCCTTCTGCTGCCTCCACAGGGGGCAATGCAGGCATGGCTGCTGCTTACTCAGCTCGGAAGCTGGGCATTCCCGTCACCATCGTGCTCCCGGAGGGCACCTCCCTGCAGGTGGTGAGGAGGCTGCAGGGGCAGGGGGCTGAGGTCCAGCTGACTGGAAAGGTAAGGACCCCAGGAAGGGGAAGCCAGCTGGAGCGGGCTGTTCCCCTTCACCTCCCCGACCCCTGCGAGATTCCGTCTCCTCTTCCTTTTGAGGGACTATGCCTGGGACAGTCCTCTCCGAGGATGGCTGAGCTGAGGGGTGGGAGGGCTTGTGATGTATATGGAGGGCGGGGACCCCTCGACTTGCCTCTCCCCACCCTGAGAAGACGTCCCCCTCACGAACCCAGGAGGAACTGGGACCCTGAGGTTACCAGGAGCGTGTCTAGCCCCCTACAGCCTCACTAACACTTGGTATTATCCACTTTAAAATTCTTGCCATTCAATAAGACAAAAGATGTACAGAAAGATGGTGGCAGCATCATTTCTCACTCTGATACCACCCCAACGTGAAAGATGCCCACTGACAGGATAGCATTTTGTTACCAAAGGAACATAGACACAAACATGTAATCCTTCTACCCACCCTGAAAAAAGAAAAAAAAAATCATCTCTGGAAAATAGACATTTTAAAACCATCAAAATTAAAACTAAAAGCCACACCATGGTACCCGAAAGCTGGTCTCCAAGTACTTAGTGTATACAGTCTCCTCCCTCCCTCCCTCCTTCCCTCCCTCCCTCCCTCCCTCCCTTCCTTCCTCCCTCCCTCCCTCCCTCCCTCCCTCCCTCCCTTCCTTCCTTCCTTCCTTCCTTCCTTCCTTCTTTCCTCTGTTCATGCATCCATTCAACCACCCTCCTATCCATCACCCTTTCTCCCTTTCTTCCATCTATCCACTCATCCAGCCAGCCATCTTCCATCATCACATCATCCTTTCTTCCTCCCCTCTTCCTTCCTTCCTCTGTTCATCCATTCAACCATCCTCTCATCCATCACCCTTTCTCCCATCCTTCCATCCATCCTTCCTTCCTTCCTTCCATCCATCCATCTATCCATCCATCCATCCATCCATCCATCCATCCATCCATCCATCCATCCTTCCTTCCATCCATCCATCCATCCATCCATCCATCCATCCATCCATCCATCCATCCTTCCATCCATCCATCCATCCTTCCATCCATCCATCCATCCATCCATCCATCCATCCATCCATCCATCCATCCTTCCTTCCTTCCTTCCATCCATCCATCCATCCATCCATCCATCCATCCATCCATCCTTCCATCCTTCTATCATCCCATCACCTTTTCTTCCTCTCCCTTCTTTCCATCCATTTACTGAACACATACTATGTTCCTGCACTATGTTAGACAGAGCTAGGAATACAGAGAAAGTAAGACTTGGTCCCTACTCTCATGAAGCTCAAAGTATTGTTGGGGAGACACACAGGTGACCAGATGATGATAACAGAACATGGTGAGTGCTGTGATGGAGAAGCACAGAGCACTGAGGGAGAACAGAGAAGGCATATTGTTTTACCCAGCTAATGCTGCTAGATAATGCTGCATAACAAACAGCCCCCAGATGTCAACAGCTTACGAGAAACATTCTCTCTCTTGCTCACGGGTTTGTGAGTGGGCTGGGGTACTTCTGCTTCTGGCTGCAGGCAAGACCAAGGTCTGCACACGTGCCCCTCATCTTCCTTGCCCAGCGGCCACCTGGGGCACGTTCTTCTCAAGGTCAATGGCAAGAGAAGTGAGAGGAAGCATGCCGTGCCTTGTAAGGCCTCGGCTCAGAACTGTGACATTGTCACTTCTGCCATGTGCCTTTGGCTAAAGCGAGTCACATGGCCGAGACCAGCATCAGTGGGATGGAGAAACGTACTCCACCCACTCCGGTAGGAAGAACAGCAAAGTTGCAGGGCAAAGGGTGTGGATGTGTGATTCTAACAGAGGGAGGGGTGGAGAATTGGGCAATGGTCCAAACTACTGCCGGGCTATGCCTCAGACTTGGGGATGGGATCCAGGAAAGGCTCCCTGAGCAGAGTCTCCTGAACTCATCTTGAAGGAGACATATGAGTCTTCCCAGTGGCGAGAAGAGAGAGAGGGATTGTGGGCAGAGGAAAGGGAGAAAGTCATGGAAATGTGGTGATCCTGGTGCGTTCCAGCTGCAGCCCAGCATCTAGGGGGATGGTGCTGAAAGGTGAGGCCAAAGAGGGGGACGGTGCCTGATCAGACAGGGCGGCTGTAGGTAAGGCTAACGTGGGTGTTAACCTGAGGGCCATGGGGAGCCATGGGAGGATTTTGAGCAGGGGAGGGACGTGGTTGGATTTTCAGTCTGGCGGCAATGGATGGCAGTGGGTGGGACAGGAGGCAGGGGCCAGAGTGGAGGCTGCTCTGGACCCCCAGGGAAGAGGCCTCAAGGGCGGCACAGTTTCAGATCTCATTTTTGTCTCAATAACTCAAGAGAATGGGGCCATCTCCTCAGCTGCACGGGTGATTGCTGGTGGGCAGAGACGACTTCTCTGTCTTCTCTGAGGCCCCTCGCCCAGGCCTGGGCACAGAGTGGGCACTGCAGCGTGCCAGAAGAAGGGCAAAGGCTCTTTCTGGCCCCCTGTCGCCCTACCCTTGGGAGAGGAGGCTGTTATTGACCATTTAGCTTCTGCCGAGAGTGGCTGGTGTGGGGTCCCTCTGAAGGGGTGCAGACCCTGAGAGAATCTTGGGGCGTGTGGTTTATTTGGAGGCGATTGCAGGAGACATGGATAGGGGAGGGTGGAGATGAGTCAGGGAAGGGAAGGGGGTGTGTGAATGAGCAGGTCACCTCCGCGGGCAACTGGTCAGTCCCCCAGGGGCCCTCTGGGCTGCTGTGTAGAGCACAGCCTGGTGAGGGTCAGAGGGTCGTTCTTGGAGGGTCTTTCCCTTTGCATTTGCTCTCTGCCTTGTCCACTGCCCAGCAAAGTCCCATAGCGAGAGAACACCTGCAGGTGACCTTGGGGTGGTCTGCAGGGGCAGGGACCTCTGCCACAGGTGCCGAGCCAGTGAGAAAAGAAACCCGCCCTGAGGTAGTCGGCTCTGTTGAGATCCAGGCCGCCTCTCTGGCTGCCTAAACCCGACTGGCAGGTCACCAGCTGAGCCATCGCTGGTTTTCATGGACACAATTTGTGAGGGTTGAGTTGCTATTTGCGGCTCTAATTTGAGGGGGCTTCTCCCCTCCTGGTTGGTTAGGAGTGAAAACCGCCTAGTTCCCTTCCCCAACATCACAGGCTGGCTGGCTCCGTTCTCACACAGCTCGGCAGCAAGACGGGTCCTGTGGGATTGTGGAAAGCACACATGTATCCACCCGGAAGCAGCTGCCCTTGTCCTGGGAGGCGAGGGGCCTGATATCAGCTCGGGTCTCACCCTCGGGTTCTCCCCAGCCCACTGACCCTGGGGCCGTCCAGGAGAGTACAGGCTCTGCACCAACCGCGGTCTGACTCAGGTCTCCTGAGACCTTCGGTTTCTCTTCAGGTCTGGGATGAGGCCAATCTGAGAGCACAAGAGTTGGCTAAAAGGGATGGCTGGGAGAACGTCTCCCCGTTCAACCACCCTCTGATATGGTAAGGCTGGTGTCCTCCCCCCACAGAGCTCAGAGCTGAGACCCTTGTTGAGTTAGGGTCCTCCCACTGGACAGAAGGGGAAACTGAGGCCCAGAGAGTAGAAGAGGCTTCAAAACCAGACACACCTGGGTTCAGACCTCGCTTCTGCCACTTGTGAGTTGTGTGACTTTGTGCAAAGCATCTCATTGACCCGTGCCTCAGTTTCCACATGTGTTAAATGGAAATGCCAATAATTCATTCCCTTTATTGAGTGTGTACGTTGGGACACATTTATTCCATTTCATCCTCCCTGAAGCCCTAGAGGTGGGTGTTTTATGCCTGTTTTACAGGTGAGGAAACTGAGTACAGAGGAGTCAAGCAACTTGCTGGAGATCACACAGCTAGTAAGTGGCAGGGACATTAAGTCCCAGGCCCAGGGCTTGAGGCAGGCTGCTTCCAAGTGATATGCTGGTCCCCTCTTAACCACACACACACACAGACACACACACAGACACACACAGACACACACACACACACAGACACACAGACACACATACAAATGTTGCCTCTTTCCAAGCTCGCAGAGGGGATTAAATGGGATAATGTCTGAGAAAGTGGCTGGGAGGTTGATGGAGGAGGGAAGAATGAGTGGATGAATAAATGGAAAAAGCAGACAAAAGCTGAGTGCACCAAGTGCTGCAGAGTCTCCTCCCCCCTTGCTGTGGGTGGAGAGGGGATGGCGATGAGGGGGGTCTGTGTGTATGTGAGCCTTTGGGACCCGGAGCCCCTCACCCTGCTTTCCTCCCACTCCCCTCCCAGGGAAGGCCATGCCAGCCTCGTGCAGGAGCTGAAGGCAGAGCTGGGGACCCCGCCAGGGGCCGTGGTGCTGTCGGTGGGGGGCGGGGGGCTCCTGGCTGGGGTGTCGGCTGGCCTGGCGGAGGTGGGCTGGCAGCACGTGCCCATCATCGCCATGGAGACCCGAGGGGCTCACTGTTTCAATGCGGCCGTCCAGGCGGGCAGGCTGGTCACACTGCCGGACATCACCAGGTAGGTGCAGGCTGGGGGCATTTGTGAGGGACCAGAGGGTGGGGAGTTGCTGCCCTAAGGCATCCCAGCCCCAACCCGTGGGGGCGGGAGCACCCTAGAGGGTCTCCTTCACCTGAGACTACACCACAGTAATGTGGATCTAAATTAGAAGGCAGGGCTGGAAAAGTAGCTGAAGGATATGATTCATTTAAATCACCTCAATTAACAAAACAAGCTTTCGTTGGTCTGCATCATTACGAAAGCAATCCGAGTGTGTTGCAGATGTGGAAAATGTAGGCGAGCAGTAAGCAATGGACAACAAAATGTCACCCTCAGTCCCACCATCCAAAGATGAACAATGGGTTGCATTTTTCCCAGTCTTTGATTTTTTTTTTTTCTGTGAGGAAGATCAGCCCTGAGCTAACGTCCATGCTAATCCTCCTTTTTTGCTGAGGAAGACCGGCCCTGAGCTAACATCTATTGTCAATCCTCCTCCTTTTTTTTTTTGCCCCAAAGCCCCAGTAGATAGTTGTATGTCATAGCTGCACATCCTTCTAGTTGCTGTATGTGGGACGCGGCCTCAGCATGGCTGGAGAAGTGGTGCGTTGGTGCGCGCCCAGGATCTGATCCCCTGGCCGCCAGCAGCGGAGCGCGCACACTTAACCGCTAAGCCATGGGGCCGGCCCCTAGTCTTTGTTTTTACCCCCTGTGCATGCATAGTTACATACAAGTGAAATGGACCTGGCACACAGTAGGTGCTCAATAAATGTTTGTGACATGCATGAATGAATTGATTATATATTTTTAAAAGTTGCGATTATATCCTTCTGCAGTTTTGTAACCTCTATTCTTCTAGTTCATATTATGTATCATAAACATAGTTTCATTTTTTTCTGCAACATTGTTAGAGAACTTTTTCCGCATTGCTTTTTGTAACTGATTTTAATTCAACTGAGGAAAAGTTCCTAGAAACAAACTGAGAGTGGTCCAGCCTCCAGACCCCGCCTCATCTTACATCCTTCCTCATCGCCACCACCACCATCATCATGGATGCTGTGTTAGTTTCCTAGGGCTGCCGTAGAAATGACCACAAGCTAGGTGACTTACAACAACAGAAATTGATTCTCTCACAGTCCCGGAAGCTAGAAGTCTGAAATCAAGGTGTCAGTAGAGCTGTGCTCCCTCTGACAGCTCTAGAGGGGGATCCTTCCTTGCCTCTTCCAGCTTCTGGTGTTATTGGCAATACTCGGCATTCCTTGGCTTGTAGCTACATCCCTCTCCTGCTGTCTTCACGTGGTCGCCTTCTCTGTGGGTCTGTCCTCTTCTTATAAGGACACCAGTCAGTGGATCTAGGGTCCACCCTAATCCGATATGACCTTATCTTAAATAATTACATCTGCAAAGATCCTATTTCCAAATAAAGTCATATTCTGACTCATTCTGAGCCAGTTCCTTAACCTCCCTGAGCTTCTGTTTCCTCACCTGCAACATGGAGTTCATAAGTTTCAACTCAAACGGAGGTTGTGAGGATTAAAACAGAAAATGCATGCCATCTCAACATTCAATCAATATTTGCTATAGTACAGACAAGATAAACGGTTATTAATGAATAAAATGAAAAAGAGTCCTTTTCCATGCTTGCTTCCTGGGGGTAATGGCACGGTCAGGGTTGTAGAGTCAGAGAGAGTGGTGTGTGTTTGTCTGTCATTCATGGGACACACAAGTTTTGAGCGCCTCCTCTGTGAGCCACGCCTATCACAGGACAGGAGGGGGCCGGGGCTGGGGAGAGCTGGGTCCCTGTGGGGAGATCTGATTCCCCAGCTTTCCCCTGCCCTCCTGCACCCCTGTCCCCATCCCCTGCAGCGTGGCCAGGTCCCTGGGTGCCAAGACGGTGGTTGCGCGGGCCCTGGAGTGCACGAAGGAGTTTGAAATCTTCTCTGAGGTGGTGGAGGACACGGAGGCTGTGAGTGCCGTGCAGAGGTTCCTGGGTGAGTGAGCACTGCCCCACGCCCACCCCCGGGCTCAGCATCCCTCCATCTTCTAGTGAGAGCGTGTCTCTCTTGTCTGTGTCCTCAGCGCCTGTCGCAGGGCTGGCTGTGCGGTAATTATGCAATAAGTGCGTACTGAGTAGAGGGAAGGGCTGGGAGTGCGGGGAAGAAGGAGTATGCTGCGCTGTCTCCAGCCTCCAGACTTTTGTCATGCTCTTCTTCCCTCTGGCTGCCCACCCCGGCCCTGCTCCCTGTGGATTTCACATGTCTCAAGGCTACTCAGCCATCATGGCACCTCCTCCAGGAAGCCTCCTCCCATCTCCCACCCCACCTTGCCTAGGTTGGAGACTTCCTATGCACCAATCCCTCCGTTCGTAACCACCTGGTTCTTGTCCACCTACATCACTGGACTGTGAACTCTGTGAGGGGGGGAGCTGGTGTGTCTTATTCACTGTTGTGTCCCCGGGGCCCACCTAACACAGGGCCTGGCAGGGGGTGGGCATTCAATAAATATTTGCTGAATTGATGGATGAATGTATGAGTGAGTGAACAGGTAGAAAATGGATGGATGGAGGGACACATTGATTAATGGACACATTGATGGACAGACAGACAGACAGTCCAATGATGGATAGGGGATGGATGGATGAATGGATGGATGGATGGATAAATTGATTGATGGATACACTGACGGATGGACAGACAGACAGGCACATGATGGATAGGGGATGGATGGATGGATGAATGGATGGATGGATGGATGGATACATTGATTGATGGATACACTGATGGATGGACAGACAGACAGTCAAATGATGGATAGAGGAATGGATGGATGGATAGGTAGATGAAGGGGGGTGGATGGAGGGAGAGATGGTCAGGTTGATGGATGGAGAGAGAGCCCGACAAATGACGGATTTTGAGATGGGTGGATGGAAGGCAGGCTGGCCGGCTGGCTTCCTGGGTTTGTGGTGCCCAGATCCTGCTGAGCACTAACTGCTGTTCCTCTCTTTCCCTCCTCTCCCCCCCCCCCCACCCCCGTTCCCCTGCTCCGGGCAGATGACGAGCGTATGCTGGTGGAGCCTGCCTGCGGGGCATCCTTGGCTGCCATCTACTCAGGCCTCCTGCAGAGGCTCCAGGCTGAGGGCCGCCTGCGCCCCTCCCTGGCCCCGGTTGTGGTCATCGTGTGCGGAGGCAACAGCATTGACAGCCGACAGCTGCAGGCTCTGAGAGCTCAGCTGGGCCAGAGCTGAGGGCTCCTGGTCTGCGGTGGAGACCCCTGTAGCTGGCTGAGGGGCCTCTGTGCTGGTGGATGGCTGCGGAAGCTGCCCTGTGCCCTGTGCTGGCCACCTCCTGCAGGAAGCACTCCTGAACTGCTCCCTTTGGCTCCCCTGCAGCCCTGGCCAATAAACACTTTCTGAGTTGAATCTGTGACTCTGGCGGGCGGGTGCAGTGTTTCCCCTCCATGAGCTCATAGAGGCACACAGCGGCCTTGAGGCTGGCACTGTGGTGAAGCCACTCTTTCCACGTCACACAGCTGGGCCACAAAGCCAGGGAGTCAAACCTCTGGTCTCTGGGGAATCCAGCCATGCCGAGCTCCTAACAGGGCTTCCCCTACCTGGGGGACCTGGTCAGGAGGGAGAGGGGGATGTCCTGTCACTTCTTGGGCCAGCGCAGGCGAGGACGATATCACCAGTCTTTACCAACAGTTTGTCATGTGCCAGAAACTTCTAAGATCTTTCTACTCACATTTTCTTCTTCAACATTCACAAAGGCACCATGAAGTGGCAGCCATTATTATCAATGCTGTTCTATAGATGGGGAAACTGAGGCACAGGAAGATGACTTAACCTGCCCAGAGTCACATCGCTGGAATGTGGTCCAGCCGGGTTCAAACCTGTGGTTTTCAGTATGACTGTATTTCTTGGACCTCAGCCTTCTTTGTGTGGGGGTCGGTGGTGGGACATTGGGGAAGGGGGTAGGACCTCCAGGTGGGTCTGGATGCACCCGTGGGTCACAGGGAGTGTGGATAGTGGTCCTGGAGTTGGGCACCTGCTGCCCCTGGGAAAGATCTCTATGGAAACTGGAGGGAAAATTAGAATCTTCTGGAGCCACCAGGGGGCAGCAAAACGTCTCCGGTGGGAAGCCTGGCGCAGGGCAGGGAGGTCCGCCTCGGCCCCTTGGATCTTCCTTGATTCCACCCTGCTGGGGCCCTCCCTGGGCTGGGGGTGCTGAGGTCCCAGAGATGACTGGGTCCCACAAGGTCTTGGCCTGGGAGAGCCCCATCCACCCCCTCACAGCCCTGCAGGAAACAGGGTCAGAGAGTGTGGGATCCACGTGGGGCCCGAACATGGCTGCTGGGCCCAGCTGAGGGTCTGCCTCACCAGGGCTGTGTGACCTTGGGCAAGTGCCCTCCCCTCTCTGGGCTTCCGGCTGCACCTCTGTGCTGGAGGCGGCGCCCTTGCTTCTTCCCACCTTCTTCCCTTTGCCCAAGCTCTTCCCTCCACCGGGCCTCTCCTCCTTTTCTGAGGAGGAGGGTTTGAGAGCAGCGATGACCTCCTTCCGCTTCTCCGGCTGCCCCAGCATCCTTCTCTGACCTCAGACGTAATCCTCCGTTGCCAGGGTGGCCCCCTCCAGAAGCCACCAGGAACCAGCCCTATTTCCTTGGAGTCAGACTGTGAGCTCCCCTGAACAGAGGAGACACTGAGAGCCCCAGAGCTGGATTCAGCCAGACCTGAGCCTGAACTCTGTTCCTGCTTCCCAGCCAGGCGACCTTGAGCAAATGATGCTCCCTCTCAGCGCCTCAGCATTCTCATCTGTAAAAGGAGTTGTTTGCGGATTATTACTGTGGACTCGGCATATGTTGTCTTTCAATAAGTGTTAGTTCTTACTGTCTCCTGAGCATTCCTCCCCCAACAAGGAGGGGTGGGGAGAACTAGCATTTATGCATGCACTGAGCACCTACTGTGTGCTATGGGCCTACAGTCATTTCATTTAATCCTGCAATGACCCATACTGTAGATACTGTGATTACCTTCATTTTTGCAAATGAGGAAACTGAGGCACAGAGCAGTGGAGCCACTTACTCCAGGTCACACAGCTGGACGGGAGCCCTGATATGTAAAAATCTGAGGCCCATGCATCTAAGCACCACTGCCCTCACAGCCCTTTGCCTTTGCTGAAGCCGTGTCCCCCTGCCTGCCCTGCCCTCCACACTTTTAAATCCTACACGTTCTTCAAAGCCCAGTGTGAGAGCAGCCTCCTCCCTGGAGCCTCCCGGGATTGCTTCAGCCAGCAATGATCTCCCTCCAGCCCGTGCTCCTCCAGGTGAGGGGCCGAGCTCGCCTCCGTGCCAGGTGCTCCATCTCCCAGGCAGGCCTCGGCCCTTGGCCGCTCTCCTGGGAGACTTGTCAGCTGCTGTTTGCTCCTTTCTCGGTCCTGGGAGGCTGGAGATAAGAAGCCCAGGGGCCCGGTCAGATAAGACACATCAGCTACCTTCGTTTAGGCCTTCCTGGTTGACACCCAAGGAACGCCAAGGCAGGGCGGAGGCACAGGGAGACAGCCAGGCTGTGGAGGACGGGAGCTGCGGAGTGGGGTTGCTATGAGCTGATGTCGCAGGATGGGCCCTGGGGCGGAGACGCCTACCTTTCTGTCTCTGCCTCCGGACCGCTCCCTGGGGGAAATGGGGAGCCTGCCAGGGGGGTCCTGGGAGCAGAAGCTTCTGTTTTGGTCCAGGGCCGTGGAGAGAGCACTGCAAACTGGGCCGCCAGGTGTGTGTACCTGCCCAAGGTATGCCCAGCCTCCCTGCCGCCCCCAGCTGGGGTCCTCTCCTGGGGCGGGGACCCCTTTGGTTCCCTGCGGGTTCTGGTGGCTGAGGCTTCCTCTGTCACCTCATTGGCTGACTCTAACACCCCTGCCACCAGAGGCCTCACCTCAACCTAGTCCTTACTCCAGCCTTAAGCCAAGGTGACACGGAGGTTAGAATCCAGCCCTTGGCTGGCACAGGAGATATTCTTACCCCAGAGCTGGCCCCAGGCAAGGCAGGAGCGTGGGGAGGGGGGACCAGGGTCATGCCACTTCTGCTCCCCCCTCCCCAGCCTGAACAAGAGCCCAGTACAGGGCGGGCGCATGCCCCAGGACCTGCAGAGAAGAGTCTGACCCTCTTGCTGGGGATGCGATGGCTCAGGCTGGCTTGGTATCCCAGGTCATCTGTGCATAGTCGTGTGTGCACCTGTGTACTCGTGTACTTGTATGCATGCATACGTGTTTGTGTCCACGTGTGTGCCTGCAGGAGAGCACACACATGCTCTCGTATGTGTGAAAGAATATGTGCAATTAATTGAGGGTTATTTGATTTCCCTCAAAGTGTGTAGTGCTTCACATTTTTGCATTTGGAACTTATAATCCAATCACTAGCCAGACATCAAACTTCGAGGTCTATCGTGAAGAAAGTCAGGGACTAGGCATTAGGGAGTGGTGGGGATTGGAGCAAACTGGAGAGCTCATGCTCTGTCTAAAGGAGGCAGTCACTGCTCAAGTCCATCCCCCTGCAGACCCCGCATACCAGATCTCCCAATTTCTTAGTGTTCGCTCAAATTCAAAGCAATTTAGGAAACGCCATATGCTCTGTTTGTCCACATATTCATATAAAGGCTCTGAACAGGTCCTGCAGGAAACTTACTTCCTTCAATCCGGGGGAGGAGCACGTGACCCCCAACCTGAGTCAATCCAAGCATTGCATTTCCCTTGGCCACGGTGATTGGTTCCAGGGTGGGCCCAGGAGCCAAGCTGTCCAATCAGAGCAGCTCTCAGACTTCAGCTGGGAATTGGGAGGCACCCATGGACTGTTCTCTTATGCAAGCCAATGCATTCCTTTTTTTTTCTTAAGCCTGGATTTCTGTCATTTGAGGCTGGAAGGATCCTGACGGCGTATGCATTTAATACACATCTCTTGAGTTGAATTGACTTGCTTTGAGCTGCTTAGGTTTGAGCCTTATCTGGGGTTGGCCCTCAGCAAAGATGAGGGCAATCGGGGCAGTGTCTTGCTCTGCCTCTGTTTGGATCCACTTTTATATATTCTTGCCCCCAGGCCTGGGAGTTCATGTTGACTGCCTTGACAAGAAGAGCAAAACATGACCTCAAGCGATATTGCCCACAAGGCGGGGGCAGTATTTTATGAAGCCAGGGGGATGTCTCAAGTCACTTTGGGTAGGAGCCTCATTGAGAAGGGACTGGTGTCATGGTGGTTGGGGCTGGTGGAGCCCAGAGATGCCTCCAGGATTTAATCTCAAGCCCTTCAGGAAGGCAGTGGCCTAATTTTCCATCCAACCTTAGGGGCATGGAGCCAGCATCGCTCTGCCTTAGAGCCTCAGGCCCACCCTTCCTGGGAGGCCCAGCAGGGCTGTTAGCTGATGGTATTGGGCGTGCTGAGGACCAGAGACGGGCAGCCACTCACTCCAGGACACCTGGGGTGAGGGTCCAAGGATCTTCGTGCTGCCCTGGTAGGGTGCTTTGTTCTCATGGGGGCGTAGAGTCCACTCTCTGGAGGCCTCGATGTCCAGGGCTTTTTGGGGCAGACTGGGCACTCAGGGTCCCATGGAGAGGGCTATGGGGGATCCACCCCAGACCTGCACACCAATTCCATTACTTTGTGTTCCTGGTTCCTTTTAGAATGAATGAATGAACGAATGAATGAGTGAATACCTCGGTTAGGATTAGGTTCAGCTTTATAATTCAGGAAACACAAAATAAATGGCTTAAACAAAATACAAGTTTATTTCTCTTTCACTTGAAAGTCTGGAGTTAGGTAATCCAGGGCTGGTGTAGTGTCCCAACGGTGTCAAGGACCCAGGCTCCTTTGGTCTGGTTATTCAGCTATAAGTGGATCCCATTCCCACAGTCACCTTATGATCCCTGGTGGATGCTGAGGGGCCAGCCATTATATCCTCATTCCAGCCAGCAGGAAGGAGGAAGGGAGGAAGAAAGGCACATCCCTTCTCTTTAAGGACACTTCCTGTAGTTGACACACACCACTTCTGCTCATAGCCCATTGGTCAGAACTTAGTCACATGTCATAGCTAGCTGCAAGGGAGGCTGGGAAATGTAGTCTTTATAACAGGCAGCCACACACCCAGCTAAAATCAGAGGTTTAGTTATAGCGAAAGAAGAATAAAATGGATATTAAGGAATGACAATAAGTCTTTGGCATCCAGAATAAATGTGTAAGGGTACAGGTTAAGCTGCTATAATGAAAAGACCCAAAACTACAGTGTTAGTTCAGGGAACGTAGACAGTTCTGCTCCACTAGGTCATATGGGGACCCAGGTTCCTTCTATCCTATTGTTCCACCAGCTCTTAAAATATTGTCCTCACTCACATGCTCAGAATTGGTTCATAATAAGCAAGGCTGCAGTAAGGGGAAAGAGAAAATAGAGTGCAGACAGTTTCCTTAAGGGCATCACTGGGATGTGGCACACTTCCCTTCCACTCATAGCCCATTGGCCAAGACTTAATCACATGACTTACCTAGCTGCAAAGGAGTGTGGGAAATGTAGTCTTTAGCTGGGAAAACACTTACCCTGCTGGAGCTCAGGGTTCAATTTTTAAAGAGGAGAAGCGAGATGGGAGGGCAATTAGCAGTTTCCACTACAACGAGGAATGAAGGGGTGGACGAGTGAGTGGCTGTGCATGAGGGGATGGGAGGGACCCCAGCTGGGCTGAAGTATGTGCTGGGGTTAGATGCGCAACTCCAGACTCACCTCTACTTGGCTGGGTGACCCGGGGCAGGGCCTGAAGGCTTTGACCAAATCACGTGGTTTGCATGAGAAGAGGTGACAATTTTGGAGAAACACTGGGAAAGTGGAATCAACACAACTCAGTGATTGATTTGGAGTGGTGAGGGGGGCCACCGGGATTGGATGACCATCTGGGTAGGTGTCTGAGATGGGAGATACAAAAGGAAGGGGCATTGGGAGGGGGACGTGAGGAGCCTATGGATCCATTCATTCATTCGTTTAGCAAATATTTATTAAACCCCTACTCTGTGTCGAGCGTTTCTCTAGGTGGCAGGAATACAGCAAAAGCCCTGGCCTCATGGAGCTTACATTGTAATGCAGAGACAGGGACAATAACACATCCCCAAATAAAAATACAGTATTTCAGAAGAGGATAAATGCTGCAAGGAAGGACGGGCAAGATAAAGAGAGAGAATGACAGGGACGGGGTGGGGCTATCTCATTTTGTTGGAGATGTTAAAACAATCCTGGGCACCACATTGTTTTACTCATAAAGGAGGTTGGTATGGATCCCTAACAGACAAGGAAAACAATTTTTAACGTAGGCACAATACCATTACCACATCCATCACAATTAATAAATAGTTTCTTAATCTTATCTGCTACCCAAGCTGTATTCAACTTTTCCCAGATGGTCTCAAAAATGTCTGGTTAGAGTTGGTTTGTTGGACTCAGGATCCAAAGTGTTCATGATGCACTTAGTTGATCTGTTTCTTAAGTGCCTTCATCAATTGGTTAGTTGAGATACGATGGTCAAAGAAGGCTTCTTTGAAAAGGTGAAATTTGAGCTGAGGCCTGAAGGAAATAAAGGAACAAGCCATGGGGAGCATGTGGGGGAAGAGCAGAGGGAACAGCATGTGCAAAGGTCCTGAGGTGGAAGTGTGTGAGGAGGCCAGTGTGGCTGCAGGGGAGAGGGCGAAGGAGAGAATTATAGAAGACGGTAGAAGACAGAGAAGTAAAGAGCATGTGCAGGGGGTGGGGTGGGGGAAAGGGCACCAGATCATGGAGGGCCTTGCAGGCTGTGGTCAGGATTTTGGATTTTACTCTGAGGGTGAGAGAGAGCCCTGGGAGAGTGGAGCATGAGACCACACACCCGCCCCCATCCCTCAGCCCTGTCCCCAGCTTTGATTTCTGTCTCCTGTCCTGAGAAACATTTGCCTCTGCAGTGGACGCTATTGGTGCCCCCACCACTTTTCAAATCCCCTTTATCAGGTGGGTGCAGCCGTCCCCCAGCTGTTGGGGGTGTTGGCTGCTGATGGCCCACAGATGCACCCTTCTCCAGGGACTTGTCAGTGGGAGCCACTGTGTCGAGGATGCATGGGAGGTTATGCCTTCCCCCGGGGTGGCACACAGCCAATGATCAACTGACAGAGGGACATAAAAGGCAGACCCTCTCACAACCTCGAGGCGGGTGCCATCCACAGTCCCCAGAGCTCCCGGAGGGATCAGGCTGAGGCCAGCCTCCACCTGAACCCTCCCCTCCCTCTGTTCAGCTCCCACTCACTCCCCTCTCCTCCGAGTGAGCCCTCCCTTGATCAACCATGTGCCAAGCATCCCCGTCTCAGGCTCCGCTTGTGGAAAACCCCACTGAAACGGCCCTCTCCCCGCTCTCCCGTCCCATCGGCCTCTCCCTTCCCCAGTGTTTGTGCTTTTTAAACTCCATCAAAAATGTTACGGGCGGGTTTCTCGTCTTGCTTCCAAACTCCCTGATAAATTCCACTGGCTGGGCAAGCCCAGGAGAGGTTTTCTGGAGCAAGGAACCCCATAAATCACCCTGCTGCCACTCCGGCGTGGGCAATATCTTATGTAAAAAGGTGTTCCCTGGGAGCGCCACGGGCAGGAGAATCCTATTACAAGCCGCCCCATTAATTATCAAGAGTCAAGTCGACCCTCTGCTGCGATTTTTTATCTTAAGTCCGAAAACTGATTACCTTCACCAATCCTTCCCCTTCCAAAAGAACCTGAAGAATAAAATAAATGTTTGAAGAACAAACACCAAAGTTTCTCGTTTTAGGGGAGAACCAGTAGAGAGAGAAGTGGGTGGGAGAGGGCCTTTTTTTCCCTTGTAAGGTAAAAATTATTGTGTTTAGCCTGCGTGTGGTGATTTTAATTCCCTGGACTCCTCAACCCCGGGAAGTGAGTGCTATAATTCGTCCCATATTACAGATGAGGGAAACTGAGGCTTGCCTGAAGTCATGTGATCCTCTTTCTTCTGAGATGGGAAGGTGGGCAGATTGTGGGCCAGGCTGGGTGCTTTAAGACCTGGGTTCAAATCTCACCTCTGCTTCTTCCTACCGAGGACACTGAGCAGGTGAATTAGCCTCTCTGAGCCTCAGTTTCCCTTCCTGCAAGATGAGGAATAAAAGCACCCTCCAAGGCTTCCAGGGGAAGGCCTGCGATAGCAAACAGAGGGGGCACAGCCAGGCATGTCCCTTGCCTGGGGAACAAGCAGCCTCCCCACCGATCTCCCTGTCGCCACTTGAGGCTGCCCCCACCCCCACCCCAGCACCCCAAGTAGACTTAAATAAGCCTAAGGCAGATCCTTGCCCTCCTCTGCCCCGCATTTAGGATGAAGGGCCAAACGCTCTAGGATGAAGGGCCAAACGCTCCTCTTGGTCTACAGGGCCCTGTGTCATCTGGCTTCTGCTGATCTTTCGGGCCTAAGCTCCTCCTTCTCCCATCCACTCGCCCCCCCCCCCCGGACTCCCCAGATTGCAGCCACGCCGGCCTTTCGCTTCCTAGAACTCACCAAGCTTGATCTTACCTCAGGGCCATCGTCTGTGCTGTTCCCTTAGCCTGGCACACGCTTCCCTCAGATCTCAGCAAAATCGACAACTTCTCCTCATTCAGGCTTTGGCTAAATGTCGCCTCCTCAGAGGGGCCCTCCTGGCCCACAGCCTGCCTCTCAGGGCTGGGTCTGGGGTGAGGCGGGTGAGGCACTCGCCTTGGGAGCAAAATGTAAGGGGCGACCAAAACTTGGAAATCAAGATAAATAATATTGTAATAAAACATTTTTAAAAAAATTAAAATTAGGGGCCGGCCCTGTGGCGCAAGTGGTTAAGTGTGCACGCTCTGCTGTGGCGGCCCGGGGTTCGCCGGTTCGGATCCTGGGTGCGCACAGACGCACTGCTTGTCAAGCCATGCTCTGGCGGCATCCCATATAAAGTAGAGGAAGATGGGCACGGATGTTAGCCCAGGGCCACTCTTCCTCAGCAAAAGGAGGAGGATGGGCAGATGTTAGCTCAGGGCCGATCTTCCTCACAAAAGAGAAGGAAAAAAAAGAAAAAATTAAAATTAATGCAAAAGAAATTCATGATGAATAAAATCACGACATTTTACATAAAGATAGGTCTCATTTTACATAAAGTGTGTCTCACTTCACCCGAATCCCAGACCTGTCAGATTCTGTCTTTTTTAAAAAAAGTTGCCATTTTTTCATTATGGATTATTTTGCCCTAATTTTGATTTTTCAAAATATTATATTAAAATACTATTTATCCGGATTGCTGAGTTTTTGGTGCACCACATCCCCCTAAATTTTGCACCCAAGGTGAGCACCCCACTTGCCTCACCCCAGAGAGGGTGAGTAACCTAGTCACAGTCACACAGCACAGCCACAGCAAAGCTGGTCCAAAAGTGAAAATCCCTTGGGGCTGTGTGTTCACCACCGAGAAGTCTCTGGTGACCTGCAGTGGGCCCATAGAGGCCAGCTCTCTCTAAATATGCACATTCCAGAAAGATCATCCCCAAACTCATATTGCCACCTAGAGTTGTGTCAGTCCACACATCATCTTCGCTATTACCTAATTCCTATGTTTCTTGAAGCCTTACGTGCTATTTAGAAAGAAAATGTTATCATGTCTCTAAATGAAGAAACAGTATCCCTTCCCAGAATTAGAAAATAAGTGTAGCAATAAATACAAGCAAAGATGAAACATGCCGTTACATTGTAGCTAGCTTCTGTTGCGCCCGTCTGCAGCCTGCCTGCGATGTGTTTGACAAGCGAGCATTAGAGGGGCGTCTAAGACATGCCAGCACCACACAGAGACTCTCCCTAAAACAATCAGGAGGGTGGGAAAAGAACCCGAGAGTGACTTCCTCACGAGGTGTCAGGCTCCTGGGAAAATGCCCGGTTCCCCCAGAGGTCCCTCTCCTGTGCTGCGGGCAGCCCTGCTTTGGTTAAGTAACGGCCCGGCAGCACCACACAACGATATGATCGGATTTCAGGGACCCCAATAACACAAGCGAGGCCGACTCTCCCTCCAGCAGTATCTGCCACAGGCTCCAGAGGGTCTCCATCAGGCATCGGGGATTTATTTTTCAGCTAGGGGCGGGTGTCCTGCAGGTCTCGAATATAATAAAGTTGCATTTCTTTTTTTTTTCTTATATTTTTAAATGAGGTGAAACACAACATAAAATTAATCATTTTAAAGTGAACAATTCGGTGGCATTTAATACACTGACAATGTTGTGTCACCACCTCCTCTCTCCAGTTCCGGGACGGTTCATCACCCCAGAAGGAAACTTTGTACCCATTAAGCGGTCATTCTCCATTCCCCCTCCCACCAACCCCTGGCACTCACAGATCTGCTTCCTGTCTCTGTGGATTCACATATTCCGGACATTTTGTTCGAATGGAACCATGCAGACTGGCCTCTTTCACTTAGCATCATGTTTTCAAGGTCATCTGCATCTTAGCCTGTATCAGCACTTCCCCCCTTTTTATGGCTGAATACTATTCCATTGTGTGGGCAGACCACCTTTTGTTCATCTTTTCATCTGCTAATGGTACATTTCTTTTTAAATAGATCCTTCTTACATTATTCTTCCTTAGGCCTTGATCTCCTACTTTATGCCAGACCCATTGTTATCTTCACCGGCCCTATCATTTCCAATTGGCAACATGGATATCTTAAAGTATGTTCTGGAAAGCAATAAATTGCATATCTGTCCAAATAGGCTGTGAAGTTAGTCCTTGTTATTAAAAATGTTTTAAGCACATCTTCAAAGAAGAAAATAGGATATTGATAATAATAGCAGCAGCATCCAGTCAGTGGCCATTGTTATTATTACTAGGTTATTATTATTTCATTCAGTGTTTATTACTCAGTGGGCTGCTCCGTGCCAGGCACTGTGCTTCGACTATGACATATGTGGTCTTACTTAACCCTTACAATGACTCTTGAAGTTAGATCTTATTGTGCCCTTTTTATAGATGGCAAAGCTGAGGCTCAGAGAGGTTGAGCGCCCAATGTCAGGTCGCACAGTGCCTGGTCTCAAGGTGCTCACAGCCTGGGGTGGGGACGCAGACATGATGTGGGTTGAGAAGTTGTAGGGGAGGAAGAGTGGACAGTGTCGCAGGGGCCCAGGCGGGCATCACTATCCTGGCGGCTACATCCGCACTTAGTTTGACCACGATTGGGGTCCCTGCTGCTTCTGAGAAAAGAAAATTTACACATAAGGTTTTCCTTCAGTGCTAAGGGGATCACTGAGAATCCGGGTGTGTTTCTAAGCCAAGACTTCAAACACCAAATGCACCCCCCAATCCCCCGGGGATTGTGTGCATTCCGGTTCCGAAGTTCTGGGGTGGGCCCGGGACGCTGCCTTTCTATCCAGCTCCCAGGTGAGGCTGCTGCTGGTCCACGGACCACACTTTGAGTACCGAGGGGCTAGAAGTTCTGAATTCTGACCCCAACTCTGCTGTCAACTCTCTGCGGGACTTTAGGCCAGTCTCTGGCCCCCCGGGAGCCTCAGTTTCTTTCCCTGGTCAATGGGGGTATTGTCCTCCATCTGGAACATTCTTTTAAGGATAAAAAATAAGAATGGTGTTATCGCTTTCTGCATGCTTGTCGGACAGCCACGGGCACCTGCTGGGGCAAAGGATTTCCTCCCAAAGCCCCCATGAGCACCTTGGCAGGTGCTGGGGGAAGTGGGCCTGGTCCAAGCCTGGCACCAAATCCAGAAAGAGGAGGCCAGAGGCGGCAAGGCCCGGGATAAGTGGCGGGAGAGGTTTCCGTTCATCAGAGAAATGGCCCATTTGCAATGATCGGTTGACCAGGTGTTAATAACGCTAATGGCATAGGAAGGGTAAACCCGGTCACTTGACTGAACAGAAGAAATATGCAGAGAAGCGCTCGGGTTTCCATAAATCAGCCGTGTGCGGTGCTGCGAGGGAGGCAGGACTTAAAATTCCGGTCAGGAGATGGGTATTCTCATAATCTGAGCTGGAGAGGTAATTTATTCTGTTTATATCTTTTTACTGCACGACAAGGCTTGGGAGCAGCAGCCCTCCACAGCCATTCTGCATTTTAAATATTAGTCCTAAGCACAGTGGGTTAGCTCTCCTGGTCCGTGGGGTGTTTATTTCGGGGCAGGAGGACAGGATGGGGATGAGGGAGAGCGTGCACGATGGGAGCTGGAATACACCTGCTGTAACTGTCCAGCCTTGGCCAGAATTACAGCCTGGGGGCAGCAAGGGAGAGGCCACACCCCCTTTTGCCCAGAGCTGGAGGGGACCGCCCGGGGCTGGCTAGCCTCCTTACCTGCACGCCTTGGAGTATTCTTTTTCCACTCTGAAATCTTTTATTTTTAAATGATAATAAATACAGGCGATGAGGAGATAGAAGGAGATGAACAGATACATTAACAGAGGAGGAAAGGGATGAGGAGGGGAGGGAGAGAGAAAGAAACAAGGGCAAGCAAGGAGAAGCCAGGAGTCCTCACGTCTTTTGACCTTGGCAATTTTCATTATGCCCTTTGCCCTTCTGGCTAGCTTTGTTTAACCCAGAAGGGATTTTCAACAAAATCTAGCGAGGTTGCTACCAGTAAGAATCAGCATCATTAGGGCCTTTCCTAAAAAATCTCTTCTTATGGCAGCTGGAGTGCATTCATTCATTCATTCATTCTCTCACTCATGCATTCGTGTAGTTCCTCCACATGGAATGAGGGCTTCCCTGTGCCAGGCTCTGTCCTGGGCCCAGGGGCAACATGGGCTCTGGGAGCAGAAGTTCTTCATCCAAATGCAGCTCTGCTGCTCCCTGCTGTGTGACCCCAGGCAGCTCACGCCACCTCAGTCTCCTTATCTGCAAAGTGGGGCTAACACGGCTCACGCTGTGAGGATCGCGTTAGACTCGACAACACTTTGTCGGATGGTTGTCCTGTAAGTTTGAGGGGCATAGGAGCCAATTGGGGAACTTGACGAATGTGAAGCATCTTGGGCGCCATGTCAGAGAGCAGTTCCAGCCGTGGGCCGTGGGGCCCGGGGACAAGTATTTTTAGCAACATCATCCTCTGATCACATTTCGAGAAAATGGTTGTGGGGGCCCAGGGACAAATGTCTCTTCTCAACCCTGCTCCTCTCCACCCAGCCTTCCTGAGGAACTGCCTCCCTAACTAAGTGCACCGAACACCACGACTGTGACACCTGCAGGGGCGTTGCCGTGGGGTGGGTGGGGGTGGGGTTCTCCTCCCAGGGCCTCTGGTTCCAGTAGACACACGGAGTTGACATGAGCCCACAGGAGTGGCGGTGGATGTGAGCTGATTTTGACAAGGGTCCCCCTCTCTCTCCTTGTCATCCTCCAAGGAAGCTGGTGTGTGTGTGTGTGTGTGTGTGTGTGTGTGTGTGTGTCTGGGGGAGGCTGGGCTGGGGATTGAACCCGGGACCTAGATTTCCTGAACCTTGTCCACAGGCTGAATTATATTTCTCCAACGTGGACGCAGTGCCCATTTCCCAGTGGAGCAAATCCAAGCTCAGAGAGGGGACGCAGTGACCAGCCAGATAGTCCTGAACCCCAGGGCCCTTGCTCTGTTCTGCCCCCATCCACCTCCCAGGTGACCTCTGCTCCCCCCCTCCTCACTCAAGAACACTCAGAGGAAGGGCCCTGGGAGTTACCCCAAGTACTGCTCGGGACCTCGGAGACCAGCATCCCTCCTGAATCTGGCATCTGGGGCCCCCCTCAGAGATCTTGATGGGACCACCCAAGGGTTATTCAAGTC